>NW_027660132.1:1200000-1800000 GCF_963210335.1 Falco punctatus | reverse complement strand
AGACTTAACCATAAGACTTATCCTCAAGATTGTACTCTAAGACTTAACCCTAAGACTTAAGATGAAGACTTAACCCTAAGACTCAATCTATGAGATGTAAACTTAAGACTTAACCTTTAGGAATTAACCCTGACACTTAACCTTAAGGCTTAACCCTAAGACTTAAGCTTAAGGTTTAAACTTAAGACTTATCCCTAAGACATAATCCTGAGACTTAACCCTAAGACTTAACCTCAAGTTTAACTTCAAAACTTAACCCTAAGACTGAATCCTAAGACACAACTTGACCACGTAACCCTGAGACTTAACCTTGAGACTTTACCTTGAAATTTAACCCTGGGATTTAACCCTAAGTCTTAATGCTAAGACTTAACTTGAAGATGTACCATTAAGACTTAACCTTAAAGCGTAACCTTAAGATTTACACTCAATACTTAACCCTAAGACTTAACCCTATGATTTAAACTTAAGGTTAAACCTTAAGACAAAACTTGAAGACTTAATTCAAAGACTTATCCATAAGACTCAACACTGAGACTTAAGCCTAAGATTTAAGACTTAACCCTAAGACTTAGCCCCAAGACTTAAGTCTAAGACTTCAAGTTATGAATTAAACTTTAGACTTAACCCTAAGACTCAAGCCATAAGACTTCACCTTAAGACTTAACCCGAAGACTTAACCTTAAAATTTAACCCTAAGACTGAACCCTAAAATATAACTTTTAAGACTTAACAATAAGACTGAACATTAAGACACAACCTTACGACTTCTACCCTGAGACCTAACCTTGAGACTTAACACTGAGATTTAACCCTAAGACTTAACTTTAAGATGTAACATTCGGACTTAACCTTCAAACTTAACCCTAAGCCTCAACCTTAAGAAGTAACTTGAAGACTTAACCCTGAGAATGAACTCTAAGACTTCAACTTAATAATTAACGCTCAGATATAACCCTCAGGCTTAAACTTAAGAAATAGCCCTAAGACTTAACCTTAATATTTAACTTGAAGATGTAACCTTAAGGCTTAACCCTAAACTTAACCCTAAGAGTTAACCTTAAGTGTTGACCTTACAGATTTAACCCTAAGAGTTAACCTTAGGACTGAAACGTTAAGACTTAACCCTAAGACTTATCCCCAAGACTTAACTCTAAAGAGTTAACCCTAAGACTTCAACTTGTGATTTAAACTTTAGACTGAACGCTAAGACTTAAAATTACGATTTAACATTAAGATTTAACCATAAGACTTAACCCTAAGACTTCAGGTTAAGTTTTAACCTTAAGACTCAACCCTGAGACTTAGTGGTGAAATTTATCCATAAGACTTATCCCTAAAACTGAAAACTGAGACTTAAACCTAAGATTTAAGCTGAAGACTTAACCCTAAAACGTAGCCCTGAGACTTATCCTTGAGCTTTAACCTTGATACTTAATCCTGAGACTTAGCCCTAAGACTTATCCCCAAGACATAACTCTAAGGCTTAACCCTAAGACTTAACCTTGAGGCTCAACCTTAAGACTTAACATTAAGACTTAACCCTGAGACTTAACCATAAGACTTATCCTCAAGATTGTACTCTAAGACTTAACCCTAAGACTTAAGATGAAGACTTAACCCTAAGACTCAATCTATGAGATGTAAACTTAAGACTTAACCTTTAGGAATTAACCCTGACACTTAACCTTAAGGCTTAACCCTAAGACTTAAGCTTAAGGTTTAAACTTAAGACTTATCCCTAAGACATAATCCTGAGACTTAACCCTAAGACTTAACCTCAAGTTTAACTTCAAAACTTAACCCTAAGACTGAATCCTAAGACACAACTTGACCACGTAACCCTGAGACTTAACCTTGAGACTTTACCTTGAAATTTAACCCTGGGATTTAACCCTAAGTCTTAATGCTAAGACTTAACTTTAAGATGTACCATTAAGACTTAACCTTGAAGCGTAACCTTAAGATTTACACTCAATACTTAACCCTAAGACTTAACCCTATGATTTAAACTTAAAAATTAAACCTTAAGACAAAACTTGAAGACTTAATTCAAAGACTTATCCCTAAGACTCAACACTGAGACTTAAGCCTAAGATTTAAGACTTAACCCTAAGACTTAGCCCCAAGACTTAAGTCTAAGACTTCAAGTTATGAATTAAACTTTAGACTTAACCCTAAGACTCAAGCCATAAGACTTCACCTTAAGACTTAACCCGAAGACTTAACCTTAAAATTTAACCCTAAGACTGAACCCTAAAATATAACTTTTAAGACTTAACAATAAGACTGAACATTAAGACACAACCTTACGACTTCTACCCTGAGACCTAACCTTGAGACTTAACACTGAGATTTAACCCTAAGACTTAACTTTAAGATGTAACATTCGGACTTAACCTTCAAACTTAACCCTAAGCCTCAACCTTAAGAAGTAACTTGAAGACTTAACCCTGAGAATGAACTCTAAGACTTCAACTTAATAATTAACGCTCAGATATAACCCTCAGACTTAAACTTAAGAAATAGCCCTAAGACTTAACCTTAATATTTAACTTGAAGATGTAACCTTAAGGCTTAACCCTAAACTTAACCCTAAGAGTTAACCTTAAGTGTTGACCTTACAGATTTAACCCTAAGAGTTAACCTTAGGACTGAAACGTTAAGACTTAACCCTAAGACTTATCCCCAAGACTTAACTCTAAAGAGTTAACCCTAAGACTTCAACTTGTGATTTAAACTTTAGACTGAACGCTAAGACTTAAAATTACGATTTAACATTAAGATTTAACCATAAGACTTAACCCTAAGACTTCAGGTTAAGTTTTAACCTTAAGACTCAACCCTGAGACTTAGTCGTGAAATTTATCCATAAGACTTATCCCTAAAACTGAAAACTGAGACTTAAACCTAAGATTTAACCTGAAGACTTAACCCTAAAACGTAGCCCTGAGACTTATCCTTGAGCTTTAACCTTGATACTTAATCCTGAGACTTAGCCCTAAGACTTATCCCCAAGACATAACTCTAAGGCTTAACCCAGAGACTTAACCTTGAGGCTCAACCTTAAGACTTAACATTAAGACTTATCCCTGAGACTTAACCATAAGACTTATCCTCAAGATTGTACTCTAAGACTTAACCCTAAGACTTAAGATGAAGACTTAACCCTAAGACTCAATCTATGAGATGTAAACTTAAGACTTAACCTTTAGGAATTAACCCTGACACTTAACCTTAAGGCTTAACCCTAAGACTTAAGCTTAAGGTTTAAACTTAAGACTTATCCCTAAGACATAATCCTGAGACTTAACCCTAAGACTTAACCTCAAGTTTAACTTCAAAACTTAACCCTAAGACTGAATCCTAAGACACAACTTGACCACGTAACCCTGAGACTTAACCTTGAGACTTTACCTTGAAATTTAACCCTGGGATTTAACCCTAAGTCTTAATGCTAAGACTTAACTTGAAGATGTACCATTAAGACTTAACCTTAAAGCGTAACCTTAAGATTTACACTCAATACTTAACCCTAAGACTTAACCCTATGATTTAAACTTAAGGTTAAACCTTAAGACAAAACTTGAAGACTTAATTCAAAGACTTATCCCTAAGACTCAACACTGAGACTTAAGCCTAAGATTTAAGACTTAACCCTAAGACTTAGCCCCAAGACTTAAGTCTAAGACTTCAAGTTATGAATTAAACTTTAGACTTAACCCTAAGACTCAAGCCATAAGACTTCACCTTAAGACTTAACCCGAAGACTTAACCTTAAAATTTAACCCTAAGACTGAACCCTAAAATATAACTTTTAAGACTTAACAATAAGACTGAACATTAAGACACAACCTTACGACTTCTACCCTGAGACCTAACCTTGAGACTTAACACTGAGATTTAACCCTAAGACTTAACTTTAAGATGTAACATTCGGACTTAACCTTCAAACTTAACCCTAAGCCTCAACCTTAAGAAGTAACTTGAAGACTTAACCCTGAGAATGAACTCTAAGACTTCAACTTAATAATTAACGCTCAGATATAACCCTCAGGCTTAAACTTAAGAAATAGCCCTAAGACTTAACCTTAATAATTAACTTGAAGATGTAACCTTAAGGCTTAACCCTAAACTTAACCCTAAGAGTTAACCTTAAGTGTTGACCTTACAGATTTAACCCTAAGAGTTAACCTTAGGACTGAAACGTTAAGACTTAACCCTAAGACTTATCCCCAAGACTTAACTCTAAAGAGTTAACCCTAAGACTTCAACTTGTGATTTAAACTTTAGACTGAATGCTAAGACTTAAAATTACGATTTAACATTAAGATTTAACCATAAGACTTAACCCTAAGACTTCAGGTTAAGTTTTAACCTTAAGACTCAACCCTGAGACTTAGTGGTGAAATTTATCCATAAGACTTATCCCTAAAACTGAAAACTGAGACTTAAACCTAAGATTTAAGCTGAAGACTTAACCCTAAAACGTAGCCCTGAGACTTATCCTTGAGCTTTAACCTTGATACTTAATCCTGAGACTTAGCCCTAAGACTTATCCCCAAGACATAACTCTAAGGCTTAACCCTAAGACTTAACCTTGAGGCTCAACCTTAAGACTTAACATTAAGACTTAACCCTGAGACTTAACCATAAGACTTATCCTCAAGATTGTACTCTAAGACTTAACCCTAAGACTTAAGATGAAGACTTAACCCTAAGACTCAATCTATGAGATGTAAACTTAAGACTTAATTAACCCTAAGACTCAATCTATGAGATGTAAACTTAAGACTTAACCTTTAGGAATTAACCCTGACACTTAACCTTAAGGCTTAACCCTAAGACTTAAGCTTAAGGTTTAAACTTAAGACTTATCCCTAAGACATAATCCTGAGACTTAACCCTAAGACTTAACCTCAAGTTTAACTTCAAAACTTAACCCTAAGACTGAATCCTAAGACACAACTTGACCACGTAACCCTGAGACTTAACCTTGAGACTTTACCTTGAAATTTAACCCTGGGATTTAACCCTAAGTCTTAATGCTAAGACTTAATTTGAAGATGTACCATTAAGACTTAACCTTGAAGCGTAACCTTAAGATTTACACTCAATACTTAACCCTAAGACTTAACCCTATGATTTAAACTTAAGGTTAAACCTTAAGACAAAACTTGAAGACTTAATTCAAAGACTTATCCCTAAGACTCAACACTGAGACTTAAACCTAAGATTTAAGACTTAACCCTAAGACTTAGCCCCAAGACTTAAGTCTAAGACTTCAAGTTATGAATTAAACTTTAGACTTAACCCTAAGACTCAAGCCATAAGACTTCACCTTAAGACTTAACCCGAAGACTTAACCTTTAAATTTAACCCTAAGACTGAACCCTAAAATATAACTTTTAAGACTTAACAATAAGACTGAACATTAAGACACAACCTTACGACTTCTACCCTGAGACCTAAGCTTGAGACTTAACACTGAGATTTAACCCTAAGACTTAACTTTAAGATGTAACATTCGGACTTAACCTTCAAACTTAACCCTAAGCCTCAACCTTAAGAAGTAACTTGAAGACTTAACCCTGAGAATGAACTCTAAGACTTCAACTTAATAATTAACGCTCAGATATAACCCTCAGACTTAAACTTAAGAAATAGCCCTAAGACTTAACCTTAATATTTAACTTGAAGATGTAACCTTAAGGCTTAACCCTAAACTTAACCCTAAGAGTTAACCTTAAGTGTTGACCTTACAGATTTAACCCTAAGAGTTAACCTTAGGACTGAAACGTTAAGACTTAACCCTAAGACTTATCCCCAAGACTTAACTCTAAAGAGTTAACCCTAAGACTTCAACTTGTGATTTAAACTTTAGACTGAACGCTAAGACTTAAAATTACGATTTAACATTAAGATTTAACCATAAGACTTAACCCTAAGACTTCAGGTTAAGTTTTAACCTTAAGACTCAACCCTGAGACTTAGTCGTGAAATTTATCCATAAGACTTATCCCTAAAACTGAAAACTGAGACTTAAACCTAAGATTTAACCTGAAGACTTAACCCTAAAACGTAGCCCTGAGACTTATCCTTGAGCTTTAACCTTGATACTTAATCCTGAGACTTAGCCCTAAGACTTATCCCCAAGACATAACTCTAAGGCTTAACCCTAAGACTTAACCTTGAGGCTCAACCTTAAGACTTAACATTAAGACTTATCCCTGAGACTTAACCATAAGACTTATCCTCAAGATTGTACTCTAAGACTTAACCCTAAGACTTAAGATGAAGACTTAACCCTAAGACTCAATCTATGAGATGTAAACTTAAGACTTAATTAACCCTAAGACTCAATCTATGAGATGTAAACTTAAGACTTAACCTTTAGGAATTAACCCTGACACTTAACCTTAAGGCTTAACCCTAAGACTTAAGCTTAAGGTTTAAACTTAAGACTTATCCCTAAGACATAATCCTGAGACTTAACCCTAAGACTTAACCTCAAGTTTAACTTCAAAACTTAACCCTAAGACTGAATCCTAAGACACAACTTGACCACGTAACCCTGAGACTTAACCTTGAGACTTTACCTTGAAATTTAACCCTGGGATTTAACCCTAAGTCTTAATGCTAAGACTTAATTTGAAGATGTACCATTAAGACTTAACCTTGAAGCGTAACCTTAAGATTTACACTCAATACTTAACCCTAAGACTTAACCCTATGATTTAAACTTAAGGTTAAACCTTAAGACAAAACTTGAAGACTTAATTCAAAGACTTATCCCTAAGACTCAACACTGAGACTTAAACCTAAGATTTAAGACTTAACCCTAAGACTTAGCCCCAAGACTTAAGTCTAAGACTTCAACTTATGAATTAAACTTTAGACTTAACCCTAAGACTCAAGCCATAAGACTTCACCTTAAGACTTAACCCGAAGACTTAACCTTAAAATTTAACCCTAAGACTGAACCCTAAAATATAACTTTTAAGACTTAACAATAAGACTGAACATTAAGACACAACCTTACGACTTCTACCCTGAGACCTAACCTTGAGACTTAACACTGAGATTTAACCCTAAGACTTAACTTTAAGATGTAACATTCGGACTTAACCTTCAAACTTAACCCTAAGCCTCAACCTTAAGAAGTAACTTGAAGACTTAACCCTGAGAATGAACTCTAAGACTTCAACTTAATAATTAACGCTCAGATATAACCCTCAGGCTTAAACTTAAGAAATAGCCCTAAGACTTAACCTTAATATTTAACTTGAAGATGTAACCTTAAGGCTTAACCCTAAACTTAACCCTAAGAGTTAACCTTAAGTGTTGACCTTACAGATTTAACCCTAAGAGTTAACCTTAGGACTGAAACGTTAAGACTTAACCCTAAGACTTATCCCCAAGACTTAACTCTAAAGAGTTAACCCTAAGACTTCAACTTGTGATTTAAACTTTAGACTGAACGCTAAGACTTAAAATTACGATTTAACATTAAGATTTAACCATAAGACTTAACCCTAAGACTTCAGGTTAAGTTTTAACCTTAAGACTCAACCCTGAGACTTAGTCGTGAAATTTATCCATAAGACTTATCCCTAAAACTGAAAACTGAGACTTAAACCTAAGATTTAACCTGAAGACTTAACCCTAAAACGTAGCCCTGAGACTTATCCTTGAGCTTTAACCTTGATACTTAATCCTGAGACTTAGCCCTAAGACTTATCCCCAAGACATAACTCTAAGGCTTAACCCTAAGACTTAACCTTGAGGCTCAACCTTAAGACTTAACATTAAGACTTAACCCTGAGACTTAACCATAAGACTTATCCTCAAGATTGTACTCTAAGACTTAACCCTAAGACTTAAGATGAAGACTTAACCCTAAGACTCAATCTATGAGATGTAAACTTAAGACTTAATTAACCCTAAGACTCAATCTATGAGATGTAAACTTAAGACTTAACCTTTAGGAATTAACCCTGACACTTAACCTTAAGGCTTAACCCTAAGACTTAAGCTTAAGGTTTAAACTTAAGACTTATCCCTAAGACATAATCCTGAGACTTAACCCTAAGACTTAACCTCAAGTTTAACTTCAAAACTTAACCCTAAGACTGAATCCTAAGACACAACTTGACCACGTAACCCTGAGACTTAACCTTGAGACTTTACCTTGAAATTTAACCCTGGGATTTAACCCTAAGTCTTAATGCTAAGACTTAATTTGAAGATGTACCATTAAGACTTAACCTTGAAGCGTAACCTTAAGATTTACACTCAATACTTAACCCTAAGACTTAACCCTATGACTTAAAATTAAGGTTAAACCTTAAGACAAAACTTGAAGACTTAATTCAAAGACTTATCCCTAAGACTCAACACTGAGACTTAAACCTAAGATTTAAGACTTAACCCTAAGACTTAGCCCCAAGACTTAAGTCTAAGACTTCAAGTTATGAATTAAACTTTAGACTTAACCCTAAGACTCAAGCCATAAGACTTCACCTTAAGACTTAACCCGAAGACTTAACCTTAAAATTTAACCCTAAGACTGAACCCTAAAATATAACTTTTAAGACTTAACAATAAGACTGAACATTAAGACACAACCTTACGACTTCTACCCTGAGACCTAACCTTGAGACTTAACACTGAGATTTAACCCTAAGACTTAACTTTAAGATGTAACATTCGGACTTAACCTTCAAACTTAACCCTAGAGTCTCAACCTTAAGAAGTAACTTGAAGACTTAACCCTGAGAATGAACTCTAAGACTTCAACTTAATAATTAACGCTCAGATATAACCCTCAGACTTAAACTTAAGAAATAGCCCTAAGACTTAACCTTAATATTTAACTTGAAGATGTAACCTTAAGGCTTAACCCTAAACTTAACCCTAAGAGTTAACCTTAAGTGTTGACCTTACAGATTTAACCCTAAGAGTTAACCTTAGGACTGAAACGTTAAGACTTAACCCTAAGACTTATCCCCAAGACTTAACTCTAAAGAGTTAACCCTAAGACTTCAACTTGTGATTTAAACTTTAGACTGAACGCTAAGACTTAAAATTACGATTTAACATTAAGATTTAACCATAAGACTTAACCCTAAGACTTCAGGTTAAGTTTTAACCTTAAGACTCAACCCTGAGACTTAGTCGTGAAATTTATCCATAAGACTTATCCCTAAAACTGAAAACTGAGACTTAAACCTAAGATTTAACCTGAAGACTTAACCCTAAAACGTAGCCCTGAGACTTATCCTTGAGCTTTAACCTTGATACTTAATCCTGAGACTTAGCCCTAAGACTTAGCCCCAAGACATAACTCTAAGGCTTAACCCTAAGACTTAACCTTGAGGCTCAACCTTAAGACTTAACATTAAGACTTAACCCTGAGACTTAACCATAAGACTTATCCTCAAGATTGTACTCTAAGACTTAACCCTAAGACTTAAGATGAAGACTTAACCCTAAGACTCAATCTATGAGATGTAAACTTAAGACTTAATTAACCCTAAGACTCAATCTATGAGATGTAAACTTAAGACTTAACCTTTAGGAATTAACCCTGACACTTAACCTTAAGGCTTAACCCTAAGACTTAAGCTTAAGGTTTAAACTTAAGACTTATCCCTAAGACATAATCCTGAGACTTAACCCTAAGACTTAACCTCAAGTTTAACTTCAAAACTTAACCCTAAGACTGAATCCTAAGACACAACTTGACCACGTAACCCTGAGACTTAACCTTGAGACTTTACCTTGAAATTTAACCCTGGGATTTAACCCTAAGTCTTAATGCTAAGACTTAATTTGAAGATGTACCATTAAGACTTAACCTTGAAGCGTAACCTTAAGATTTACACTCAATACTTAACCCTAAGACTTAACCCTATGACTTAAAATTAAGGTTAAACCTTAAGACAAAACTTGAAGACTTAATTCAAAGACTTATCCCTAAGACTCAACACTGAGACTTAAACCTAAGATTTAAGACTTAACCCTAAGACTTAGCCCCAAGACTTAAGTCTAAGACTTCAAGTTATGAATTAAACTTTAGACTTAACCCTAAGACTCAAGCCATAAGACTTCACCTTAAGACTTAACCCGAAGACTTAACCTTAAAATTTAACCCTAAGACTGAACCCTAAAATATAACTTTTAAGACTTAACAATAAGACTGAACATTAAGACACAACCTTACGACTTCTACCCTGAGACCTAACCTTGAGACTTAACACTGAGATTTAACCCTAAGACTTAACTTTAAGATGTAACATTCGGACTTAACCTTCAAACTTAACCCTAGAGTCTCAACCTTAAGAAGTAACTTGAAGACTTAACCCTGAGAATGAACTCTAAGACTTCAACTTAATAATTAACGCTCAGATATAACCCTCAGACTTAAACTTAAGAAATAGCCCTAAGACTTAACCTTAATATTTAACTTGAAGATGTAACCTTAAGGCTTAACCCTAAACTTAACCCTAAGAGTTAACCTTAAGTGTTGACCTTACAGATTTAACCCTAAGAGTTAACCTTAGGACTGAAACGTTAAGACTTAACCCTAAGACTTATCCCCAAGACTTAACTCTAAAGAGTTAACCCTAAGACTTCAACTTGTGATTTAAACTTTAGACTGAACGCTAAGACTTAAAATTACGATTTAACATTAAGATTTAACCATAAGACTTAACCCTAAGACTTCAGGTTAAGTTTTAACCTTAAGACTCAACCCTGAGACTTAGTCGTGAAATTTATCCATAAGACTTATCCCTAAAACTGAAAACTGAGACTTAAACCTAAGATTTAACCTGAAGACTTAACCCTAAAACGTAGCCCTGAGACTTATCCTTGAGCTTTAACCTTGATACTTAATCCTGAGACTTAGCCCTAAGACTTAGCCCCAAGACATAACTCTAAGGCTTAACCCTAAGACTTAACCTTAAGGCTCAACCTTAAGACTTAACATTAAGACTTAACCCTGAGACTTAACCATAAGACTTATCCTCAAGATTGTACTCTAAGACTTAAGATGAAGACTTAAGATGAAGACTTAACCCTAAGACTCAATCTATGAGATGTAAACTTAAGACTTAATTAACCCTAAGACTCAATCTATGAGATGTAAACTTAAGACTTAACCTTTAGGAATTAACCCTGACACTTAACCTTAAGGCTTAACCCTAAGACTTAAGCTTAAGGTTTAAACTTAAGACTTATCCCTAAGACATAATCCTGAGACTTAACCCTAAGACTTAACCTCAAGTTTAACTTCAAAACTTAACCCTAAGACTGAATCCTAAGACACAACTTGACCACGTAACCCTGAGACTTAACCTTGAGACTTTACCTTGAAATTTAACCCTGGGATTTAACCCTAAGTCTTAATGCTAAGACTTCACTTGAAGATGTACCATTAAGACTTAACCTTAAAGCGTAACCTTAAGATTTACACTCAATACTTAACCCTAAGACTTAACCCTATGATTTAAACTTAAGGTTAAACCTTAAGACAAAACTTGAAGACTTAATTCAAAGACTTATCCCTAAGACTCAACACTGAGACTTAAGCCTAAGATTTAAGACTTAACCCTAAGACTTAGCCCCAAGACTGAAGTCTAAGACTTCAACTTATGAATTAAACTTTAGACTTAACCCTAAGACTCAAGCCATAAGACTTCACCTTAAGACTTAACCCGAAGACTTAACCTTAAAATTTAACCCTAAGACTGAACCCTAAAATATAACTTTTAAGACTTAACAATAAGACTGAACATTAAGACACAACCTTACGACTTCTACCCTGAGACCTAAGCTTGAGACTTAACACTGAGATTTAACCCTAAGACTTAACTTTAAGATGTAACATTCGGACTTAACCTTCAAACTTAACCCTAAGCCTCAACCTTAAGAAGTAACTTGAAGACTTAACCCTGAGAATGAACTCTAAGACTTCAACTTAATAATTAACGCTCAGATATAACCCTCAGACTTAAACTTAAGAAATAGCCCTAAGACTTAACCTTAATATTTAACTTGAAGATGTAACCTTAAGGCTTAACCCTAAACTTAACCCTAAGAGTTAACCTTAAGTGTTGACCTTACAGATTTAACCCTAAGAGTTAACCTTAGGACAGAAACGTTAAGACTTAACCCTAAGACTTATCCCCAAGACTTAACTCTAAAGAGTTAACCCTAAGACTTCAACTTGTGATTTAAACTTTAGACTGAACGCTAAGACTTAAAATTACGATTTAACATTAAGATTTAACCATAAGACTTAACCCTAAGACTTCAGGTTAAGTTTTAACCTTAAGACTCAACCCTGAGACTTAGTCGTGAAATTTATCCATAAGACTTATCCCTAAAACTGAAAACTGAGACTTAAACCTAAGATTTAACCTGAAGACTTAACCCTAAAACGTAGCCCTGAGACTTATCCTTGAGCTTTAACCTTGATACTTAATCCTGAGACTTAGCCCTAAGACTTATCCCCAAGACATAACTCTAAGGCTTAACCCTAAGACTTAACCTTAAGGCTCAACCTTAAGACTTAACATTAAGACTTAACCCTGAGACTTAACCATAAGACTTATCCTCAAGATTGTACTCTAAGACTTAACCCTAAGACTTAAGATGAAGACTTAACCCTAAGACTCAATCTATGAGATGTAAACTTAAGACTTAACCTTTAGGAATTAACCCTGACACTTAACCTTAAGGCTTAACCCTAAGACTTAAGCTTAAGGTTTAAACTTAAGACTTATCCCTAAGACATAATCCTGAGACTTAACCCTAAGACTTAACCTCAAGTTTAACTTCAAAACTTAACCCTAAGACTGAATCCTAAGACACAACTTGACCACGTAACCCTGAGACTTAACCTTGAGACTTTACCTTGAAATTTAACCCTGGGATTTAACCCTAAGTCTTAATGCTAAGACTTAACTTGAAGATGTACCATTAAGACTTAACCTTAAAGCGTAACCTTAAGATTTACACTCAATACTTAACCCTAAGACTTAACCCTATGATTTAAACTTAAGGTTAAACCTTAAGACAAAACTTGAAGACTTAATTCAAAGACTTATCCCTAAGACTCAACACTGAGACTTAAGCCTAAGATTTAAGACTTAACCCTAAGACTTAGCCCCAAGACTTAAGTCTAAGACTTAAACTTATGAATTAAACTTTAGACTTAACCCTAAGACTCAAGCCATAAGACTTCACCTTAAGACTTAACCCGAAGACTTAACCTTAAAATTTAACCCTAAGACTGAACCCTAAAATATAACTTTTAAGACTTAACAATAAGACTGAACATTAAGACACAACCTTACGACTTCTACCCTGAGACCTAACCTTGAGACTTAACACTGAGATTTAACCCTAAGACTTAACTTTAAGATGTAACATTCGGACTTAACCTTCAAACTTAACCCTAAGCCTCAACCTTAAGAAGTAACTTGAAGACTTAACCCTGAGAATGAACTCTAAGACTTCAACTTAATAATTAACGCTCAGATATAACCCTCAGACTTAAACTTAAGAAATAGCCCTAAGACTTAACCTTAATATTTAACTTGAAGATGTAACCTTAAGGCTTAACCCTAAACTTAACCCTAAGAGTTAACCTTAAGTGTTGACCTTACAGATTTAACCCTAAGAGTTAACCTTAGGACTGAAACGTTAAGACTTAACCCTAAGACTTATCCCCAAGACTTAACTCTAAAGAGTTAACCCTAAGACTTCAACTTGTGATTTAAACTTTAGACTGAACGCTAAGACTTAAAATTACGATTTAACATTAAGATTTAACCATAAGACTTAACCCTAAGACTTCAGGGTAAGTTTTAACCTGAAGACTCAACCCTGAGACGTAGTCGTGAAATTTATCCATAAGACTTATCCCTAAAACTGAAAACTGAGACTTAAACCTAAGATTTAACCTGAAGACTTAACCCTAAAACGTAGCCCTGAGACTTATCATTGAGCTTTAACCTTGATACTTAATCCTGAGACTTAGCCCTAAGTCTTATCCCCAAGACATAACTCTAAGGCTTAACCCTAAGACTTAACCTTGAGGCTCAACCTTAAGACTTAACATTAAGACTTAACCCTGAGACTTAACCATAAGACTTATCCTCAAGATTGTACTCTAAGACTTAACCCTAAGACTTAAGATGAAGACTTAACCCTAAGACTCAATCTATGAGATGTAAACTTAAGACTTAATTAACCCTAAGACTCAATCTATGAGATGTAAACTTAAGACTTAACCTTTAGGAATTAACCCTGACACTTAACCTTAAGGCTTAACCCTAAGACTTAAGCTTAAGGTTTAAACTTAAGACTTATCCCTAAGACATAATCCTGAGACTTAACCCTAAGACTTAACCTCAAGTTTAACTTCAAAACTTAACCCTAAGACTGAATCCTAAGACACAACTTGACCACGTAACCCTGAGACTTAACCTTGAGACTTTACCTTGAAATTTAACCCTGGGATTTAACCCTAAGTCTTAATGCTAAGACTTAACTTGAAGATGTACCATTAAGACTTAACCTTAAAGCGTAACCTTAAGATTTACACTCAATACTTAACCCTAAGACTTAACCCTATGATTTAAACTTAAGGTTAAACCTTAAGACAAAACTTGAAGACTTAATTCAAAGACTTATCCCTAAGACTCAACACTGAGACTTAAAGCTAAGATTTAAGACTTAACCCTAAGACTTAGCCCCAAGACTGAAGTCTCAGACTTAAATTTATGAATTAAACTTATGAATTAAACTTTAGACTTAACCCTAAGACTCAAGCCATAAGACTTCACCTTAAGACTTAACCTTAAAATTTAACCCTAAGACTGAACCCTAAAATATAACTTTTAAGACTTAACAATAAGACTGAACATTAAGACACAACCTTACGACTTCTACCCTGAGACCTAACCTTGAGACTTAACACTGAGATTTAACCCTAAGACTTAACTTTAAGATGTAACATTCGGACTTAACCTTCAAACTTAACCCTAAGCCTCAACCTTAAGAAGTAACTTGAAGACTTAACCCTGAGAATGAACTCTAAGACTTCAACTTAATAATTAACGCTCAGATATAACCCTCAGACTTAAACTTAAGAAATAGCCCTAAGACTTAACCTTAATATTTAACTTGAAGATGTAACCTTAAGGCTTAACCCTAAACTTAACCCTAAGAGTTAACCTTAAGTGTTGACCTTACAGATTTAACCCTAAGAGTTAACCTTAGGACTGAAACGTTAAGACTTAACCCTAAGACTTATCCCCAAGACTTAACTCTAAAGAGTTAACCCTAAGACTTCAACTTGTGATTTAAACTTTAGACTGAACGCTAAGACTTAAAATTACGATTTAACATTAAGATTTAACCATAAGACTTAACCCTAAGACTTCAGGTTAAGTTTTAACCTTAAGACTCAACCCTGAGACTTAGTCGTGAAATTTATCCATAAGACTTATCCCTAAAACTGAAAACTGAGACTTAAACCTAAGATTTAACCTGAAGACTTAACCCTAAAACGTAGCCCTGAGACTTATCCTTGAGCTTTAACCTTGATACTTAATCCTGAGACTTAGCCCTAAGACTTATCCCCAAGACATAACTCTAAGGCTTAACCCAGAGACTTAACCTTAAGGCTCAACCTTAAGACTTAACATTAAGACTTAACCCTGAGACTTAACCATAAGACTTATCCTCAAGATTGTACTCTAAGACTTAACCCTAAGACTTAAGATGAAGACTTAACCCTAAGACTCAATCTATGAGATGTAAACTTAAGACTTAACCTTTAGGAATTAACCCTGACACTTAACCTTAAGGCTTAACCCTAAGACTTAAGCTTAAGGTTTAAACTTAAGACTTATCCCTAAGACATAATCCTGAGACTTAACCCTAAGACTTAACCTCAAGTTTAACTTCAAAACTTAACCCTAAGACTGAATCCTAAGACACAACTTGACCACGTAACCCTGAGACTTAACCTTGAGACTTTACCTTGAAATTTAACCCTGGGATTTAACCCTAAGTCTTAATGCTAAGACTTCACTTGAAGATGTACCATTAAGACTTAACCTTAAAGCGTAACCTTAAGATTTACACTCAATACTTAACCCTAAGACTTAACCCTATGATTTAAACTTAAGGTTAAACCTTAAGACAAAATTTGAAGACTTAATTCAAAGACTTATCCCTAAGACTCAACACTGAGACTTAAAGCTAAGATTTAAGACTTAACCCTAAGACTTAGCCCCAAGACTTAAGTCTAAGACTTCAAGTTATGAATTAAACTTTAGACTTAACCCTAAGACTCAAGCCATAAGACTTCACCTTAAGACTTAACCCGAAGACTTAACCTTAAAATTTAACCCTAAGACTGAACCCTAAAATATAACTTTTAAGACTTAACAATAAGACTGAACATTAAGACACAACCTTACGACTTCTACCCTGAGACCTAACCTTGAGACTTAACACTGAGATTTAACCCTAAGACTTAACTTTAAGATGTAACATTCGGACTTAACCTTCAAACTTAACCCTAAGCCTCAACCTTAAGAAGTAACTTGAAGACTTAACCCTGAGAATGAACTCTAAGACTTCAACTTAATAATTAACGCTCAGATATAACCCTCAGGCTTAAACTTAAGAAATAGCCCTAAGACTTAACCTTAATATTTAACTTGAAGATGTAACCTTAAGGCTTAACCCTAAACTTAACCCTAAGAGTTAACCTTAAGTGTTGACCTTACAGATTTAACCCTAAGAGTTAACCTTAGGACTGAAACGTTAAGACTTAACCCTAAGACTTATCCCCAAGACTTAACTCTAAAGAGTTAACCCTAAGACTTATCCCCAAGACTTAACTCTAAAGAGTTAACCCTAAGACTTCAGCTTGTGATTTAAACTTTAGACTGAACGCTAAGACTTAAAATTACGATTTAACATTAAGATTTAACCATAAGACTTAACCCTAAGACTTCAGGTTAAGTTTTAACCTTAAGACTCAACCCTGAGACTTAGTCGTGAAATTTATCCATAAGACTTATCCCTAAAACTGAAAACTGAGACTTAAACCTAAGATTTAACCTGAAGACTTAACCCTAAAACGTAGCCCTGAGACTTATCCTTGAGCTTTAACCTTGATACTTAATCCTGAGACTTAGCCCTAAGACTTATCCCCAAGACATAACTCTAAGGCTTAACCCTAAGACTTAACCTTAAGGCTCAACCTTAAGACTTAACATTAAGACTTAACCCTGAGACTTAACCATAAGACTTATCCTCAAGATTGTACTCTAAGACTTAACCCTAAGACTTAAGATGAAGACTTAACCCTAAGACTCAATCTATGAGATGTAAACTTAAGACTTAATTAACCCTAAGACTCAATCTATGAGATGTAAACTTAAGACTTAACCTTTAGGAATTAACCCTGACACTTAACCTTAAGGCTTAACCCTAAGACTTAAGCTTAAGGTTTAAACTTAAGACTTATCCCTAAGACATAATCCTGAGACTTAACCCTAAGACTTAACCTCAAGTTTAACTTCAAAACTTAACCCTAAGACTGAATCCTAAGACACAACTTGACCACGTAACCCTGAGACTTAACCTTGAGACTTTACCTTGAAATTTAACCCTGGGATTTAACCCTAAGTCTTAATGCTAAGACTTCACTTGAAGATGTACCATTAAGACTTAACCTTAAAGCGTAACCTTAAGATTTACACTCAATACTTAACCCTAAGACTTAACCCTATGATTTAAACTTAAGGTTAAACCTTAAGACAAAACTTGAAGACTTAATTCAAAGACTTATCCCTAAGACTCAACACTGAGACTTAAGCCTAAGATTTAAGACTTAACCCTAAGACTTAGCCCCAAGACTTAAGTCTAAGACTTAAACTTATGAATTAAACTTTAGACTTAACCCTAAGACTCAAGCCATAAGACTTCACCTTAAGACTTAACCCGAAGACTTAACCTTAAAATTTAACCCTAAGACTGAACCCTAAAATATAACTTTTAAGACTTAACAATAAGACTGAACATTAAGACACAACCTTACGACTTCTACCCTGAGACCTAACCTTGAGACTTAACACTGAGATTTAACCCTAAGACTTAACTTTAAGATGTAACATTCGGACTTAACCTTCAAACTTAACCCTAAGCCTCAACCTTAAGAAGTAACTTGAAGACTTAACCCTGAGAATGAACTCTAAGACTTCAACTTAATAATTAACGCTCAGATATAACCCTCAGACTTAAACTTAAGAAATAGCCCTAAGACTTAACCTTAATATTTAACTTGAAGATGTAACCTTAAGGCTTAACCCTAAACTTAACCCTAAGAGTTAACCTTAAGTGTTGACCTTACAGATTTAACCCTAAGAGTTAACCTTAGGACTGAAACGTTAAGACTTAACCCTAAGACTTATCCCCAAGACTTAACTCTAAAGAGTTAACCCTAAGACTTCAACTTGTGATTTAAACTTTAGACTGAACGCTAAGACTTAAAATTACGATTTAACATTAAGATTTAACCATAAGACTTAACCCTAAGACTTCAGGTTAAGTTTTAACCTTAAGACTCAACCCTGAGACTTAGTCGTGAAATTTATCCATAAGACTTATCCCTAAAACTGAAAACTGAGACTTAAACCTAAGATTTAACCTGAAGACTTAACCCTAAAACGTAGCCCTGAGACTTATCCTTGAGCTTTAACCTTGATACTTAATCCTGAGACTTAGCCCTAAGACTTATCCCCAAGACATAACTCTAAGGCTTAACCCTAAGACTTAACCTTAAGGCTCAACCTTAAGACTTAACATTAAGACTTAACCCTGAGACTTAACCATAAGACTTATCCTCAAGATTGTACTCTAAGACTTAACCCTAAGACTTAAGATGAAGACTTAACCCTAAGACTCAATCTATGAGATGTAAACTTAAGACTTAATTAACCCTAAGACTCAATCTATGAGATGTAAACTTAAGACTTAACCTTTAGGAATTAACCCTGACACTTAACCTTAAGGCTTAACCCTAAGACTTAAGCTTAAGGTTTAAACTTAAGACTTATCCCTAAGACATAATCCTGAGACTTAACCCTAAGACTTAACCTCAAGTTTAACTTCAAAACTTAACCCTAAGACTGAATCCTAAGACACAACTTGACCACGTAACCCTGAGACTTAACCTTGAGACTTTACCTTGAAATTTAACCCTGGGATTTAACCCTAAGTCTTAATGCTAAGACTTAACTTGAAGATGTACCATTAAGACTTAACCTTAAAGCGTAACCTTAAGATTTACACTCAATACTTAACCCTAAGACTTAACCCTATGATTTAAACTTAAGGTTAAACCTTAAGACAAAACTTGAAGACTTAATTCAAAGACTTATCCCTAAGACTCAACACTGAGACGTAAACCTAAGATTTAAGACTTAACCCTAAGACTTAGCCCCAAGACTTAAGTCTAAGACTTCAAGTTATGAATTAAACTTTAGACTTAACCCTAAGACTCAAGCCATAAGACTTCACCTTAAGACTTAACCCGAAGACTTAACCTTAAAATTTAACCCTAAGACTGAACCCTAAAATATAACTTTTAAGACTTAACAATAAGACTGAACATTAAGACACAACCTTACGACTTCTACCCTGAGACCTAACCTTGAGACTTAACACTGAGATTTAACCCTAAGACTTAACTTTAAGATGTAACATTCGGACTTAACCTTCAAACTTAACCCTAAGCCTCAACCTTAAGAAGTAACTTGAAGACTTAACCCTGAGAATGAACTCTAAGACTTCAACTTAATAATTAACGCTCAGATATAACCCTCAGGCTTAAACTTAAGAAATAGCCCTAAGACTTAACCTTAATATTTAACTTGAAGATGTAACCTTAAGGCTTAACCCTAAACTTAACCCTAAGAGTTAACCTTAAGTGTTGACCTTACAGATTTAACCCTAAGAGTTAACCTTAGGACTGAAACGTTAAGACTTAACCCTAAGACTTATCCCCAAGACTTAACTCTAAAGAGTTAACCCTAAGACTTATCCCCAAGACTTAACTCTAAAGAGTTAACCCTAAGACTTCAGCTTGTGATTTAAACTTTAGACTGAACGCTAAGACTTAAAATTACGATTTAACATTAAGATTTAACCATAAGACTTAACCCTAAGACTTCAGGTTAAGTTTTAACCTTAAGACTCAACCCTGAGACTTAGTCGTGAAATTTATCCATAAGACTTATCCCTAAAACTGAAAACTGAGACTTAAACCTAAGATTTAACCTGAAGACTTAACCCTAAAACGTAGCCCTGAGACTTATCATTGAGCTTTAACCTTGATACTTAATCCTGAGACTTAGCCCTAAGTCTTATCCCCAAGACATAACTCTAAGGCTTAACCCTAAGACTTAACCTTGAGGCTCAACCTTAAGACTTAACATTAAGACTTAACCCTGAGACTTAACCATAAGACTTATCCTCAAGATTGTACTCTAAGACTTAACCCTAAGACTTAAGATGAAGACTTAACCCTAAGACTCAATCTATGAGATGTAAACTTAAGACTTAATTAACCCTAAGGCTCAATCTATGAGATGTAAACTTAAGACTTAACCTTTAGGAATTAACCCTGACACTTAACCTTAAGGCTTAACCCTAAGACTTAAGCTTAAGGTTTAAACTTAAGACTTATCCCTAAGACATAATCCTGAGACTTAACCCTAAGACTTAACCTCAAGTTTAACTTCAAAACTTAACCCTAAGACTGAATCCTAAGACACAACTTGACCACGTAACCCTGAGACTTAACCTTGAGACTTTACCTTGAAATTTAACCCTGGGATTTAACCCTAAGTCTTAATGCTAAGACTTCACTTGAAGATGTACCATTAAGACTTAACCTTAAAGCGTAACCTTAAGATTTACACTCAATACTTAACCCTAAGACTTAACCCTATGATTTAAACTTAAGGTTAAACCTTAAGACAAAATTTGAAGACTTAATTCAAAGACTTATCCCTAAGACTCAACACTGAGACTTAAACCTAAGATTTAAGACTTAACCCTAAGACTTAGCCCCAAGACTTAAGTCTAAGACTTCAAGTTATGAATTAAACTTTAGACTTAACCCTAAGACTCAAGCCATAAGACTTCACCTTAAGACTTAACCTGAAGACTTAACCTTAAAATTTAACCCTAAGACTGAACCCTAAAATATAACTTTTAAGACTTAACAATAAGACTGAACATTAAGACACAACCTTACGACTTCTACCCTGAGACCTAACCTTGAGACTTAACACTGAGATTTAACCCTAAGACTTAACTTTAAGATGTAACATTCGGACTTAACCTTCAAACTTAACCCTAAGCCTCAACCTTAAGAGGTAACTTGAAGACTTAACCCTGAGAATGAACTCTAAGACTTCAACTTAATAATTAACGCTCAGATATAACCCTCAGACTTAAACTTAAGAAATAGCCCTAAGACTTAACCTTAATATTTAACTTGAAGATGTAACCTTAAGGCTTAACCCTAAACTTAACCCTAAGAGTTAACCTTAAGTGTTGACCTTACAGATTTAACCCTAAGAGTTAACCTTAGGACTGAAACGTTAAGACTTAACCCTAAGACTTATCCCCAAGACTTAACTCTAAAGAGTTAACCCTAAGACTTCAGCTTGTGATTTAAACTTTAGACTGAACGCTAAGACTTAAAATTACGATTTAACATTAAGATTTAACCATAAGACTTAACCCTAAGACTTCAGGTTAAGTTTTAACCTTAAGACTCAACCCTGAGACTTAGTCGTGAAATTTATCCATAAGACTTATCCCTAAAACTGAAAACTGAGACTTAAACCTAAGATTTAACCTGAAGACTTAACCCTAAAACGTAGCCCTGAGACTTATCCTTGAGCTTTAACCTTGATACTTAATCCTGAGACTTAGCCCTAAGACTTATCCCCAAGACATAACTCTAAGGCTTAACCCTAAGACTTAACCTTGAGGCTCAACCTTAAGACTTAACATTAAGACTTAACCCTGAGACTTAACCATAAGACTTATCCTCAAGATTGTACTCTAAGACTTAACCCTAAGACTTAAGATGAAGACTTAACCCTAAGACTCAATCTATGAGATGTAAACTTAAGACTTAATTAACCCTAAGACTCAATCTATGAGATGTAAACTTAAGACTTAACCTTTAGGAATTAACCCTGACACTTAACCTTAAGGCTTAACCCTAAGACTTAAGCTTAAGGTTTAAACTTAAGACTTATCCCTAAGACATAATCCTGAGACTTAACCCTAAGACTTAACCTCAAGTTTAACTTCAAAACTTAACCCTAAGACTGAATCCTAAGACACAACTTGACCACGTAACCCTGAGACTTAACCTTGAGACTTTACCTTGAAATTTAACCCTGGGATTTAACCCTAAGTCTTAATGCTAAGACTTAACTTGAAGATGTACCATTAAGACTTAACCTTAAAGCGTAACCTTAAGATTTACACTCAATACTTAACCCTAAGACTTAACCCTATGATTTAAACTTAAGGTTAAACCTTAAGACAAAACTTGAAGACTTAATTCAAAGACTTATCCCTAAGACTCAACACTGAGACTTAAGCCTAAGATTTAAGACTTAACCCTAAGACTTAGCCCCAAGACTTAAGTCTAAGACTTCAAGTTATGAATTAAACTTTAGACTTAACCCTAAGACTCAAGCCATAAGACTTCACCTTAAGACTTAACCCGAAGACTTAACCTTAAAATTTAACCCTAAGACTGAACCCTAAAATATAACTTTTAAGACTTAACAATAAGACTGAACATTAAGACACAACCTTACGACTTCTACCCTGAGACCTAACCTTGAGACTTAACACTGAGATTTAACCCTAAGACTTAACTTTAAGATGTAACATTCGGACTTAACCTTCAAACTTAACCCTAAGCCTCAACCTTAAGAAGTAACTTGAAGACTTAACCCTGAGAATGAACTCTAAGACTTCAACTTAATAATTAACGCTCAGATATAACCCTCAGGCTTAAACTTAAGAAATAGCCCTAAGACTTAACCTTAATATTTAACTTGAAGATGTAACCTTAAGGCTTAACCCTAAACTTAACCCTAAGAGTTAACCTTAAGTGTTGACCTTACAGATTTAACCCTAAGAGTTAACCTTAGGACTGAAACGTTAAGACTTAACCCTAAGACTTATCCCCAAGACTTAACTCTAAAGAGTTAACCCTAAGACTTCAACTTGTGATTTAAACTTTAGACTGAACGCTAAGACTTAAAATTACGATTTAACATTAAGATTTAACCATAAGACTTAACCCTAAGACTTCAGGTTAAGTTTTAACCTTAAGACTCAACCCTGAGACTTAGTCGTGAAATTTATCCATAAGACTTATCCCTAAAACTGAAAACTGAGACTTAAACCTAAGATTTAACCTCAAGACTTAACCCTAAAACGTAGCCCTGAGACTTATCCTTGAGCTTTAACCTTGATACTTAATCCTGAGACTTAGCCCTAAGACTTATCCCCAAGACATAACTCTAAGGCTTAACCCTAAGACTTAACCTTAAGGCTCAACCTTAAGACTTAACATTAAGACTTAACCCTGAGACTTAACCATAAGACTTATCCTCAAGATTGTACTCTAAGACTTAACCCTAAGACTTAAGATGAAGACTTAACCCTAAGACTCAATCTATGAGATGTAAACTTAAGACTTAATTAACCCTAAGACTCAATCTATGAGATGTAAACTTAAGACTTAACCTTTAGGAATTAACCCTGACACTTAACCTTAAGGCTTAACCCTAAGACTTAAGCTTAAGGTTTAAACTTAAGACTTATCCCTAAGACATAATCCTGAGACTTAACCCTAAGACTTAACCTCAAGTTTAACTTCAAAACTTAACCCTAAGACTGAATCCTAAGACACAACTTGACCACGTAACCCTGAGACTTAACCTTGAGACTTTACCTTGAAATTTAACCCTGGGATTTAACCCTAAGTCTTAATGCTAAGACTTCACTTGAAGATGTACCATTAAGACTTAACCTTAAAGCGTAACCTTAAGATTTACACTCAATACTTAACCCTAAGACTTAACCCTATGATTTAAACTTAAGGTTAAACCTTAAGACAAAACTTGAAGACTTAATTCAAAGACTTATCCCTAAGACTCAACACTGAGACGTAAACCTAAGATTTAAGACTTAACCCTAAGACTTAGCCCCAAGACTTAAGTCTAAGACTTCAAGTTATGAATTAAACTTTAGACTTAACCCTAAGACTCAAGCCATAAGACTTCACCTTAAGACTTAACCCGAAGACTTAACCTTAAAATTTAACCCTAAGACTGAACCCTAAAATATAACTTTTAAGACTTAACAATAAGACTGAACATTAAGACACAACCTTACGACTTCTACCCTGAGACCTAACCTTGAGACTTAACACTGAGATTTAACCCTAAGACTTAACTTTAAGATGTAACATTCGGACTTAACCTTCAAACTTAACCCTAAGCCTCAACCTTAAGAAGTAACTTGAAGACTTAACCCTGAGAATGAACTCTAAGACTTCAACTTAATAATTAACGCTCAGATATAACCCTCAGGCTTAAACTTAAGAAATAGCCCTAAGACTTAACCTTAATATTTAACTTGAAGATGTAACCTTAAGGCTTAACCCTAAACTTAACCCTAAGAGTTAACCTTAAGTGTTGACCTTACAGATTTAACCCTAAGAGTTAACCTTAGGACTGAAACGTTAAGACTTAACCCTAAGACTTATCCCCAAGACTTAACTCTAAAGAGTTAACCCTAAGACTTCAACTTGTGATTTAAACTTTAGACTGAACGCTAAGACTTAAAATTACGATTTAACATTAAGATTTAACCATAAGACTTAACCCTAAGACTTCAGGTTAAGTTTTAACCTTAAGACTCAACCCTGAGACTTAGTCGTGAAATTTATCCATAAGACTTATCCCTAAAACTGAAAACTGAGACTTAAACCTAAGATTTAACCTGAAGACTTAACCCTAAAACGTAGCCCTGAGACTTATCCTTGAGCTTTAACCTTGATACTTAATCCTGAGACTTAGCCCTAAGACTTATCCCCAAGACATAACTCTAAGGCTTAACCCTAAGACTTAACCTTAAGGCTCAACCTTAAGACTTAACATTAAGACTTAACCCTGAGACTTAACCATAAGACTTATCCTCAAGATTGTACTCTAAGACTTAACCCTAAGACTTAAGATGAAGACTTAACCCTAAGACTCAATCTATGAGATGTAAACTTAAGACTTAACCTTTAGGAATTAACCCTGACACTTAACCTTAAGGCTTAACCCTAAGACTTAAGCTTAAGGTTTAAACTTAAGACTTATCCCTAAGACATAATCCTGAGACTTAACCCTAAGACTTAACCTCAAGTTTAACTTCAAAACTTAACCCTAAGACTGAATCCTAAGACACAACTTGACCACGTAACCCTGAGACTTAACCTTGAGACTTTACCTTGAAATTTAACCCTGGGATTTAACCCTAAGTCTTAATGCTAAGACTTAACTTGAAGATGTACCATTAAGACTTAACCTTAAAGCGTAACCTTAAGATTTACACTCAATACTTAACCCTAAGACTTAACCCTATGATTTAAACTTAAGGTTAAACCTTAAGACAAAATTTGAAGACTTAATTCAAAGACTTATCCCTAAGACTCAACACTGAGACTTAAACCTAAGATTTAAGACTTAGCCCCAAGACTTAAGTCTAAGACTTCAAGTTATGAATTAAACTTTAGACTTAACCCTAAGACTCAAGCCATAAGACTTCACCTTAAGACTTAACCTGAAGACTTAACCTTAAAATTTAACCCTAAGACTGAACCCTAAAATATAACTTTTAAGACTTAACAATAAGACTGAACATTAAGACACAACCTTACGACTTCTACCCTGAGACCTAACCTTGAGACTTAACACTGAGATTTAACCCTAAGACTTAACTTTAAGATGTAACATTCGGACTTAACCTTCAAACTTAACCCTAAGCCTCAACCTTAAGAAGTAACTTGAAGACTTAACCCTGAGAATGAACTCTAAGACTTCAACTTAATAATTAACGCTCAGATATAACCCTCAGACTTAAACTTAAGAAATAGCCCTAAGACTTAACCTTAATATTTAACTTGAAGATGTAACCTTAAGGCTTAACCCTAAACTTAACCCTAAGAGTTAACCTTAAGTGTTGACCTTACAGATTTAACCCTAAGAGTTAACCTTAGGACTGAAACGTTAAGACTTAACCCTAAGACTTATCCCCAAGACTTAACTCTAAAGAGTTAACCCTAAGACTTCAGCTTGTGATTTAAACTTTAGACTGAACGCTAAGACTTAAAATTACGATTTAACATTAAGATTTAACCATAAGACTTAACCCTAAGACTTCAGGTTAAGTTTTAACCTTAAGACTCAACCCTGAGACTTAGTCGTGAAATTTATCCATAAGACTTATCCCTAAAACTGAAAACTGAGACTTAAACCTAAGATTTAACCTCAAGACTTAACCCTAAAACGTAGCCCTGAGACTTATCCTTGAGCTTTAACCTTGATACTTAATCCTGAGACTTAGCCCTAAGACTTATCCCCAAGACATAACTCTAAGGCTTAACCCTAAGACTTAACCTTAAGGCTCAACCTTAAGACTTAACATTAAGACTTAACCCTGAGACTTAACCATAAGACTTATCCTCAAGATTGTACTCTAAGACTTAACCCTAAGACTTAAGATGAAGACTTAACCCTAAGACTCAATCTATGAGATGTAAACTTAAGACTTAATTAACCCTAAGACTCAATCTATGAGATGTAAACTTAAGACTTAACCTTTAGGAATTAACCCTGACACTTAACCTTAAGGCTTAACCCTAAGACTTAAGCTTAAGGTTTAAACTTAAGACTTATCCCTAAGACATAATCCTGAGACTTAACCCTAAGACTTAACCTCAAGTTTAACTTCAAAACTTAACCCTAAGACTGAATCCTAAGACACAACTTGACCACGTAACCCTGAGACTTAACCTTGAGACTTTACCTTGAAATTTAACCCTGGGATTTAACCCTAAGTCTTAATGCTAAGACTTAACTTGAAGATGTACCATTAAGACTTAACCTTAAAGCGTAACCTTAAGATTTACACTCAATACTTAACCCTAAGACTTAACCCTATGATTTAAACTTAAGGTTAAACCTTAAGACAAAACTTGAAGACTTAATTCAAAGACTTATCCCTAAGACTCAACACTGAGACGTAAACCTAAGATTTAAGACTTAACCCTAAGACTTAGCCCCAAGACTTAAGTCTAAGACTTCAAGTTATGAATTAAACTTTAGACTTAACCCTAAGACTCAAGCCATAAGACTTCACCTTAAGACTTAACCCGAAGACTTAACCTTAAAATTTAACCCTAAGACTGAACCCTAAAATATAACTTTTAAGACTTAACAATAAGACTGAACATTAAGACACAACCTTACGACTTCTACCCTGAGACCTAACCTTGAGACTTAACACTGAGATTTAACCCTAAGACTTAACTTTAAGATGTAACATTCGGACTTAACCTTCAAACTTAACCCTAAGCCTCAACCTTAAGAAGTAACTTGAAGACTTAACCCTGAGAATGAACTCTAAGACTTCAACTTAATAATTAACGCTCAGATATAACCCTCAGGCTTAAACTTAAGAAATAGCCCTAAGACTTAACCTTAATATTTAACTTGAAGATGTAACCTTAAGGCTTAACCCTAAACTTAACCCTAAGAGTTAACCTTAAGTGTTGACCTTACAGATTTAACCCTAAGAGTTAACCTTAGGACTGAAACGTTAAGACTTAACCCTAAGACTTATCCCCAAGACTTAACTCTAAAGAGTTAACCCTAAGACTTCAACTTGTGATTTAAACTTTAGACTGAACGCTAAGACTTAAAATTACGATTTAACATTAAGATTTAACCATAAGACTTAACCCTAAGACTTCAGGTTAAGTTTTAACCTTAAGACTCAACCCTGAGACTTAGTCGTGAAATTTATCCATAAGACTTATCCCTAAAACTGAAAACTGAGACTTAAACCTAAGATTTAACCTGAAGACTTAACCCTAAAACGTAGCCCTGAGACTTATCCTTGAGCTTTAACCTTGATACTTAATCCTGAGACTTAGCCCTAAGACTTATCCCCAAGACATAACTCTAAGGCTTAACCCAGAGACTTAACCTTAAGGCTCAACCTTAAGACTTAACATTAAGACTTAACCCTGAGACTTAACCATAAGACTTATCCTCAAGATTGTACTCTAAGACTTAACCCTAAGACTTAAGATGAAGACTTAACCCTAAGACTCAATCTATGAGATGTAAACTTAAGACTTAACCTTTAGGAATTAACCCTGACACTTAACCTTAAGGCTTAACCCTAAGACTTAAGCTTAAGGTTTAAACTTAAGACTTATCCCTAAGACATAATCCTGAGACTTAACCCTAAGACTTAACCTCAAGTTTAACTTCAAAACTTAACCCTAAGACTGAATCCTAAGACACAACTTGACCACGTAACCCTGAGACTTAACCTTGAGACTTTACCTTGAAATTTAACCCTGGGATTTAACCCTAAGTCTTAATGCTAAGACTTAACTTGAAGATGTACCATTAAGACTTAACCTTAAAGCGTAACCTTAAGATTTACACTCAATACTTAACCCTAAGACTTAACCCTATGATTTAAACTTAAGGTTAAACCTTAAGACAAAATTTGAAGACTTAATTCAAAGACTTATCCCTAAGACTCAACACTGAGACTTAAACCTAAGATTTAAGACTTAGCCCCAAGACTTAAGTCTAAGACTTCAAGTTATGAATTAAACTTTAGACTTAACCCTAAGACTCAAGCCATAAGACTTCACCTTAAGACTTAACCTGAAGACTTAACCTTAAAATTTAACCCTAAGACTGAACCCTAAAATATAACTTTTAAGACTTAACAATAAGACTGAACATTAAGACACAACCTTACGACTTCTACCCTGAGACCTAACCTTGAGACTTAACACTGAGATTTAACCCTAAGACTTAACTTTAAGATGTAACATTCGGACTTAACCTTCAAACTTAACCCTAAGCCTCAACCTTAAGAAGTAACTTGAAGACTTAACCCTGAGAATGAACTCTAAGACTTCAACTTAATAATTAACGCTCAGATATAACCCTCAGACTTAAACTTAAGAAATAGCCCTAAGACTTAACCTTAATATTTAACTTGAAGATGTAACCTTAAGGCTTAACCCTAAACTTAACCCTAAGAGTTAACCTTAAGTGTTGACCTTACAGATTTAACCCTAAGAGTTAACCTTAGGACTGAAACGTTAAGACTTAACCCTAAGACTTATCCCCAAGACTTAACTCTAAAGAGTTAACCCTAAGACTTCAGCTTGTGATTTAAACTTTAGACTGAACGCTAAGACTTAAAATTACGATTTAACATTAAGATTTAACCATAAGACTTAACCCTAAGACTTCAGGTTAAGTTTTAACCTTAAGACTCAACCCTGAGACTTAGTCGTGAAATTTATCCATAAGACTTATCCCTAAAACTGAAAACTGAGACTTAAACCTAAGATTTAACCTGAAGACTTAACCCTAAAACGTAGCCCTGAGACTTATCCTTGAGCTTTAACCTTGATACTTAATCCTGAGACTTAGCCCTAAGACTTATCCCCAAGACATAACTCTAAGGCTTAACCCTAAGACTTAACCTTGAGGCTCAACCTTAAGACTTAACATTAAGACTTAACCCTGAGACTTAACCATAAGACTTATCCTCAAGATTGTACTCTAAGACTTAACCCTAAGACTTAAGATGAAGACTTAACCCTAAGACTCAATCTATGAGATGTAAACTTAAGACTTAATTAACCCTAAGACTCAATCTATGAGATGTAAACTTAAGACTTAACCTTTAGGAATTAACCCTGACACTTAACCTTAAGGCTTAACCCTAAGACTTAAGCTTAAGGTTTAAACTTAAGACTTATCCCTAAGACATAATCCTGAGACTTAACCCTAAGACTTAACCTCAAGTTTAACTTCAAAACTTAACCCTAAGACTGAATCCTAAGACACAACTTGACCACGTAACCCTGAGACTTAACCTTGAGACTTTACCTTGAAATTTAACCCTGGGATTTAACCCTAAGTCTTAATGCTAAGACTTAACTTTAAGATGTACCATTAAGACTTAACCTTAAAGCGTAACCTTAAGATTTACACTCAATACTTAACCCTAAGACTTAACCCTATGATTTAAACTTAAGGTTAAACCTTAAGACAAAACTTGAAGACTTAATTCAAAGACTTATCCCTAAGACTCAACACTGAGACTTAAACCTAAGATTTAAGACTTAACCCTAAGACTTAGCCCCAAGACTTAAGTCTAAGACTTAAACTTATGAATTAAACTTTAGACTTAACCCTAAGACTCAAGCCATAAGACTTCACCTTAAGACTTAACCTGAAGACTTAACCTTAAAATTTAACCCTAAGACTGAACCCTAAAATATAACTTTTAAGACTTAACAATAAGACTGAACATTAAGACACAACCTTACGACTTCTACCCTGAGACCTAACCTTGAGACTTAACACTGAGATTTAACCCTAAGACTTAACTTTAAGATGTAACATTCGGACTTAACCTTCAAACTTAACCCTAAGCCTCAACCTTAAGAAGTAACTTGAAGACTTAACCCTGAGAATGAACTCTAAGACTTCAACTTAATAATTAACGCTCAGATATAACCCTCAGACTTAAACTTAAGAAATAGCCCTAAGACTTAACCTTAATATTTAACTTGAAGATGTAACCTTAAGGCTTAACCCTAAACTTAACCCTAAGAGTTAACCTTAAGTGTTGACCTTACAGATTTAACCCTAAGAGTTAACCTTAGGACTGAAACGTTAAGACTTAACCCTAAGACTTATCCCCAAGACTTAACTCTAAAGAGTTAACCCTAAGACTTCAGCTTGTGATTTAAACTTTAGACTGAACGCTAAGACTTAAAATTACGATTTAACATTAAGATTTAACCATAAGACTTAACCCTAAGACTTCAGGTTAAGTTTTAACCTTAAGACTCAACCCTGAGACTTAGTCGTGAAATTTATCCATAAGACTTATCCCTAAAACTGAAAACTGAGACTTAAACCTAAGATTTAACCTGAAGACTTAACCCTAAAACGTAGCCCTGAGACTTATCCTTGAGCTTTAACCTTGATACTTAATCCTGAGACTTAGCCCTAAGACTTATCCCCAAGACATAACTCTAAGGCTTAACCCTAAGACTTAACCTTGAGGCTCAACCTTAAGACTTAACATTAAGACTTAACCCTGAGACTTAACCATAAGACTTATCCTCAAGATTGTACTCTAAGACTTAACCCTAAGACTTAAGATGAAGACTTAACCCTAAGACTCAATCTATGAGATGTAAACTTAAGACTTAATTAACCCTAAGACTCAATCTATGAGATGTAAACTTAAGACTTAACCTTTAGGAATTAACCCTGACACTTAACCTTAAGGCTTAACCCTAAGACTTAAGCTTAAGGTTTAAACTTAAGACTTATCCCTAAGACATAATCCTGAGACTTAACCCTAAGACTTAACCTCAAGTTTAACTTCAAAACTTAACCCTAAGACTGAATCCTAAGACACAACTTGACCACGTAACCCTGAGACTTAACCTTGAGACTTTACCTTGAAATTTAACCCTGGGATTTAACCCTAAGTCTTAATGCTAAGACTTAACTTGAAGATGTACCATTAAGACTTAACCTTAAAGCGTAACCTTAAGATTTACACTCAATACTTAACCCTAAGACTTAACCCTATGATTTAAACTTAAGGTTAAACCTTAAGACAAAACTTGAAGACTTAATTCAAAGACTTATCCCTAAGACTCAACACTGAGACGTAAACCTAAGATTTAAGACTTAACCCTAAGACTTAGCCCCAAGACTTAAGTCTAAGACTTCAAGTTATGAATTAAACTTTAGACTTAACCCTAAGACTCAAGCCATAAGACTTCACCTTAAGACTTAACCCGAAGACTTAACCTTAAAATTTAACCCTAAGACTGAACCCTAAAATATAACTTTTAAGACTTAACAATAAGACTGAACATTAAGACACAACCTTACGACTTCTACCCTGAGACCTAACCTTGAGACTTAACACTGAGATTTAACCCTAAGACTTAACTTTAAGATGTAACATTCGGACTTAACCTTCAAACTTAACCCTAAGCCTCAACCTTAAGAAGTAACTTGAAGACTTAACCCTGAGAATGAACTCTAAGACTTCAACTTAATAATTAACGCTCAGATATAACCCTCAGGCTTAAACTTAAGAAATAGCCCTAAGACTTAACCTTAATATTTAACTTGAAGATGTAACCTTAAGGCTTAACCCTAAACTTAACCCTAAGAGTTAACCTTAAGTGTTGACCTTACAGATTTAACCCTAAGAGTTAACCTTAGGACTGAAACGTTAAGACTTAACCCTAAGACTTATCCCCAAGACTTAACTCTAAAGAGTTAACCCTAAGACTTCAACTTGTGATTTAAACTTTAGACTGAACGCTAAGACTTAAAATTACGATTTAACATTAAGATTTAACCATAAGACTTAACCCTAAGACTTCAGGTTAAGTTTTAACCTTAAGACTCAACCCTGAGACTTAGTCGTGAAATTTATCCATAAGACTTATCCCTAAAACTGAAAACTGAGACTTAAACCTAAGATTTAACCTGAAGACTTAACCCTAAAACGTAGCCCTGAGACTTATCCTTGAGCTTTAACCTTGATACTTAATCCTGAGACTTAGCCCTAAGACTTATCCCCAAGACATAACTCTAAGGCTTAACCCAGAGACTTAACCTTAAGGCTCAACCTTAAGACTTAACATTAAGACTTAACCCTGAGACTTAACCATAAGACTTATCCTCAAGATTGTACTCTAAGACTTAACCCTAAGACTTAAGATGAAGACTTAACCCTAAGACTCAATCTATGAGATGTAAACTTAAGACTTAACCTTTAGGAATTAACCCTGACACTTAACCTTAAGGCTTAACCCTAAGACTTAAGCTTAAGGTTTAAACTTAAGACTTATCCCTAAGACATAATCCTGAGACTTAACCCTAAGACTTAACCTCAAGTTTAACTTCAAAACTTAACCCTAAGACTGAATCCTAAGACACAACTTGACCACGTAACCCTGAGACTTAACCTTGAGACTTTACCTTGAAATTTAACCCTGGGATTTAACCCTAAGTCTTAATGCTAAGACTTAACTTGAAGATGTACCATTAAGACTTAACCTTAAAGCGTAACCTTAAGATTTACACTCAATACTTAACCCTAAGACTTAACCCTATGATTTAAACTTAAGGTTAAACCTTAAGACAAAATTTGAAGACTTAATTCAAAGACTTATCCCTAAGACTCAACACTGAGACTTAAACCTAAGATTTAAGACTTAGCCCCAAGACTTAAGTCTAAGACTTCAAGTTATGAATTAAACTTTAGACTTAACCCTAAGACTCAAGCCATAAGACTTCACCTTAAGACTTAACCTGAAGACTTAACCTTAAAATTTAACCCTAAGACTGAACCCTAAAATATAACTTTTAAGACTTAACAATAAGACTGAACATTAAGACACAACCTTACGACTTCTACCCTGAGACCTAACCTTGAGACTTAACACTGAGATTTAACCCTAAGACTTAACTTTAAGATGTAACATTCGGACTTAACCTTCAAACTTAACCCTAAGCCTCAACCTTAAGAAGTAACTTGAAGACTTAACCCTGAGAATGAACTCTAAGACTTCAACTTAATAATTAACGCTCAGATATAACCCTCAGACTTAAACTTAAGAAATAGCCCTAAGACTTAACCTTAATATTTAACTTGAAGATGTAACCTTAAGGCTTAACCCTAAACTTAACCCTAAGAGTTAACCTTAAGTGTTGACCTTACAGATTTAACCCTAAGAGTTAACCTTAGGACTGAAACGTTAAGACTTAACCCTAAGACTTATCCCCAAGACTTAACTCTAAAGAGTTAACCCTAAGACTTCAGCTTGTGATTTAAACTTTAGACTGAACGCTAAGACTTAAAATTACGATTTAACATTAAGATTTAACCATAAGACTTAACCCTAAGACTTCAGGTTAAGTTTTAACCTTAAGACTCAACCCTGAGACTTAGTCGTGAAATTTATCCATAAGACTTATCCCTAAAACTGAAAACTGAGACTTAAACCTAAGATTTAACCTGAAGACTTAACCCTAAAACGTAGCCCTGAGACTTATCCTTGAGCTTTAACCTTGATACTTAATCCTGAGACTTAGCCCTAAGACTTATCCCCAAGACATAACTCTAAGGCTTAACCCTAAGACTTAACCTTGAGGCTCAACCTTAAGACTTAACATTAAGACTTAACCCTGAGACTTAACCATAAGACTTATCCTCAAGATTGTACTCTAAGACTTAACCCTAAGACTTAAGATGAAGACTTAACCCTAAGACTCAATCTATGAGATGTAAACTTAAGACTTAATTAACCCTAAGACTCAATCTATGAGATGTAAACTTAAGACTTAACCTTTAGGAATTAACCCTGACACTTAACCTTAAGGCTTAACCCTAAGACTTAAGCTTAAGGTTTAAACTTAAGACTTATCCCTAAGACATAATCCTGAGACTTAACCCTAAGACTTAACCTCAAGTTTAACTTCAAAACTTAACCCTAAGACTGAATCCTAAGACACAACTTGACCACGTAACCCTGAGACTTAACCTTGAGACTTTACCTTGAAATTTAACCCTGGGATTTAACCCTAAGTCTTAATGCTAAGACTTAACTTTAAGATGTACCATTAAGACTTAACCTTAAAGCGTAACCTTAAGATTTACACTCAATACTTAACCCTAAGACTTAACCCTATGATTTAAACTTAAGGTTAAACCTTAAGACAAAACTTGAAGACTTAATTCAAAGACTTATCCCTAAGACTCAACACTGAGACTTAAACCTAAGATTTAAGACTTAACCCTAAGACTTAGCCCCAAGACTTAAGTCTAAGACTTAAACTTATGAATTAAACTTTAGACTTAACCCTAAGACTCAAGCCATAAGACTTCACCTTAAGACTTAACCTGAAGACTTAACCTTAAAATTTAACCCTAAGACTGAACCCTAAAATATAACTTTTAAGACTTAACAATAAGACTGAACATTAAGACACAACCTTACGACTTCTACCCTGAGACCTAACCTTGAGACTTAACACTGAGATTTAACCCTAAGACTTAACTTTAAGATGTAACATTCGGACTTAACCTTCAAACTTAACCCTAAGCCTCAACCTTAAGAAGTAACTTGAAGACTTAACCCTGAGAATGAACTCTAAGACTTCAACTTAATAATTAACGCTCAGATATAACCCTCAGACTTAAACTTAAGAAATAGCCCTAAGACTTAACCTTAATATTTAACTTGAAGATGTAACCTTAAGGCTTAACCCTAAACTTAACCCTAAGAGTTAACCTTAAGTGTTGACCTTACAGATTTAACCCTAAGAGTTAACCTTAGGACTGAAACGTTAAGACTTAACCCTAAGACTTATCCCCAAGACTTAACTCTAAAGAGTTAACCCTAAGACTTCAGCTTGTGATTTAAACTTTAGACTGAACGCTAAGACTTAAAATTACGATTTAACATTAAGATTTAACCATAAGACTTAACCCTAAGACTTCAGGTTAAGTTTTAACCTTAAGACTCAACCCTGAGACTTAGTCGTGAAATTTATCCATAAGACTTATCCCTAAAACTGAAAACTGAGACTTAAACCTAAGATTTAACCTGAAGACTTAACCCTAAAACGTAGCCCTGAGACTTATCCTTGAGCTTTAACCTTGATACTTAATCCTGAGACTTAGCCCTAAGACTTATCCCCAAGACATAACTCTAAGGCTTAACCCTAAGACTTAACCTTGAGGCTCAACCTTAAGACTTAACATTAAGACTTAACCCTGAGACTTAACCATAAGACTTATCCTCAAGATTGTACTCTAAGACTTAACCCTAAGACTTAAGATGAAGACTTAACCCTAAGACTCAATCTATGAGATGTAAACTTAAGACTTAATTAACCCTAAGACTCAATCTATGAGATGTAAACTTAAGACTTAACCTTTAGGAATTAACCCTGACACTTAACCTTAAGGCTTAACCCTAAGACTTAAGCTTAAGGTTTAAACTTAAGACTTATCCCTAAGACATAATCCTGAGACTTAACCCTAAGACTTAACCTCAAGTTTAACTTCAAAACTTAACCCTAAGACTGAATCCTAAGACACAACTTGACCACGTAACCCTGAGACTTAACCTTGAGACTTTACCTTGAAATTTAACCCTGGGATTTAACCCTAAGTCTTAATGCTAAGACTTCACTTGAAGATGTACCATTAAGACTTAACCTTAAAGCGTAACCTTAAGATTTACACTCAATACTTAACCCTAAGACTTAACCCTATGATTTAAACTTAAGGTTAAACCTTAAGACAAAACTTGAAGACTTAATTCAAAGACTTATCCCTAAGACTCAACACTGAGACTTAAGCCTAAGATTTAAGACTTAACCCTAAGACTTAGCCCCAAGACTTAAGTCTAAGACTTAAACTTATGAATTAAACTTTAGACTTAACCCTAAGACTCAAGCCATAAGACTTCACCTTAAGACTTAACCCGAAGACTTAACCTTAAAATTTAACCCTAAGACTGAACCCTAAAATATAACTTTTAAGACTTAACAATAAGACTGAACATTAAGACACAACCTTACGACTTCTACCCTGAGACCTAACCTTGAGACTTAACACTGAGATTTAACCCTAAGACTTAACTTTAAGATGTAACATTCGGACTTAACCTTCAAACTTAACCCTAAGCCTCAACCTTAAGAAGTAACTTGAAGACTTAACCCTGAGAATGAACTCTAAGACTTCAACTTAATAATTAACGCTCAGATATAACCCTCAGACTTAAACTTAAGAAATAGCCCTAAGACTTAACCTTAATATTTAACTTGAAGATGTAACCTTAAGGCTTAACCCTAAACTTAACCCTAAGAGTTAACCTTAAGTGTTGACCTTACAGATTTAACCCTAAGAGTTAACCTTAGGACTGAAACGTTAAGACTTAACCCTAAGACTTATCCCCAAGACTTAACTCTAAAGAGTTAACCCTAAGACTTCAACTTGTGATTTAAACTTTAGACTGAACGCTAAGACTTAAAATTACGATTTAACATTAAGATTTAACCATAAGACTTAACCCTAAGACTTCAGGTTAAGTTTTAACCTTAAGACTCAACCCTGAGACTTAGTCGTGAAATTTATCCATAAGACTTATCCCTAAAACTGAAAACTGAGACTTAAACCTAAGATTTAACCTGAAGACTTAACCCTAAAACGTAGCCCTGAGACTTATCCTTGAGCTTTAACCTTGATACTTAATCCTGAGACTTAGCCCTAAGACTTATCCCCAAGACATAACTCTAAGGCTTAACCCTAAGACTTAACCTTAAGGCTCAACCTTAAGACTTAACATTAAGACTTAACCCTGAGACTTAACCATAAGACTTATCCTCAAGATTGTACTCTAAGACTTAACCCTAAGACTTAAGATGAAGACTTAACCCTAAGACTCAATCTATGAGATGTAAACTTAAGACTTAATTAACCCTAAGGCTCAATCTATGAGATGTAAACTTAAGACTTAACCTTTAGGAATTAACCCTGACACTTAACCTTAAGGCTTAACCCTAAGACTTAAGCTTAAGGTTTAAACTTAAGACTTATCCCTAAGACATAATCCTGAGACTTAACCCTAAGACTTAACCTCAAGTTTAACTTCAAAACTTAACCCTAAGACTGAATCCTAAGACACAACTTGACCACGTAACCCTGAGACTTAACCTTGAGACTTTACCTTGAAATTTAACCCTGGGATTTAACCCTAAGTCTTAATGCTAAGACTTAACTTGAAGATGTACCATTAAGACTTAACCTTAAAGCGTAACCTTAAGATTTACACTCAATACTTAACCCTAAGACTTAACCCTATGATTTAAACTTAAGGTTAAACCTTAAGACAAAATTTGAAGACTTAATTCAAAGACTTATCCCTAAGACTCAACACTGAGACTTAAACCTAAGATTTAAGACTTAGCCCCAAGACTTAAGTCTAAGACTTCAAGTTATGAATTAAACTTTAGACTTAACCCTAAGACTCAAGCCATAAGACTTCACCTTAAGACTTAACCCGAAGACTTAACCTTAAAATTTAACCCTAAGACTGAACCCTAAAATATAACTTTTAAGACTTAACAATAAGACTGAACATTAAGACACAACCTTACGACTTCTACCCTGAGACCTAACCTTGAGACTTAACACTGAGATTTAACCCTAAGACTTAACTTTAAGATGTAACATTCGGACTTAACCTTCAAACTTAACCCTAAGCCTCAACCTTAAGAAGTAACTTGAAGACTTAACCCTGAGAATGAACTCTAAGACTTCAACTTAATAATTAACGCTCAGATATAACCCTCAGGCTTAAACTTAAGAAATAGCCCTAAGACTTAACCTTAATATTTAACTTGAAGATGTAACCTTAAGGCTTAACCCTAAACTTAACCCTAAGAGTTAACCTTAAGTGTTGACCTTACAGATTTAACCCTAAGAGTTAACCTTAGGACTGAAACGTTAAGACTTAACCCTAAGACTTATCCCCAAGACTTAACTCTAAAGAGTTAACCCTAAGACTTCAGCTTGTGATTTAAACTTTAGACTGAACGCTAAGACTTAAAATTACGATTTAACATTAAGATTTAACCATAAGACTTAACCCTAAGACTTCAGGTTAAGTTTTAACCTTAAGACTCAACCCTGAGACTTAGTCGTGAAATTTATCCATAAGACTTATCCCTAAAACTGAAAACTGAGACTTAAACCTAAGATTTAACCTGAAGACTTAACCCTAAAACGTAGCCCTGAGACTTATCATTGAGCTTTAACCTTGATACTTAATCCTGAGACTTAGCCCTAAGTCTTATCCCCAAGACATAACTCTAAGGCTTAACCCTAAGACTTAACCTTGAGGCTCAACCTTAAGACTTAACATTAAGACTTAACCCTGAGACTTAACCATAAGACTTATCCTCAAGATTGTACTCTAAGACTTAACCCTAAGACTTAAGATGAAGACTTAACCCTAAGACTCAATCTATGAGATGTAAACTTAAGACTTAATTAACCCTAAGACTCAATCTATGAGATGTAAACTTAAGACTTAACCTTTAGGAATTAACCCTGACACTTAACCTTAAGGCTTAACCCTAAGACTTAAGCTTAAGGTTTAAACTTAAGACTTATCCCTAAGACATAATCCTGAGACTTAACCCTAAGACTTAACCTCAAGTTTAACTTCAAAACTTAACCCTAAGACTGAATCCTAAGACACAACTTGACCACGTAACCCTGAGACTTAACCTTGAGACTTTACCTTGAAATTTAACCCTGGGATTTAACCCTAAGTCTTAATGCTAAGACTTCACTTGAAGATGTACCATTAAGACTTAACCTTAAAGCGTAACCTTAAGATTTACACTCAATACTTAACCCTAAGACTTAACCCTATGATTTAAACTTAAGGTTAAACCTTAAGACAAAATTTGAAGACTTAATTCAAAGACTTATCCCTAAGACTCAACACTGAGACTTAAACCTAAGATTTAAGACTTAGCCCCAAGACTTAAGTCTAAGACTTCAAGTTATGAATTAAACTTTAGACTTAACCCTAAGACTCAAGCCATAAGACTTCACCTTAAGACTTAACCTGAAGACTTAACCTTAAAATTTAACCCTAAGACTGAACCCTAAAATATAACTTTTAAGACTTAACAATAAGACTGAACATTAAGACACAACCTTACGACTTCTACCCTGAGACCTAACCTTGAGACTTAACACTGAGATTTAACCCTAAGACTTAACTTTAAGATGTAACATTCGGACTTAACCTTCAAACTTAACCCTAAGCCTCAACCTTAAGAAGTAACTTGAAGACTTAACCCTGAGAATGAACTCTAAGACTTCAACTTAATAATTAACGCTCAGATATAACCCTCAGACTTAAACTTAAGAAATAGCCCTAAGACTTAACCTTAATATTTAACTTGAAGATGTAACCTTAAGGCTTAACCCTAAACTTAACCCTAAGAGTTAACCTTAAGTGTTGACCTTACAGATTTAACCCTAAGAGTTAACCTTAGGACTGAAACGTTAAGACTTAACCCTAAGACTTATCCCCAAGACTTAACTCTAAAGAGTTAACCCTAAGACTTCAGCTTGTGATTTAAACTTTAGACTGAACGCTAAGACTTAAAATTACGATTTAACATTAAGATTTAACCATAAGACTTAACCCTAAGACTTCAGGTTAAGTTTTAACCTTAAGACTCAACCCTGAGACTTAGTCGTGAAATTTATCCATAAGACTTATCCCTAAAACTGAAAACTGAGACTTAAACCTAAGATTTAACCTCAAGACTTAACCCTAAAACGTAGCCCTGAGACTTATCCTTGAGCTTTAACCTTGATACTTAATCCTGAGACTTAGCCCTAAGACTTATCCCCAAGACATAACTCTAAGGCTTAACCCTAAGACTTAACCTTGAGGCTCAACCTTAAGACTTAACATTAAGACTTAACCCTGAGACTTAACCATAAGACTTATCCTCAAGATTGTACTCTAAGACTTAACCCTAAGACTTAAGATGAAGACTTAACCCTAAGACTCAATCTATGAGATGTAAACTTAAGACTTAATTAACCCTAAGACTCAATCTATGAGATGTAAACTTAAGACTTAACCTTTAGGAATTAACCCTGACACTTAACCTTAAGGCTTAACCCTAAGACTTAAGCTTAAGGTTTAAACTTAAGACTTATCCCTAAGACATAATCCTGAGACTTAACCCTAAGACTTAACCTCAAGTTTAACTTCAAAACTTAACCCTAAGACTGAATCCTAAGACACAACTTGACCACGTAACCCTGAGACTTAACCTTGAGACTTTACCTTGAAATTTAACCCTGGGATTTAACCCTAAGTCTTAATGCTAAGACTTCACTTGAAGATGTACCATTAAGACTTAACCTTAAAGCGTAACCTTAAGATTTACACTCAATACTTAACCCTAAGACTTAACCCTATGATTTAAACTTAAGGTTAAACCTTAAGACAAAACTTGAAGACTTAATTCAAAGACTTATCCCTAAGACTCAACACTGAGACTTAAGCCTAAGATTTAAGACTTAACCCTAAGACTTAGCCCCAAGACTTAAGTCTAAGACTTAAACTTATGAATTAAACTTTAGACTTAACCCTAAGACTCAAGCCATAAGACTTCACCTTAAGACTTAACCCGAAGACTTAACCTTAAAATTTAACGCTAAGACTGAACCCTAAAATATAACTTTTAAGACTTAACAATAAGACTGAACATTAAGACACAACCTTACGACTTCTACCCTGAGACCTAACCTTGAGACTTAACACTGAGATTTAACCCTAAGACTTAACTTTAAGATGTAACATTCGGACTTAACCTTCAAACTTAACCCTAAGCCTCAACCTTAAGAAGTAACTTGAAGACTTAACCCTGAGAATGAACTCTAAGACTTCAACTTAATAATTAACGCTCAGATATAACCCTCAGACTTAAACTTAAGAAATAGCCCTAAGACTTAACCTTAATATTTAACTTGAAGATGTAACCTTAAGGCTTAACCCTAAACTTAACCCTAAGAGTTAACCTTAAGTGTTGACCTTACAGATTTAACCCTAAGAGTTAACCTTAGGACTGAAACGTTAAGACTTAACCCTAAGACTTATCCCCAAGACTTAACTCTAAAGAGTTAACCCTAAGACTTCAACTTGTGATTTAAACTTTAGACTGAACGCTAAGACTTAAAATTACGATTTAACATTAAGATTTAACCATAAGACTTAACCCTAAGACTTCAGGTTAAGTTTTAACCTTAAGACTCAACCCTGAGACTTAGTCGTGAAATTTATCCATAAGACTTATCCCTAAAACTGAAAACTGAGACTTAAACCTAAGATTTAACCTGAAGACTTAACCCTAAAACGTAGCCCTGAGACTTATCCTTGAGCTTTAACCTTGATACTTAATCCTGAGACTTAGCCCTAAGACTTATCCCCAAGACATAACTCTAAGGCTTAACCCTAAGACTTAACCTTAAGGCTCAACCTTAAGACTTAACATTAAGACTTAACCCTGAGACTTAACCATAAGACTTATCCTCAAGATTGTACTCTAAGACTTAACCCTAAGACTTAAGATGAAGACTTAACCCTAAGACTCAATCTATGAGATGTAAACTTAAGACTTAATTAACCCTAAGACTCAATCTATGAGATGTAAACTTAAGACTTAACCTTTAGGAATTAACCCTGACACTTAACCTTAAGGCTTAACCCTAAGACTTAAGCTTAAGGTTTAAACTTAAGACTTATCCCTAAGACATAATCCTGAGACTTAACCCTAAGACTTAACCTCAAGTTTAACTTCAAAACTTAACCCTAAGACTGAATCCTAAGACACAACTTGACCACGTAACCCTGAGACTTAACCTTGAGACTTTACCTTGAAATTTAACCCTGGGATTTAACCCTAAGTCTTAATGCTAAGACTTAACTTGAAGATGTACCATTAAGACTTAACCTTAAAGCGTAACCTTAAGATTTACACTCAATACTTAACCCTAAGACTTAACCCTATGATTTAAACTTAAGGTTAAACCTTAAGACAAAACTTGAAGACTTAATTCAAAGACTTATCCCTAAGACTCAACACTGAGACGTAAACCTAAGATTTAAGACTTAACCCTAAGACTTAGCCCCAAGACTTAAGTCTAAGACTTCAAGTTATGAATTAAACTTTAGACTTAACCCTAAGACTCAAGCCATAAGACTTCACCTTAAGACTTAACCCGAAGACTTAACCTTAAAATTTAACCCTAAGACTGAACCCTAAAATATAACTTTTAAGACTTAACAATAAGACTGAACATTAAGACACAACCTTACGACTTCTACCCTGAGACCTAACCTTGAGACTTAACACTGAGATTTAACCCTAAGACTTAACTTTAAGATGTAACATTCGGACTTAACCTTCAAACTTAACCCTAAGCCTCAACCTTAAGAAGTAACTTGAAGACTTAACCCTGAGAATGAACTCTAAGACTTCAACTTAATAATTAACGCTCAGATATAACCCTCAGGCTTAAACTTAAGAAATAGCCCTAAGACTTAACCTTAATATTTAACTTGAAGATGTAACCTTAAGGCTTAACCCTAAACTTAACCCTAAGAGTTAACCTTAAGTGTTGACCTTACAGATTTAACCCTAAGAGTTAACCTTAGGACTGAAACGTTAAGACTTAACCCTAAGACTTATCCCCAAGACTTAACTCTAAAGAGTTAACCCTAAGACTTCAACTTGTGATTTAAACTTTAGACTGAACGCTAAGACTTAAAATTACGATTTAACATTAAGATTTAACCATAAGACTTAACCCTAAGACTTCAGGTTAAGTTTTAACCTTAAGACTCAACCCTGAGACTTAGTCGTGAAATTTATCCATAAGACTTATCCCTAAAACTGAAAACTGAGACTTAAACCTAAGATTTAACCTGAAGACTTAACCCTAAAACGTAGCCCTGAGACTTATCCTTGAGCTTTAACCTTGATACTTAATCCTGAGACTTAGCCCTAAGACTTATCCCCAAGACATAACTCTAAGGCTTAACCCTAAGACTTAACCTTGAGGCTCAACCTTAAGACTTAACATTAAGACTTAACCCTGAGACTTAACCATAAGACTTATCCTCAAGATTGTACTCTAAGACTTAACCCTAAGACTTAAGATGAAGACTTAACCCTAAGACTCAATCTATGAGATGTAAACTTAAGACTTAATTAACCCTAAGACTCAATCTATGAGATGTAAACTTAAGACTTAACCTTTAGGAATTAACCCTGACACTTAACCTTAAGGCTTAACCCTAAGACTTAAGCTTAAGGTTTAAACTTAAGACTTATCCCTAAGACATAATCCTGAGACTTAACCCTAAGACTTAACCTCAAGTTTAACTTCAAAACTTAACCCTAAGACTGAATCCTAAGACACAACTTGACCACGTAACCCTGAGACTTAACCTTGAGACTTTACCTTGAAATTTAACCCTGGGATTTAACCCTAAGTCTTAATGCTAAGACTTCACTTGAAGATGTACCATTAAGACTTAACCTTAAAGCGTAACCTTAAGATTTACACTCAATACTTAACCCTAAGACTTAACCCTATGATTTAAACTTAAAAATTAAACCTTAAGACAAAACTTGAAGACTTAATTCAAAGACTTATCCCTAAGACTCAACACTGAGACTTAAGCCTAAGATTTAAGACTTAACCCTAAGACTTAGCCCCAAGACTTAAGTCTAAGACTTAAACTTATGAATTAAACTTTAGACTTAACCCTAAGACTCAAGCCATAAGACTTCACCTTAAGACTTAACCCGAAGACTTAACCTTAAAATTTAACCCTAAGACTGAACCCTAAAATATAACTTTTAAGACTTAACAATAAGACTGAACATTAAGACACAACCTTACGACTTCTACCCTGAGACCTAACCTTGAGACTTAACACTGAGATTTAACCCTAAGACTTAACTTTAAGATGTAACATTCGGACTTAACCTTCAAACTTAACCCTAAGCCTCAACCTTAAGAAGTAACTTGAAGACTTAACCCTGAGAATGAACTCTAAGACTTCAACTTAATAATTAACGCTCAGATATAACCCTCAGGCTTAAACTTAAGAAATAACCCTAAGACTTAACCTTAATATTTAACTTGAAGATGTAACCTTAAGGCTTAACCCTAAACTTAACCCTAAGAGTTAACCTTAAGTGTTGACCTTACAGATTTAACCCTAAGAGTTAACCTTAGGACTGAAACGTTAAGACTTAACCCTAAGACTTATCCCCAAGACTTAACTCTAAAGAGTTAACCCTAAGACTTCAACTTGTGATTTAAACTTTAGACTGAACGCTAAGACTTAAAATTACGATTTAACATTAAGATTTAACCATAAGACTTAACCCTAAGACTTCAGGTTAAGTTTTAACCTTAAGACTCAACCCTGAGACTTAGTCGTGAAATTTATCCATAAGACTTATCCCTAAAACTGAAAACTGAGACTTAAACCTAAGATTTAACCTGAAGACTTAACCCTAAAACGTAGCCCTGAGACTTATCCTTGAGCTTTAACCTTGATACTTAATCCTGAGACTTAGCCCTAAGACTTAGCCCCAAGACATAACTCTAAGGCTTAACCCTAAGACTTAACCTTAAGGCTCAACCTTAAGACTTAACATTAAGACTTAACCCTGAGACTTAACCATAAGACTTATCCTCAAGATTGTACTCTAAGACTTAACCCTAAGACTTAAGATGAAGACTTAACCCTAAGACTCAATCTATGAGATGTAAACTTAAGACTTAATTAACCCTAAGACTCAATCTATGAGATGTAAACTTAAGACTTAACCTTTAGGAATTAACCCTGACACTTAACCTTAAGGCTTAACCCTAAGACTTAAGCTTAAGGTTTAAACTTAAGACTTATCCCTAAGACATAATCCTGAGACTTAACCCTAAGACTTAACCTCAAGTTTAACTTCAAAACTTAACCCTAAGACTGAATCCTAAGACACAACTTGACCACGTAACCCTGAGACTTAACCTTGAGACTTTACCTTGAAATTTAACCCTGGGATTTAACCCTAAGTCTTAATGCTAAGACTTAACTTGAAGATGTACCATTAAGACTTAACCTTAAAGCGTAACCTTAAGATTTACACTCAATACTTAACCCTAAGACTTAACCCTATGATTTAAACTTAAGGTTAAACCTTAAGACAAAACTTGAAGACTTAATTCAAAGACTTATCCCTAAGACTCAACACTGAGACGTAAACCTAAGATTTAAGACTTAACCCTAAGACTTAGCCCCAAGACTTAAGTCTAAGACTTCAAGTTATGAATTAAACTTTAGACTTAACCCTAAGACTCAAGCCATAAGACTTCACCTTAAGACTTAACCTGAAGACTTAACCTTAAAATTTAACCCTAAGACTGAACCCTAAAATATAACTTTTAAGACTTAACAATAAGACTGAACATTAAGACACAACCTTACGACTTCTACCCTGAGACCTAACCTTGAGACTTAACACTGAGATTTAACCCTAAGACTTAACTTTAAGATGTAACATTCGGACTTAACCTTCAAACTTAACCCTAAGCCTCAACCTTAAGAAGTAACTTGAAGACTTAACCCTGAGAATGAACTCTAAGACTTCAACTTAATAATTAACGCTCAGATATAACCCTCAGACTTAAACTTAAGAAATAGCCCTAAGACTTAACCTTAATATTTAACTTGAAGATGTAACCTTAAGGCTTAACCCTAAACTTAACCCTAAGAGTTAACCTTAAGTGTTGACCTTACAGATTTAACCCTAAGAGTTAACCTTAGGACTGAAACGTTAAGACTTAACCCTAAGACTTATCCCCAAGACTTAACTCTAAAGAGTTAACCCTAAGACTTCAACTTGTGATTTAAACTTTAGACTGAACGCTAAGACTTAAAATTACGATTTAACATTAAGATTTAACCATAAGACTTAACCCTAAGACTTCAGGTTAAGTTTTAACCTTAAGACTCAACCCTGAGACTTAGTCGTGAAATTTATCCATAAGACTTATCCCTAAAACTGAAAACTGAGACTTAAACCTAAGATTTAACCTGAAGACTTAACCCTAAAACGTAGCCCTGAGACTTATCCTTGAGCTTTAACCTTGATACTTAATCCTGAGACTTAGCCCTAAGACTTATCCCCAAGACATAACTCTAAGGCTTAACCCAGAGACTTAACCTTAAGGCTCAACCTTAAGACTTAACATTAAGACTTAACCCTGAGACTTAACCATAAGACTTATCCTCAAGATTGTACTCTAAGACTTAACCCTAAGACTTAAGATGAAGACTTAACCCTAAGACTCAATCTATGAGATGTAAACTTAAGACTTAATTAACCCTAAGACTCAATCTATGAGATGTAAACTTAAGACTTAACCTTTAGGAATTAACCCTGACACTTAACCTTAAGGCTTAACCCTAAGACTTAAGCTTAAGGTTTAAACTTAAGACTTATCCCTAAGACATAATCCTGAGACTTAACCCTAAGACTTAACCTCAAGTTTAACTTCAAAACTTAACCCTAAGACTGAATCCTAAGACACAACTTGACCACGTAACCCTGAGACTTAACCTTGAGACTTTACCTTGAAATTTAACCCTGGGATTTAACCCTAAGTCTTAATGCTAAGACTTCACTTGAAGATGTACCATTAAGACTTAACCTTAAAGCGTAACCTTAAGATTTACACTCAATACTTAACCCTAAGACTTAACCCTATGATTTAAACTTAAAAATTAAACCTTAAGACAAAACTTGAAGACTTAATTCAAAGACTTATCCCTAAGACTCAACACTGAGACTTAAGCCTAAGATTTAAGACTTAACCCTAAGACTTAGCCCCAAGACTTAAGTCTAAGACTTCAAGTTATGAATTAAACTTTAGACTTAACCCTAAGACTCAAGCCATAAGACTTCACCTTAAGACTTAACCCGAAGACTTAACCTTAAAATTTAACCCTAAGACTGAACCCTAAAATATAACTTTTAAGACTTAACAATAAGACTGAACATTAAGACACAACCTTACGACTTCTACCCTGAGACCTAACCTTGAGACTTAACACTGAGATTTAACCCTAAGACTTAACTTTAAGATGTAACATTCGGACTTAACCTTCAAACTTAACCCTAAGCCTCAACCTTAAGAAGTAACTTGAAGACTTAACCCTGAGAATGAACTCTAAGACTTCAACTTAATAATTAACGCTCAGATATAACCCTCAGGCTTAAACTTAAGAAATAACCCTAAGACTTAACCTTAATATTTAACTTGAAGATGTAACCTTAAGGCTTAACCCTAAACTTAACCCTAAGAGTTAACCTTAAGTGTTGACCTTACAGATTTAACCCTAAGAGTTAACCTTAGGACTGAAACGTTAAGACTTAACCCTAAGACTTATCCCCAAGACTTAACTCTAAAGAGTTAACCCTAAGACTTCAACTTGTGATTTAAACTTTAGACTGAACGCTAAGACTTAAAATTACGATTTAACATTAAGATTTAACCATAAGACTTAACCCTAAGACTTCAGGTTAAGTTTTAACCTTAAGACTCAACCCTGAGACTTAGTCGTGAAATTTATCCATAAGACTTATCCCTAAAACTGAAAACTGAGACTTAAACCTAAGATTTAACCTGAAGACTTAACCCTAAAACGTAGCCCTGAGACTTATCCTTGAGCTTTAACCTTGATACTTAATCCTGAGACTTAGCCCTAAGACTTAGCCCCAAGACATAACTCTAAGGCTTAACCCTAAGACTTAACCTTAAGGCTCAACCTTAAGACTTAACATTAAGACTTAACCCTGAGACTTAACCATAAGACTTATCCTCAAGATTGTACTCTAAGACTTAACCCTAAGACTTAAGATGAAGACTTAACCCTAAGACTCAATCTATGAGATGTAAACTTAAGACTTAATTAACCCTAAGACTCAATCTATGAGATGTAAACTTAAGACTTAACCTTTAGGAATTAACCCTGACACTTAACCTTAAGGCTTAACCCTAAGACTTAAGCTTAAGGTTTAAACTTAAGACTTATCCCTAAGACATAATCCTGAGACTTAACCCTAAGACTTAACCTCAAGTTTAACTTCAAAACTTAACCCTAAGACTGAATCCTAAGACACAACTTGACCACGTAACCCTGAGACTTAACCTTGAGACTTTACCTTGAAATTTAACCCTGGGATTTAACCCTAAGTCTTAATGCTAAGACTTAACTTGAAGATGTACCATTAAGACTTAACCTTAAAGCGTAACCTTAAGATTTACACTCAATACTTAACCCTAAGACTTAACCCTATGATTTAAACTTAAGGTTAAACCTTAAGACAAAACTTGAAGACTTAATTCAAAGACTTATCCCTAAGACTCAACACTGAGACGTAAACCTAAGATTTAAGACTTAACCCTAAGACTTAGCCCCAAGACTTAAGTCTAAGACTTCAAGTTATGAATTAAACTTTAGACTTAACCCTAAGACTCAAGCCATAAGACTTCACCTTAAGACTTAACCTGAAGACTTAACCTTAAAATTTAACCCTAAGACTGAACCCTAAAATATAACTTTTAAGACTTAACAATAAGACTGAACATTAAGACACAACCTTACGACTTCTACCCTGAGACCTAACCTTGAGACTTAACACTGAGATTTAACCCTAAGACTTAACTTTAAGATGTAACATTCGGACTTAACCTTCAAACTTAACCCTAAGCCTCAACCTTAAGAAGTAACTTGAAGACTTAACCCTGAGAATGAACTCTAAGACTTCAACTTAATAATTAACGCTCAGATATAACCCTCAGGCTTAAACTTAAGAAATAGCCCTAAGACTTAACCTTAATATTTAACTTGAAGATGTAACCTTAAGGCTTAACCCTAAACTTAACCCTAAGAGTTAACCTTAAGTGTTGACCTTACAGATTTAACCCTAAGAGTTAACCTTAGGACTGAAACGTTAAGACTTAACCCTAAGACTTATCCCCAAGACTTAACTCTAAAGAGTTAACCCTAAGACTTCAACTTGTGATTTAAACTTTAGACTGAACGCTAAGACTTAAAATTACAATTTAACATTAAGATTTAACCATAAGACTTAACCCTAAGACTTCAGGTTAAGTTTTAACCTTAAGACTCAACCCTGAGACTTAGTCGTGAAATTTATCCATAAGACTTATCCCTAAAACTGAAAACTGAGACTTAAACCTAAGATTTAACCTGAAGACTTAACCCTAAAACGTAGCCCTGAGACTTATCCTTGAGCTTTAACCTTGATACTTAATCCTGAGACTTAGCTCTAAGTCTTATCCCCAAGACATAACTCTAAGGCTTAACCCTAAGACTTAACCTTGAGGCTCAACCTTAAGACTTAACATTAAGACTTAACCCTGAGACTTAACCATAAGACTTATCCTCAAGATTGTACTCTAAGACTTAACCCTAAGACTTAAGATGAAGACTTAACCCTAAGACTCAATCTATGAGATGTAAACTTAAGATTTAATTAACCCTAAGACTCAATCTATGAGATGTAAACTTAAGACTTAACCTTTAGGAATTAACCCTGACACTTAACCTTAAGGCTTAACCCTAAGACTTAAGCTTAAGGTTTAAACTTAAGACTTATCCCTAAGACATAATCCTGAGACTTAACCCTAAGACTTAACCTCAAGTTTAACTTCAAAACTTAACCCTAAGACTGAATCCTAAGACACAACTTGACCACGTAACCCTGAGACTTAACCTTGAGACTTTACCTTGAAATTTAACCCTGGGATTTAACCCTAAGTCTTAATGCTAAGACTTAACTTGAAGATGTACCATTAAGACTTAACCTTAAAGCGTAACCTTAAGATTTACACTCAATACTTAACCCTAAGACTTAACCCTATGATTTAAACTTAAGGTTAAACCTTAAGACAAAACTTGAAGACTTAATTCAAAGACTTATCCCTAAGACTCAACACTGAGACGTAAACCTAAGATTTAAGACTTAACCCTAAGACTTAGCCCCAAGACTTAAGTCTAAGACTTCAAGTTATGAATTAAACTTTAGACTTAACCCTAAGACTCAAGCCATAAGACTTCACCTTAAGACTTAACCTGAAGACTTAACCTTAAAATTTAACCCTAAGACTGAACCCTAAAATATAACTTTTAAGACTTAACAATAAGACTGAACATTAAGACACAACCTTACGACTTCTACCCTGAGACCTAACCTTGAGACTTAACACTGAGATTTAACCCTAAGACTTAACTTTAAGATGTAACATTCGGACTTAACCTTCAAACTTAACCCTAAGCCTCAACCTTAAGAAGTAACTTGAAGACTTAACCCTGAGAATGAACTCTAAGACTTCAACTTAATAATTAACGCTCAGATATAACCCTCAGGCTTAAACTTAAGAAATAGCCCTAAGACTTAACCTTAATATTTAACTTGAAGATGTAACCTTAAGGCTTAACCCTAAACTTAACCCTAAGAGTTAACCTTAAGTGTTGACCTTACAGATTTAACCCTAAGAGTTAACCTTAGGACTGAAACGTTAAGACTTAACCCTAAGACTTATCCCCAAGACTTAACTCTAAAGAGTTAACCCTAAGACTTCAACTTGTGATTTAAACTTTAGACTGAACGCTAAGACTTAAAATTACGATTTAACATTAAGATTTAACCATAAGACTTAACCCTAAGACTTCAGGTTAAGTTTTAACCTTAAGACTCAACCCTGAGACTTAGTCGTGAAATTTATCCATAAGACTTATCCCTAAAACTGAAAACTGAGACTTAAACCTAAGATTTAACCTGAAGACTTAACCCTAAAACGTAGCCCTGAGACTTATCCTTGAGCTTTAACCTTGATACTTAATCCTGAGACTTAGCCCTAAGTCTTATCCCCAAGACATAACTCTAAGGCTTAACCCTAAGACTTAACCTTGAGGCTCAACCTTAAGACTTAACATTAAGACTTAACCCTGAGACTTAACCATAAGACTTATCCTCAAGATTGTACTCTAAGACTTAACCCTAAGACTTAAGATGAAGACTTAACCCTAAGACTCAATCTATGAGATGTAAACTTAAGATTTAATTAACCCTAAAACTCAATCTATGAGATGTAAACTTAAGACTTAACCTTTAGGAATTAACCCTGACACTTAACCTTAAGGCTTAACCCTAAGACTTAAGCTTAAGGTTTAAACTTAAGACTTATCCCTAAGACATAATCCTGAGACTTAACCCTAAGACTTAACCTCAAGTTTAACTTCAAAACTTAACCCTAAGACTGAATCCTAAGATACAACTTGACCACGTAACCCTGAGACTTAACCTTGAGACTTTACCTTGAAATTTAACCCTGGGATTTAACCCTAAGTCTTAATGCTAAGACTTAACTTTAAGATGTACCATTAAGACTTAACCTTAAAGCGTAACCTTAAGATTTACACTCAATACTTAACCCTAAGACTTAACCCTATGATTTAAACTTAAGGTTAAACCTTAAGACAAAACTTGAAGACTTAATTCAAAGACTTATCCCTAAGACTCAACACTGAGACTTAAGCCTAAGATTTAAGACTTAACCCTAAGACTTAGCCCCAAGACTTAAATCTAAGACTTCAACTTATGAATTAAACTTTAGACTTAACCCTAAGACTCAAGCCATAAGACTTCACCTTAAGACTTAACCCGAAGACTTAACCTTAAAATTTAACCCTAAGACTGAACCCTAAAATATAACTTTTAAGACTTAACAATAAGACTGAACATTAAGACACAACCTTACGACTTCTACCCTGAGACCTAACCTTGAGACTTAACACTGAGATTTAACCCTAAGACTTAACTTTAAGATGTAACATTCGGACTTAACCTTCAAACTTAACCCTAAGCCTCAACCTTAAGAAGTAACTTGAAGACTTAACCCTGAGAATGAACTCTAAGACTTCAACTTAATAATTAACGCTCAGATATAACCCTCAGACTTAAACTTAAGAAATAGCCCTAAGACTTAACCTTAATATTTAACTTGAAGATGTAACCTTAAGGCTTAACCCTAAACTTAACCCTAAGAGTTAACCTTAAGTGTTGACCTTAAAGATTTAACCCTAAGAGTTAACCTTAGGACTGAAACGTTAAGACTTAACCCTAAGACTTATCCCCAAGACTTAACTCTAAAGAGTTAACCCTAAGACTTCAACTTGTGATTTAAACTTTAGACTGAACGCTAAGACTTAAAATTACGATTTAACATTAAGATTTAACCATAAGACTTAACCCTAAGACTTCAGGTTAAGTTTTAACCTTAAGACTCAACCCTGAGACTTAGTCGTGAAATTTATCCATAAGACTTATCCCTAAAACTGAAAACTGAGACTTAAACCTAAGATTTAACCTGAAGACTTAACCCTAAAACGTAGCCCTGAGACTTATCCTTGAGCTTTAACCTTGATACTTAATCCTGAGACTTAGCCCTAAGACTTATCCCCAAGACATAACTCTAAGGCTTAACCCTAAGACTTAACCTTAAGGCTCAACCTTAAGACTTAACATTAAGACTTAACCCTGAGACTTAACCATAAGACTTATCCTCAAGATTGTACTCTAAGACTTAACCCTAAGACTTAAGATGAAGACTTAACCCTAAGACTCAATCTATGAGATGTAAACTTAAGACTTAATTAACCCTAAGACTCAATCTATGAGATGTAAACTTAAGACTTAACCTTTAGGAATTAACCCTGACACTTAACCTTAAGGCTTAACCCTAAGACTTAAGCTTAAGGTTTAAACTTAAGACTTATCCCTAAGACATAATCCTGAGACTTAACCCTAAGACTTAACCTCAAGTTTAACTTCAAAACTTAACCCTAAGACTGAATCCTAAGACACAACTTGACCACGTAACCCTGAGACTTAACCTTGAGACTTTACCTTGAAATTTAACCCTGGGATTTAACCCTAAGTCTTAATGCTAAGACTTAACTTGAAGATGTACCATTAAGACTTAACCTTAAAGCGTAACCTTAAGATTTACACTCAATACTTAACCCTAAGACTTAACCCTATGATTTAAACTTAAGGTTAAACCTTAAGACAAAATTTGAAGACTTAATTCAAAGACTTATCCCTAAGACTCAACACTGAGACTTAAACCTAAGATTTAAGACTTAGCCCCAAGACTTAAGTCTAAGACTTCAAGTTATGAATTAAACTTTAGACTTAACCCTAAGACTCAAGCCATAAGACTTCACCTTAAGACTTAACCTGAAGACTTAACCTTAAAATTTAACCCTAAGACTGAACCCTAAAATATAACTTTTAAGACTTAACAATAAGACTGAACATTAAGACACAACCTTACGACTTCTACCCTGAGACCTAACCTTGAGACTTAACACTGAGATTTAACCCTAAGACTTAACTTTAAGATGTAACATTCGGACTTAACCTTCAAACTTAACCCTAAGCCTCAACCTTAAGAAGTAACTTGAAGACTTAACCCTGAGAATGAACTCTAAGACTTCAACTTAATAATTAACGCTCAGATATAACCCTCAGGCTTAAACTTAAGAAATAGCCCTAAGACTTAACCTTAATATTTAACTTGAAGATGTAACCTTAAGGCTTAACCCTAAACTTAACCCTAAGAGTTAACCTTAAGTGTTGACCTTACAGATTTAACCCTAAGAGTTAACCTTAGGACTGAAACGTTAAGACTTAACCCTAAGACTTATCCCCAAGACTTAACTCTAAAGAGTTAACCCTAAGACTTCAACTTGTGATTTAAACTTTAGACTGAACGCTAAGACTTAAAATTACGATTTAACATTAAGATTTAACCATAAGACTTAACCCTAAGACTTCAGGTTAAGTTTTAACCTGAAGACTCAACCCTGAGACTTAGTCGTGAAATTTATCCATAAGACTTATCCCTAAAACTGAAAACTGAGACTTAAACCTAAGATTTAACCTGAAGACTTAACCCTAAAACGTAGCCCTGAGACTTATCCTTGAGCTTTAACCTTGATACTTAATCCTGAGACTTAGCCCTAAGTCTTATCCCCAAGACATAACTCTAAGGCTTAACCCTAAGACTTAACCTTGAGGCTCAACCTTAAGACTTAACATTAAGACTTAACCCTGAGACTTAACCATAAGACTTATCCTCAAGATTGTACTCTAAGACTTAACCCTAAGACTTAAGATGAAGACTTAACCCTAAGACTCAATCTATGAGATGTAAACTTAAGACTTAATTAACCCTAAGACTCAATCTATGAGATGTAAACTTAAGACTTAACCTTTAGGAATTAACCCTGACACTTAACCTTAAGGCTTAACCCTAAGACTTAAGCTTAAGGTTTAAACTTAAGACTTATCCCTAAGACATAATCCTGAGACTTAACCCTAAGACTTAACCTCAAGTTTAACTTCAAAACTTAACCCTAAGACTGAATCCTAAGACACAACTTGACCACGTAACCCTGAGACTTAACCTTGAGACTTTACCTTGAAATTTAACCCTGGGATTTAACCCTAAGTCTTAATGCTAAGACTTAACTTTAAGATGTACCATTAAGACTTAACCTTAAAGCGTAACCTTAAGATTTACACTCAATACTTAACCCTAAGACTTAACCCTATGATTTAAACTTAAGGTTAAACCTTAAGACAAAACTTGAAGACTTAATTCAAAGACTTATCCCTAAGACTCAACACTGAGACTTAAGCCTAAGATTTAAGACTTAACCCTAAGACTTAGCCCCAAGACTTAAATCTAAGACTTCAACTTATGAATTAAACTTTAGACTTAACCCTAAGACTCAAGCCATAAGACTTCACCTTAAGACTTAACCCGAAGACTTAACCTTAAAATTTAACCCTAAGACTGAACCCTAAAATATAACTTTTAAGACTTAACAATAAGACTGAACATTAAGACACAACCTTACGACTTCTACCCTGAGACCTAACCTTGAGACTTAACACTGAGATTTAACCCTAAGACTTAACTTTAAGATGTAACATTCGGACTTAACCTTCAAACTTAACCCTAAGCCTCAACCTTAAGAAGTAACTTGAAGACTTAACCCTGAGAATGAACTCTAAGACTTCAACTTAATAATTAACGCTCAGATATAACCCTCAGACTTAAACTTAAGAAATAGCCCTAAGACTTAACCTTAATATTTAACTTGAAGATGTAACCTTAAGGCTTAACCCTAAACTTAACCCTAAGAGTTAACCTTAAGTTTTGACCTTAAAGATTTAACCCTAAGAGTTAACCTTAGGACTGAAACGTTAAGACTTAACCCTAAGACTTATCCCCAAGACTTAACTCTAAAGAGTTAACCCTAAGACTTCAACTTGTGATTTAAACTTTAGACTGAACGCTAAGACTTAAAATTACGATTTAACATTAAGATTTAACCATAAGACTTAACCCTAAGACTTCAGGTTAAGTTTTAACCTTAAGACTCAACCCTGAGACTTAGTCGTGAAATTTATCCATAAGACTTATCCCTAAAACTGAAAACTGAGACTTAAACCTAAGATTTAACCTGAAGACTTAACCCTAAAACGTAGCCCTGAGACTTATCCTTGAGCTTTAACCTTGATACTTAATCCTGAGACTTAGCCCTAAGTCTTATCCCCAAGACATAACTCTAAGGCTTAACCCTGAGACTTAACCTTAAGGCTCAACCTTAAGACTTAACATTAAGACTTAACCCTGAGACTTAACCATAAGACTTATCCTCAAGATTGTACTCTAAGACTTAACCCTAAGACTTAAGATGAAGACTTAACCCTAAGACTCAATCTATGAGATGTAAACTTAAGACTTAATTAACCCTAAGACTCAATCTATGAGATGTAAACTTAAGACTTAACCTTTAGGAATTAACCCTGACACTTAACCTTAAGGCTTAACCCTAAGACTTAAGCTTAAGGTTTAAACTTAAGACTTATCCCTAAGACATAATCCTGAGACTTAACCCTAAGACTTAACCTCAAGTTTAACTTCAAAACTTAACCCTAAGACTGAATCCTAAGACACAACTTGACCACGTAACCCTGAGACTTAACCTTGAGACTTTACCTTGAAATTTAACCCTGGGATTTAACCCTAAGTCTTAATGCTAAGACTTAACTTGAAGATGTACCATTAAGACTTAACCTTAAAGCGTAACCTTAAGATTTACACTCAATACTTAACCCTAAGACTTAACCCTATGATTTAAACTTAAGGTTAAACCTTAAGACAAAATTTGAAGACTTAATTCAAAGACTTATCCCTAAGACTCAACACTGAGACTTAAACCTAAGATTTAAGACTTAGCCCCAAGACTTAAGTCTAAGACTTCAAGTTATGAATTAAACTTTAGACTTAACCCTAAGACTCAAGCCATAAGACTTCACCTTAAGACTTAACCTGAAGACTTAACCTTAAAATTTAACCCTAAGACTGAACCCTAAAATATAACTTTTAAGACTTAACAATAAGACTGAACATTAAGACACAACCTTACGACTTCTACCCTGAGACCTAACCTTGAGACTTAACACTGAGATTTAACCCTAAGACTTAACTTTAAGATGTAACATTCGGACTTAACCTTCAAACTTAACCCTAAGCCTCAACCTTAAGAAGTAACTTGAAGACTTAACCCTGAGAATGAACTCTAAGACTTCAACTTAATAATTAACGCTCAGATATAACCCTCAGGCTTAAACTTAAGAAATAGCCCTAAGACTTAACCTTAATATTTAACTTGAAGATGTAACCTTAAGGCTTAACCCTAAACTTAACCCTAAGAGTTAACCTTAAGTGTTGACCTTACAGATTTAACCCTAAGAGTTAACCTTAGGACTGAAACGTTAAGACTTAACCCTAAGACTTATCCCCAAGACTTAACTCTAAAGAGTTAACCCTAAGACTTCAACTTGTGATTTAAACTTTAGACTGAACGCTAAGACTTAAAATTACGATTTAACATTAAGATTTAACCATAAGACTTAACCCTAAGACTTCAGGTTAAGTTTTAACCTTAAGACTCAACCCTGAGACTTAGTCGTGAAATTTATCCATAAGACTTATCCCTAAAACTGAAAACTGAGACTTAAACCTAAGATTTAACCTGAAGACTTAACCCTAAAACGTAGCCCTGAGACTTATCCTTGAGCTTTAACCTTGATACTTAATCCTGAGACTTAGCCCTAAGTCTTATCCCCAAGACATAACTCTAAGGCTTAACCCTAAGACTTAACCTTGAGGCTCAACCTTAAGACTTAACATTAAGACTTAACCCTGAGACTTAACCATAAGACTTATCCTCAAGATTGTACTCTAAGACTTAACCCTAAGACTTAAGATGAAGACTTAACCCTAAGACTCAATCTATGAGATGTAAACTTAAGATTTAATTAACCCTAAAACTCAATCTATGAGATGTAAACTTAAGACTTAACCTTTAGGAATTAACCCTGACACTTAACCTTAAGGCTTAACCCTAAGACTTAAGCTTAAGGTTTAAACTTAAGACTTATCCCTAAGACATAATCCTGAGACTTAACCCTAAGACTTAACCTCAAGTTTAACTTCAAAACTTAACCCTAAGACTGAATCCTAAGACACAACTTGACCACGTAACCCTGAGACTTAACCTTGAGACTTTACCTTGAAATTTAACCCTGGGATTTAACCCTAAGTCTTAATGCTAAGACTTAACTTTAAGATGTACCATTAAGACTTAACCTTAAAGCGTAACCTTAAGATTTACACTCAATACTTAACCCTAAGACTTAACCCTATGATTTAAACTTAAGGTTAAACCTTAAGACAAAACTTGAAGACTTAATTCAAAGACTTATCCCTAAGACTCAACACTGAGACTTAAGCCTAAGATTTAAGACTTAACCCTAAGACTTAGCCCCAAGACTTAAATCTAAGACTTCAACTTATGAATTAAACTTTAGACTTAACCCTAAGACTCAAGCCATAAGACTTCACCTTAAGACTTAACCCGAAGACTTAACCTTAAAATTTAACCCTAAGACTGAACCCTAAAATATAACTTTTAAGACTTAACAATAAGACTGAACATTAAGACACAACCTTACGACTTCTACCCTGAGACCTAACCTTGAGACTTAACACTGAGATTTAACCCTAAGACTTAACTTTAAGATGTAACATTCGGACTTAACCTTCAAACTTAACCCTAAGCCTCAACCTTAAGAAGTAACTTGAAGACTTAACCCTGAGAATGAACTCTAAGACTTCAACTTAATAATTAACGCTCAGATATAACCCTCAGACTTAAACTTAAGAAATAGCCCTAAGACTTAACCTTAATATTTAACTTGAAGATGTAACCTTAAGGCTTAACCCTAAACTTAACCCTAAGAGTTAACCTTAAGTGTTGACCTTAAAGATTTAACCCTAAGAGTTAACCTTAGGACTGAAACGTTAAGACTTAACCCTAAGACTTATCCCCAAGACTTAACTCTAAAGAGTTAACCCTAAGACTTCAACTTGTGATTTAAACTTTAGACTGAACGCTAAGACTTAAAATTACGATTTAACATTAAGATTTAACCATAAGACTTAACCCTAAGACTTCAGGTTAAGTTTTAACCTTAAGACTCAACCCTGAGACTTAGTCGTGAAATTTATCCATAAGACTTATCCCTAAAACTGAAAACTGAGACTTAAACCTAAGATTTAACCTGAAGACTTAACCCTAAAACGTAGCCCTGAGACTTATCCTTGAGCTTTAACCTTGATACTTAATCCTGAGACTTAGCCCTAAGACTTAGCCCCAAGACATAACTCTAAGGCTTAACCCTAAGACTTAACCTTAAGGCTCAACCTTAAGACTTAACATTAAGACTTAACCCTGAGACTTAACCATAAGACTTATCCTCAAGATTGTACTCTAAGACTTAACCCTAAGACTTAAGATGAAGACTTAACCCTAAGACTCAATCTATGAGATGTAAACTTAAGACTTAATTAACCCTAAGGCTCAATCTATGAGATGTAAACTTAAGACTTAACCTTTAGGAATTAACCCTGACACTTAACCTTAAGGCTTAACCCTAAGACTTAAGCTTAAGGTTTAAACTTAAGACTTATCCCTAAGACATAATCCTGAGACTTAACCCTAAGACTTAACCTCAAGTTTAACTTCAAAACTTAACCCTAAGACTGAATCCTAAGACACAACTTGACCACGTAACCCTGAGACTTAACCTTGAGACTTTACCTTGAAATTTAACCCTGGGATTTAACCCTAAGTCTTAATGCTAAGACTTAACTTGAAGATGTACCATTAAGACTTAACCTTAAAGCGTAACCTTAAGATTTACACTCAATACTTAACCCTAAGACTTAACCCTATGATTTAAACTTAAGGTTAAACCTTAAGACAAAATTTGAAGACTTAATTCAAAGACTTATCCCTAAGACTCAACACTGAGACTTAAACCTAAGATTTAAGACTTAGCCCCAAGACTTAAGTCTAAGACTTCAAGTTATGAATTAAACTTTAGACTTAACCCTAAGACTCAAGCCATAAGACTTCACCTTAAGACTTAACCTGAAGACTTAACCTTAAAATTTAACCCTAAGACTGAACCCTAAAATATAACTTTTAAGACTTAACAATAAGACTGAACATTAAGACACAACCTTACGACTTCTACCCTGAGACCTAACCTTGAGACTTAACACTGAGATTTAACCCTAAGACTTAACTTTAAGATGTAACATTCGGACTTAACCTTAAAACTTAACCCTAAGCCTCAACCTTAAGAAGTAACTTGAAGACTTAACCCTGAGAATGAACTCTAAGACTTCAACTTAATAATTAACGCTCAGATATAACCCTCAGACTTAAACTTAAGAAATAGCCCTAAGACTTAACCTTAATATTTAACTTGAAGATGTAACCTTAAGGCTTAACCCTAAACTTAACCCTAAGAGTTAACCTTAAGTGTTGACCTTACAGATTTAACCCTAAGAGTTAACCTTAGGACTGAAACGTTAAGACTTAACCCTAAGACTTATCCCCAAGACTTAACTCTAAAGAGTTAACCCTAAGACTTCAGCTTGTGATTTAAACTTTAGACTGAACGCTAAGACTTAAAATTACGATTTAACATTAAGATTTAACCATAAGACTTAACCCTAAGACTTCAGGTTAAGTTTTAACCTTAAGACTCAACCCTGAGACTTAGTCGTGAAATTTATCCATAAGACTTATCCCTAAAACTGAAAACTGAGACTTAAACCTAAGATTTAACCTGAAGACTTAACCCTAAAACGTAGCCCTGAGACTTATCCTTGAGCTTTAACCTTGATACTTAATCCTGAGACTTAGCTCTAAGTCTTATCCCCAAGACATAACTCTAAGGCTTAACCCTAAGACTTAACCTTGAGGCTCAACCTTAAGACTTAACATTAAGACTTAACCCTGAGACTTAACCATAAGACTTATCCTCAAGATTGTACTCTAAGACTTAACCCTAAGACTTAAGATGAAGACTTAACCCTAAGACTCAATCTATGAGATGTAAACTTAAGATTTAATTAACCCTAAGACTCAATCTATGAGATGTAAACTTAAGACTTAACCTTTAGGAATTAACCCTGACACTTAACCTTAAGGCTTAACCCTAAGACTTAAGCTTAAGGTTTAAACTTAAGACTTATCCCTAAGACATAATCCTGAGACTTAACCCTAAGACTTAACCTCAAGTTTAACTTCAAAACTTAACCCTAAGACTGAATCCTAAGACACAACTTGACCACGTAACCCTGAGACTTAACCTTGAGACTTTACCTTGAAATTTAACCCTGGGATTTAACCCTAAGTCTTAATGCTAAGACTTAACTTGAAGATGTACCATTAAGACTTAACCTTAAAGCGTAACCTTAAGATTTACACTCAATACTTAACCCTAAGACTTAACCCTATGATTTAAACTTAAGGTTAAACCTTAAGACAAAACTTGAAGACTTAATTCAAAGACTTATCCCTAAGACTCAACACTGAGACGTAAACCTAAGATTTAAGACTTAACCCTAAGACTTAGCCCCAAGACTTAAGTCTAAGACTTCAAGTTATGAATTAAACTTTAGACTTAACCCTAAGACTCAAGCCATAAGACTTCACCTTAAGACTTAACCTGAAGACTTAACCTTAAAATTTAACCCTAAGACTGAACCCTAAAATATAACTTTTAAGACTTAACAATAAGACTGAACATTAAGACACAACCTTACGACTTCTACCCTGAGACCTAACCTTGAGACTTAACACTGAGATTTAACCCTAAGACTTAACTTTAAGATGTAACATTCGGACTTAACCTTCAAACTTAACCCTAAGCCTCAACCTTAAGAAGTAACTTGAAGACTTAACCCTGAGAATGAACTCTAAGACTTCAACTTAATAATTAACGCTCAGATATAACCCTCAGGCTTAAACTTAAGAAATAGCCCTAAGACTTAACCTTAATATTTAACTTGAAGATGTAACCTTAAGGCTTAACCCTAAACTTAACCCTAAGAGTTAACCTTAAGTGTTGACCTTACAGATTTAACCCTAAGAGTTAACCTTAGGACTGAAACGTTAAGACTTAACCCTAAGACTTATCCCCAAGACTTAACTCTAAAGAGTTAACCCTAAGACTTCAGTTTGTGATTTAAACTTTAGACCGAACGCTAAGACTTAAAATTACGATTTAACATTAAGATTTAACCATAAGACTTAACCCTAAGACTTCAGGTTAAGTTTTAACCTTAAGACTCAACCCTGAGACTTAGTCGTGAAATTTATCCATAAGACTTATCCCTAAAACTGAAAACTGAGACTTAAACCTAAGATTTAACCTGAAGACTTAACCCTAAAACGTAGCCCTGAGACTTATCCTTGAGCTTTAACCTTGATACTTAATCCTGAGACTTAGCCCTAAGACTTATCCCCAAGACATAACTCTAAGGCTTAACCCTAAGACTTAACCTTGAGGCTCAACCTTAAGACTTAACATTAAGACTTAACCCTGAGACTTAACCATAAGACTTATCCTCAAGATTGTACTCTAAGACTTAACCCTAAGACTTAAGATGAAGACTTAACCCTAAGACTCAATCTATGAGATGTAAACTTAAGACTTAATTAACCCTAAGGCTCAATCTATGAGATGTAAACTTAAGACTTAACCTTTAGGAATTAACCCTGACACTTAACCTTAAGGCTTAACCCTAAGACTTAAGCTTAAGGTTTAAACTTAAGACTTATCCCTAAGACATAATCCTGAGACTTAACCCTAAGACTTAACCTCAAGTTTAACTTCAAAACTTAACCCTAAGACTGAATCCTAAGACACAACTTGACCACGTAACCCTGAGACTTAACCTTGAGACTTTACCTTGAAATTTAACCCTGGGATTTAACCCTAAGTCTTAATGCTAAGACTTAACTTTAAGATGTACCATTAAGACTTAACCTTAAAGCGTAACCTTAAGATTTACACTCAATACTTAACCCTAAGACTTAACCCTATGATTTAAACTTAAGGTTAAACCTTAAGACAAAACTTGAAGACTTAATTCAAAGACTTATCCCTAAGACTCAACACTGAGACTTAAGCCTAAGATTTAAGACTTAACCCTAAGACTTAGCCCCAAGACTTAAGTCTAAGACTTAAACTTATGAATTAAACTTTAGACTTAACCCTAAGACTCAAGCCATAAGACTTCACCTTAAGACTTAACCTGAAGACTTAACCTTAAAATTTAACCCTAAGACTGAACCCTAAAATATAACTTTTAAGACTTAACAATAAGACTGAACATTAAGACACAACCTTACGACTTCTACCCTGAGACCTAACCTTGAGACTTAACACTGAGATTTAACCCTAAGACTTAACTTTAAGATGTAACATTCGGACTTAACCTTCAAACTTAACCCTAAGCCTCAACCTTAAGAAGTAACTTGAAGACTTAACCCTGAGAATGAACTCTAAGACTTCAACTTAATAATTAACGCTCAGATATAACCCTCAGGCTTAAACTTAAGAAATAGCCCTAAGACTTAACCTTAATATTTAACTTGAAGATGTAACCTTAAGGCTTAACCCTAAACTTAACCCTAAGAGTTAACCTTAAGTGTTGACCTTACAGATTTAACCCTAAGAGTTAACCTTAGGACTGAAACGTTAAGACTTAACCCTAAGACTTATCCCCAAGACTTAACTCTAAAGAGTTAACCCTAAGACTTCAACTTGTGATTTAAACTTTAGACTGAACGCTAAGACTTAAAATTACGATTTAACATTAAGATTTAACCATAAGGCTTAACCCTAAGACTTCAGGTTAAGTTTTAACCTTAAGACTCAACCCTGAGACTTAGTCGTGAAATTTATCCATAAGACTTATCCCTAAAACTGAAAACTGAGACTTAAACCTAAGATTTAACCTGAAGACTTAACCCTAAAACGTAGCCCTGAGACTTATCCTTGAGCTTTAACCTTGATACTTAATCCTGAGACTTAGCCCTAAGACTTATCCCCAAGACATAACTCTAAGGCTTAACCCAGAGACTTAACCTTAAGGCTCAACCTTAAGACTTAACATTAAGACTTAACCCTGAGACTTAACCATAAGACTTATCCTCAAGATTGTACTCTAAGACTTAACCCTAAGACTTAAGATGAAGACTTAACCCTAAGACTCAATCTATGAGATGTAAACTTAAGACTTAACCTTTAGGAATTAACCCTGACACTTAACCTTAAGGCTTAACCCTAAGACTTAAGCTTAAGGTTTAAACTTAAGACTTATCCCTAAGACATAATCCTGAGACTTAACCCTAAGACTTAACCTCAAGTTTAACTTCAAAACTTAACCCTAAGACTGAATCCTAAGACACAACTTGACCACGTAACCCTGAGACTTAACCTTGAGACTTTACCTTGAAATTTAACCCTGGGATTTAACCCTAAGTCTTAATGCTAAGACTTAACTTGAAGATGTACCATTAAGACTTAACCTTAAAGCGTAACCTTAAGATTTACACTCAATACTTAACCCTAAGACTTAACCCTATGATTTAAACTTAAGGTTAAACCTTAAGACAAAATTTGAAGACTTAATTCAAAGACTTATCCCTAAGACTCAACACTGAGACTTAAACCTAAGATTTAAGACTTAGCCCCAAGACTTAAGTCTAAGACTTCAAGTTATGAATTAAACTTTAGACTTAACCCTAAGACTCAAGCCATAAGACTTCACCTTAAGACTTAACCTGAAGACTTAACCTTAAAATTTAACCCTAAGACTGAACCCTAAAATATAACTTTTAAGACTTAACAATAAGACTGAACATTAAGACACAACCTTACGACTTCTACCCTGAGACCTAACCTTGAGACTTAACACTGAGATTTAACCCTAAGACTTAACTTTAAGATGTAACATTCGGACTTAACCTTCAAACTTAACCCTAAGCCTCAACCTTAAGAAGTAACTTGAAGACTTAACCCTGAGAATGAACTCTAAGACTTCAACTTAATAATTAACGCTCAGATATAACCCTCAGACTTAAACTTAAGAAATAGCCCTAAGACTTAACCTTAATATTTAACTTGAAGATGTAACCTTAAGGCTTAACCCTAAACTTAACCCTAAGAGTTAACCTTAAGTGTTGACCTTAAAGATTTAACCCTAAGAGTTAACCTTAGGACTGAAACGTTAAGACTTAACCCTAAGACTTATCCCCAAGACTTAACTCTAAAGAGTTAACCCTAAGACTTCAACTTGTGATTTAAACTTTAGACTGAACGCTAAGACTTAAAATTACGATTTAACATTAAGATTTAACCATAAGACTTAACCCTAAGACTTCAGGTTAAGTTTTAACCTTAAGACTCAACCCTGAGACTTAGTCGTGAAATTTATCCATAAGACTTATCCCTAAAACTGAAAACTGAGACTTAAACCTAAGATTTAACCTGAAGACTTAACCCTAAAACGTAGCCCTGAGACTTATCCTTGAGCTTTAACCTTGATACTTAATCCTGAGACTTAGCCCTAAGACTTATCCCCAAGACATAACTCTAAGGCTTAACCCTAAGACTTAACCTTGAGGCTCAACCTTAAGACTTAACATTAAGACTTAACCCTGAGACTTAACCATAAGACTTATCCTCAAGATTGTACTCTAAGACTTAACCCTAAGACTTAAGATGAAGACTTAACCCTAAGACTCAATCTATGAGATGTAAACTTAAGACTTAATTAACCCTAAGGCTCAATCTATGAGATGTAAACTTAAGACTTAACCTTTAGGAATTAACCCTGACACTTAACCTTAAGGCTTAACCCTAAGACTTAAGCTTAAGGTTTAAACTTAAGACTTATCCCTAAGACATAATCCTGAGACTTAACCCTAAGACTTAACCTCAAGTTTAACTTCAAAACTTAACCCTAAGACTGAATCCTAAGACACAACTTGACCACGTAACCCTGAGACTTAACCTTGAGACTTTACCTTGAAATTTAACCCTGGGATTTAACCCTAAGTCTTAATGCTAAGACTTAACTTTAAGATGTACCATTAAGACTTAACCTTAAAGCGTAACCTTAAGATTTACACTCAATACTTAACCCTAAGACTTAACCCTATGATTTAAACTTAAGGTTAAACCTTAAGACAAAACTTGAAGACTTAATTCAAAGACTTATCCCTAAGACTCAACACTGAGACTTAAGCCTAAGATTTAAGACTTAACCCTAAGACTTAGCCCCAAGACTTAAGTCTAAGACTTAAACTTATGAATTAAACTTTAGACTTAACCCTAAGACTCAAGCCATAAGACTTCACCTTAAGACTTAACCTGAAGACTTAACCTTAAAATTTAACCCTAAGACTGAACCCTAAAATATAACTTTTAAGACTTAACAATAAGACTGAACATTAAGACACAACCTTACGACTTCTACCCTGAGACCTAACCTTGAGACTTAACACTGAGATTTAACCCTAAGACTTAACTTTAAGATGTAACATTCGGACTTAACCTTCAAACTTAACCCTAAGCCTCAACCTTAAGAAGTAACTTGAAGACTTAACCCTGAGAATGAACTCTAAGACTTCAACTTAATAATTAACGCTCAGATATAACCCTCAGGCTTAAACTTAAGAAATAGCCCTAAGACTTAACCTTAATATTTAACTTGAAGATGTAACCTTAAGGCTTAACCCTAAACTTAACCCTAAGAGTTAACCTTAAGTGTTGACCTTACAGATTTAACCCTAAGAGTTAACCTTAGGACTGAAACGTTAAGACTTAACCCTAAGACTTATCCCCAAGACTTAACTCTAAAGAGTTAACCCTAAGACTTCAACTTGTGATTTAAACTTTAGACTGAACGCTAAGACTTAAAATTACGATTTAACATTAAGATTTAACCATAAGGCTTAACCCTAAGACTTCAGGTTAAGTTTTAACCTTAAGACTCAACCCTGAGACTTAGTCGTGAAATTTATCCATAAGACTTATCCCTAAAACTGAAAACTGAGACTTAAACCTAAGATTTAACCTGAAGACTTAACCCTAAAACGTAGCCCTGAGACTTATCCTTGAGCTTTAACCTTGATACTTAATCCTGAGACTTAGCCCTAAGACTTATCCCCAAGACATAACTCTAAGGCTTAACCCAGAGACTTAACCTTAAGGCTCAACCTTAAGACTTAACATTAAGACTTAACCCTGAGACTTAACCATAAGACTTATCCTCAAGATTGTACTCTAAGACTTAACCCTAAGACTTAAGATGAAGACTTAACCCTAAGACTCAATCTATGAGATGTAAACTTAAGACTTAACCTTTAGGAATTAACCCTGACACTTAACCTTAAGGCTTAACCCTAAGACTTAAGCTTAAGGTTTAAACTTAAGACTTATCCCTAAGACATAATCCTGAGACTTAACCCTAAGACTTAACCTCAAGTTTAACTTCAAAACTTAACCCTAAGACTGAATCCTAAGACACAACTTGACCACGTAACCCTGAGACTTAACCTTGAGACTTTACCTTGAAATTTAACCCTGGGATTTAACCCTAAGTCTTAATGCTAAGACTTAACTTGAAGATGTACCATTAAGACTTAACCTTAAAGCGTAACCTTAAGATTTACACTCAATACTTAACCCTAAGACTTAACCCTATGATTTAAACTTAAGGTTAAACCTTAAGACAAAATTTGAAGACTTAATTCAAAGACTTATCCCTAAGACTCAACACTGAGACTTAAACCTAAGATTTAAGACTTAGCCCCAAGACTTAAGTCTAAGACTTCAAGTTATGAATTAAACTTTAGACTTAACCCTAAGACTCAAGCCATAAGACTTCACCTTAAGACTTAACCTGAAGACTTAACCTTAAAATTTAACCCTAAGACTGAACCTTAAAATATAACTTTTAAGACTTAACAATAAGACTGAACATTAAGACACAACCTTACGACTTCTACCCTGAGACCTAACCTTGAGACTTAACACTGAGATTTAACCCTAAGACTTAACTTTAAGATGTAACATTCGGACTTAACCTTCAAACTTAACCCTAAGCCTCAACCTTAAGAAGTAACTTGAAGACTTAACCCTGAGAATGAACTCTAAGACTTCAACTTAATAATTAACGCTCAGATATAACCCTCAGGCTTAAACTTAAGAAATAGCCCTAAGACTTAACCTTAATATTTAACTTGAAGATGTAACCTTAAGGCTTAACCCTAAACTTAACCCTAAGAGTTAACCTTAAGTGTTGACCTTACAGATTTAACCCTAAGAGTTAACCTTAGGACTGAAACGTTAAGACTTAACCCTAAGACTTATCCCCAAGACTTAACTCTAAAGAGTTAACCCTAAGACTTCAGCTTGTGATTTAAACTTTAGACTGAACGCTAAGACTTAAAATTACGATTTAACATTAAGATTTAACCATAAGACTTAACCCTAAGACTTCAGGTTAAGTTTTAACCTTAAGACTCAACCCTGAGACTTAGTCGTGAAATTTATCCATAAGACTTATCCCTAAAACTGAAAACTGAGACTTAAACCTAAGATTTAACCTGAAGACTTAACCCTAAAACGTAGCCCTGAGACTTATCCTTGAGCTTTAACCTTGATACTTAATCCTGAGACTTAGCCCTAAGACTTATCCCCAAGACATAACTCTAAGGCTTAACCCTAAGACTTAACCTTGAGGCTCAACCTTAAGACTTAACATTAAGACTTAACCCTGAGACTTAACCATAAGACTTATCCTCAAGATTGTACTCTAAGACTTAACCCTAAGACTTAAGATGAAGACTTAACCCTAAGACTCAATCTATGAGATGTAAACTTAAGACTTAATTAACCCTAAGACTCAATCTATGAGATGTAAACTTAAGACTTAACCTTTAGGAATTAACCCTGACACTTAACCTTAAGGCTTAACCCTAAGACTTAAGCTTAAGGTTTAAACTTAAGACTTATCCCTAAGACATAATCCTGAGACTTAACCCTAAGACTTAACCTCAAGTTTAACTTCAAAACTTAACCCTAAGACTGAATCCTAAGACACAACTTGACCACGTAACCCTGAGACTTAACCTTGAGACTTTACCTTGAAATTTAACCCTGGGATTTAACCCTAAGTCTTAATGCTAAGACTTAACTTTAAGATGTACCATTAAGACTTAACCTTAAAGCGTAACCTTAAGATTTACACTCAATACTTAACCCTAAGACTTAACCCTATGATTTAAACTTAAGGTTAAACCTTAAGACAAAACTTGAAGACTTAATTCAAAGACTTATCCCTAAGACTCAACACTGAGACTTAAGCCTAAGATTTAAGACTTAACCCTAAGACTTAGCCCCAAGACTTAAGTCTAAGACTTCAAGTTATGAATTAAACTTTAGACTTAACCCTAAGACTCAAGCCATAAGACTTCACCTTAAGACTTAACCCGAAGACTTAACCTTAAAATTTAACCCTAAGACTGAACCCTAAAATATAACTTTTAAGACTTAACAATAAGACTGAACATTAAGACACAACCTTACGACTTCTACCCTGAGACCTAACCTTGAGACTTAACACTGAGATTTAACCCTAAGACTTAACTTTAAGATGTAACATTCGGACTTAACCTTCAAACTTAACCCTAAGCCTCAACCTTAAGAAGTAACTTGAAGACTTAACCCTGAGAATGAACTCTAAGACTTCAACTTAATAATTAACGCTCAGATATAACCCTCAGGCTTAAACTTAAGAAATAACCCTAAGACTTAACCTTAATATTTAACTTCGAGATGTAACCTTAAGGCTTAACCCTAAACTTAACCCTAAGAGTTAACCTTAAGTGTTGACCTTACAGATTTAACCCTAAGAGTTAACCTTAGGACTGAAACGTTAAGACTTAACCCTAAGACTTATCCCCAAGACTTAACTCTAAAGAGTTAACCCTAAGACTTCAACTTGTGATTTAAACTTTAGACTGAACGCTAAGACTTAAAATTACGATTTAACATTAAGATTTAACCATAAGACTTAACCCTAAGACTTCAGGTTAAGTTTTAACCTTAAGACTCAACCCTGAGACTTAGTCGTGAAATTTATCCATAAGACTTATCCCTAAAACTGAAAACTGAGACTTAAACCTAAGATTTAACCTGAAGACTTAACCCTAAAACGTAGCCCTGAGACTTATCCTTGAGCTTTAACCTTGATACTTAATCCTGAGACTTAGCCCTAAGACTTATCCCCAAGACATAACTCTAAGGCTTAACCCTAAGACTTAACCTTAAGGCTCAACCTTAAGACTTAACATTAAGACTTAACCCTGAGACTTAACCATAAGACTTATCCTCAAGATTGTACTCTAAGACTTAACCCTAAGACTTAAGATGAAGACTTAACCCTAAGACTCAATCTATGAGATGTAAACTTAAGACTTAATTAACCCTAAGACTCAATCTATGAGATGTAAACTTAAGACTTAACCTTTAGGAATTAACCCTGACACTTAACCTTAAGGCTTAACCCTAAGACTTAAGCTTAAGGTTTAAACTTAAGACTTATCCCTAAGACATAATCCTGAGACTTAACCCTAAGACTTAACCTCAAGTTTAACTTCAAAACTTAACCCTAAGACTGAATCCTAAGACACAACTTGACCACGTAACCCTGAGACTTAACCTTGAGACTTTACCTTGAAATTTAACCCTGGGATTTAACCCTAAGTCTTAATGCTAAGACTTCACTTGAAGATGTACCATTAAGACTTAACCTTAAAGCGTAACCTTAAGATTTACACTCAATACTTAACCCTAAGACTTAACCCTATGATTTAAACTTAAGGTTAAACCTTAAGACAAAACTTGAAGACTTAATTCAAAGACTTATCCCTAAGACTCAACACTGAGACTTAAGCCTAAGATTTAAGACTTAACCCTAAGACTTAGCCCCAAGACTTAAGTCTAAGACTTCAAGTTATGAATTAAACTTTAGACTTAACCCTAAGACTCAAGCCATAAGACTTCACCTTAAGACTTAACCCGAAGACTTAACCTTAAAATTTAACCCTAAGAACCCTAAAATATAACTTTTAAGACTTAACAATAAGACTGAACATTAAGACACAACCTTACGACTTCTACCCTGAGACCTAACCTTGAGACTTAACACTGAGATTTAACCCTAAGACTTAACTTTAAGATGTAACATTCGGACTTAACCTTCAAACTTAACCCTAAGCCTCAACCTTAAGAAGTAACTTGAAGACTTAACCCTGAGAATGAACTCTAAGACTTCAACTTAATAATTAACGCTCAGATATAACCCTCAGGCTTAAACTTAAGAAATAGCCCTAAGACTTAACCTTAATATTTAACTTGAAGATGTAACCTTAAGGCTTAACCCTAAACTTAACCCTAAGAGTTAACCTTAAGTGTTGACCTTACAGATTTAACCCTAAGAGTTAACCTTAGGACTGAAACGTTAAGACTTAACCCTAAGACTTATCCCCAAGACTTAACTCTAAAGAGTTAACCCTAAGACTTCAACTTGTGATTTAAACTTTAGACTGAACGCTAAGACTTAAAATTACGATTTAACATTAAGATTTAACGATAAGACTTAACCCTAAGACTTCAGGTTAAGTTTTAACCTTAAGACTCAACCCTGAGACTTAGTCGTGAAATTTATCCATAAGACTTATCCCTAAAACTGAAAACTGAGACTTAAACCTAAGATTTAACCTGAAGACTTAACCCTAAAACGTAGCCCTGAGACTTATCCTTGAGCTTTAACCTTGATACTTAATCCTGAGACTTAGCCCTAAGACTTATCCCCAAGACATAACTCTAAGGCTTAACCCTAAGACTTAACCTTGAGGCTCAACCTTAAGACTTAACATTAAGACTTAACCCTGAGACTTAACCATAAGACTTATCCTCAAGATTGTACTCTAAGACTTAACCCTAAGACTTAAGATGAAGACTTAACCCTAAGACTCAATCTATGAGATGTAAACTTAAGACTTAATTAACCCTAAGACTCAATCTATGAGATGTAAACTTAAGACTTAACCTTTAGGAATTAACCCTGACACTTAACCTTAAGGCTTAACCCTAAGACTTAAGCTTAAGGTTTAAACTTAAGACTTATCCCTAAGACATAATCCTGAGACTTAACCCTAAGACTTAACCTCAAGTTTAACTTCAAAACTTAACCCTAAGACTGAATCCTAAGACACAACTTGACCACGTAACCCTGAGACTTAACCTTGAGACTTTACCTTGAAATTTAACCCTGGGATTTAACCCTAAGTCTTAATGCTAAGACTTCACTTGAAGATGTACCATTAAGACTTAACCTTAAAGCGTAACCTTAAGATTTACACTCAATACTTAACCCTACGACTTAACCCTATGATTTAAACTTAAGGTTAAACCTTAAGACAAAACTTGAAGACTTAATTCAAAGACTTATCCCTAAGACTCAACACTGAGACGTAAACCTAAGATTTAAGACTTAACCCTAAGACTTAGCCCCAAGACTTAAGTCTAAGACTTCAAGTTATGAATTAAACTTTAGACTTAACCCTAAGACTCAAGCCATAAGACTTCACCTTAAGACTTAACCTGAAGACTTAACCTTAAAATTTAACCCTAAGACTGAACCCTAAAATATAACTTTTAAGACTTAACAATAAGACTGAACATTAAGACACAACCTTACGACTTCTACCCTGAGACCTAACCTTGAGACTTAACACTGAGATTTAACCCTAAGACTTAACTTTAAGATGTAACATTCGGACTTAACCTTCAAACTTAACCCTAAGCCTCAACCTTAAGAAGTAACTTGAAGACTTAACCCTGAGAATGAACTCTAAGACTTCAACTTAATAATTAACGCTCAGATATAACCCTCAGGCTTAAACTTAAGAAATAGCCCTAAGACTTAACCTTAATATTTAACTTGAAGATGTAACCTTAAGGCTTAACCCTAAACTTAACCCTAAGAGTTAACCTTAAGTGTTGACCTTACAGATTTAACCCTAAGAGTTAACCTTAGGACTGAAACGTTAAGACTTAACCCTAAGACTTATCCCCAAGACTTAACTCTAAAGAGTTAACCCTAAGACTTCAACTTGTGATTTAAACTTTAGACTGAACGCTAAGACTTAAAATTACGATTTAACATTAAGATTTAACCATAAGACTTAACCCTAAGACTTCAGGTTAAGTTTTAACCTTAAGACTCAACCCTGAGACTTAGTCGTGAAATTTATCCATAAGACTTATCCCTAAAACTGAAAACTGAGACTTAAACCTAAGATTTAACCTGAAGACTTAACCCTAAAACGTAGCCCTGAGACTTATCCTTGAGCTTTAACCTTGATACTTAATCCTGAGACTTAGCCCTAAGACTTATCCCCAAGACATAACTCTAAGGCTTAACCCTAAGACTTAACCTTGAGGCTCAACCTTAAGACTTAACATTAAGACTTAACCCTGAGACTTAACCATAAGACTTATCCTCAAGATTGTACTCTAAGACTTAACCCTAAGACTTAAGATGAAGACTTAACCCTAAGACTCAATCTATGAGATGTAAACTTAAGACTTAATTAACCCTAAGGCTCAATCTATGAGATGTAAACTTAAGACTTAACCTTTAGGAATTAACCCTGACACTTAACCTTAAGGCTTAACCCTAAGACTTAAGCTTAAGGTTTAAACTTAAGACTTATCCCTAAGACATAATCCTGAGACTTAACCCTAAGACTTAACCTCAAGTTTAACTTCAAAACTTAACCCTAAGACTGAATCCTAAGACACAACTTGACCACGTAACCCTGAGACTTAACCTTGAGACTTTACCTTGAAATTTAACCCTGGGATTTAACCCTAAGTCTTAATGCTAAGACTTCACTTGAAGATGTACCATTAAGACTTAACCTTAAAGCGTAACCTTAAGATTTACACTCAATACTTAACCCTAAGACTTAACCCTATGATTTAAACTTAAGGTTAAACCTTAAGACAAAACTTGAAGACTTAATTCAAAGACTTATCCCTAAGACTCAACACTGAGACTTAAGCCTAAGATTTAAGACTTAACCCTAAGACTTAGCCCCAAGACTTAAGTCTAAGACTTAAACTTATGAATTAAACTTTAGACTTAACCCTAAGACTCAAGCCATAAGACTTCACCTTAAGACTTAACCTGAAGACTTAACCTTAAAATTTAACCCTAAGACTGAACCCTAAAATATAACTTTTAAGACTTAACAATAAGACTGAACATTAAGACACAACCTTACGACTTCTACCCTGAGACCTAACCTTGAGACTTAACACTGAGATTTAACCCTAAGACTTAACTTTAAGATGTAACATTCGGACTTAACCTTCAAACTTAACCCTAAGCCTCAACCTTAAGAAGTAACTTGAAGACTTAACCCTGAGAATGAACTCTAAGACTTCAACTTAATAATTAACGCTCAGATATAACCCTCAGGCTTAAACTTAAGAAATAGCCCTAAGACTTAACCTTAATATTTAACTTGAAGATGTAACCTTAAGGCTTAACCCTAAACTTAACCCTAAGAGTTAACCTTAAGTGTTGACCTTACAGATTTAACCCTAAGAGTTAACCTTAGGACTGAAACGTTAAGACTTAACCCTAAGACTTATCCCCAAGACTTAACTCTAAAGAGTTAACCCTAAGACTTCAACTTGTGATTTAAACTTTAGACTGAACGCTAAGACTTAAAATTACGATTTAACATTAAGATTTAACCATAAGGCTTAACCCTAAGACTTCAGGTTAAGTTTTAACCTTAAGACTCAACCCTGAGACTTAGTCGTGAAATTTATCCATAAGACTTATCCCTAAAACTGAAAACTGAGACTTAAACCTAAGATTTAACCTGAAGACTTAACCCTAAAACGTAGCCCTGAGACTTATCCTTGAGCTTTAACCTTGATACTTAATCCTGAGACTTAGCCCTAAGACTTATCCCCAAGACATAACTCTAAGGCTTAACCCAGAGACTTAACCTTAAGGCTCAACCTTAAGACTTAACATTAAGACTTAACCCTGAGACTTAACCATAAGACTTATCCTCAAGATTGTACTCTAAGACTTAACCCTAAGACTTAAGATGAAGACTTAACCCTAAGACTCAATCTATGAGATGTAAACTTAAGACTTAACCTTTAGGAATTAACCCTGACACTTAACCTTAAGGCTTAACCCTAAGACTTAAGCTTAAGGTTTAAACTTAAGACTTATCCCTAAGACATAATCCTGAGACTTAACCCTAAGACTTAACCTCAAGTTTAACTTCAAAACTTAACCCTAAGACTGAATCCTAAGACACAACTTGACCACGTAACCCTGAGACTTAACCTTGAGACTTTACCTTGAAATTTAACCCTGGGATTTAACCCTAAGTCTTAATGCTAAGACTTAACTTGAAGATGTACCATTAAGACTTAACCTTAAAGCGTAACCTTAAGATTTACACTCAATACTTAACCCTAAGACTTAACCCTATGATTTAAACTTAAGGTTAAACCTTAAGACAAAATTTGAAGACTTAATTCAAAGACTTATCCCTAAGACTCAACACTGAGACTTAAACCTAAGATTTAAGACTTAGCCCCAAGACTTAAGTCTAAGACTTCAAGTTATGAATTAAACTTTAGACTTAACCCTAAGACTCAAGCCATAAGACTTCACCTTAAGACTTAACCCGAAGACTTAACCTTAAAATTTAACCCTAAGACTGAACCTTAAAATATAACTTTTAAGACTTAACAATAAGACTGAACATTAAGACACAACCTTACGACTTCTACCCTGAGACCTAACCTTGAGACTTAACACTGAGATTTAACCCTAAGACTTAACTTTAAGATGTAACATTCGGACTTAACCTTCAAACTTAACCCTAAGCCTCAACCTTAAGAAGTAACTTGAAGACTTAACCCTGAGAATGAACTCTAAGACTTCAACTTAATAATTAACGCTCAGATATAACCCTCAGGCTTAAACTTAAGAAATAGCCCTAAGACTTAACCTTAATATTTAACTTGAAGATGTAACCTTAAGGCTTAACCCTAAACTTAACCCTAAGAGTTAACCTTAAGTGTTGACCTTACAGATTTAACCCTAAGAGTTAACCTTAGGACTGAAACGTTAAGACTTAACCCTAAGACTTATCCCCAAGACTTAACTCTAAAGAGTTAACCCTAAGACTTCAGCTTGTGATTTAAACTTTAGACTGAACGCTAAGACTTAAAATTACGATTTAACATTAAGATTTAACCATAAGACTTAACCCTAAGACTTCAGGTTAAGTTTTAACCTTAAGACTCAACCCTGAGACTTAGTCGTGAAATTTATCCATAAGACTTATCCCTAAAACTGAAAACTGAGACTTAAACCTAAGATTTAACCTGAAGACTTAACCCTAAAACGTAGCCCTGAGACTTATCCTTGAGCTTTAACCTTGATACTTAATCCTGAGACTTAGCCCTAAGACTTATCCCCAAGACATAACTCTAAGGCTTAACCCTAAGACTTAACCTTGAGGCTCAACCTTAAGACTTAACATTAAGACTTAACCCTGAGACTTAACCATAAGACTTATCCTCAAGATTGTACTCTAAGACTTAACCCTAAGACTTAAGATGAAGACTTAACCCTAAGACTCAATCTATGAGATGTAAACTTAAGACTTAATTAACCCTAAGACTCAATCTATGAGATGTAAACTTAAGACTTAACCTTTAGGAATTAACCCTGACACTTAACCTTAAGGCTTAACCCTAAGACTTAAGCTTAAGGTTTAAACTTAAGACTTATCCCTAAGACATAATCCTGAGACTTAACCCTAAGACTTAACCTCAAGTTTAACTTCAAAACTTAACCCTAAGACTGAATCCTAAGACACAACTTGACCACGTAACCCTGAGACTTAACCTTGAGACTTTACCTTGAAATTTAACCCTGGGATTTAACCCTAAGTCTTAATGCTAAGACTTCACTTGAAGATGTACCATTAAGACTTAACCTTAAAGCGTAACCTTAAGATTTACACTCAATACTTAACCCTAAGACTTAACCCTATGATTTAAACTTAAGGTTAAACCTTAAGACAAAACTTGAAGACTTAATTCAAAGACTTATCCCTAAGACTCAACACTGAGACTTAAGCCTAAGATTTAAGACTTAACCCTAAGACTTAGCCCCAAGACTTAAGTCTAAGACTTCAAGTTATGAATTAAACTTTAGACTTAACCCTAAGACTCAAGCCATAAGACTTCACCTTAAGACTTAACCCGAAGACTTAACCTTAAAATTTAACCCTAAGACTGAACCCTAAAATATAACTTTTAAGACTTAACAATAAGACTGAACATTAAGACACAACCTTACGACTTCTACCCTGAGACCTAACCTTGAGACTTAACACTGAGATTTAACCCTAAGACTTAACTTTAAGATGTAACATTCGGACTTAACCTTCAAACTTAACCCTAAGCCTCAACCTTAAGAAGTAACTTGAAGACTTAACCCTGAGAATGAACTCTAAGACTTCAACTTAATAATTAACGCTCAGATATAACCCTCAGACTTAAACTTAAGAAATAGCCCTAAGACTTAACCTTAATATTTAACTTGAAGATGTAACCTTAAGGCTTAACCCTAAACTTAACCCTAAGAGTTAACCTTAAGTGTTGACCTTACAGATTTAACCCTAAGAGTTAACCTTAGGACTGAAACGTTAAGACTTAACCCTAAGACTTATCCCCAAGACTTAACTCTAAAGAGTTAACCCTAAGACTTCAACTTGTGATTTAAACTTTAGACTGAACGCTAAGACTTAAAATTACGATTTAACATTAAGATTTAACCATAAGACTTAACCCTAAGACTTCAGGTTAAGTTTTAACCTTAAGACTCAACCCTGAGACTTAGTCGTGAAATTTATCCATAAGACTTATCCCTAAAACTGAAAACTGAGACTTAAACCTAAGATTTAACCTGAAGACTTAACCCTAAAACGTAGCCCTGAGACTTATCCTTGAGCTTTAACCTTGATACTTAATCCTGAGACTTAGCCCTAAGACTTATCCCCAAGACATAACTCTAAGGCTTAACCCTAAGACTTAACCTTAAGGCTCAACCTTAAGACTTAACATTAAGACTTAACCCTGAGACTTAACCATAAGACTTATCCTCAAGATTGTACTCTAAGACTTAACCCTAAGACTTAAGATGAAGACTTAACCCTAAGACTCAATCTATGAGATGTAAACTTAAGACTTAATTAACCCTAAGACTCAATCTATGAGATGTAAACTTAAGACTTAACCTTTAGGAATTAACCCTGACACTTAACCTTAAGGCTTAACCCTAAGACTTAAGCTTAAGGTTTAAACTTAAGACTTATCCCTAAGACATAATCCTGAGACTTAACCCTAAGACTTAACCTCAAGTTTAACTTCAAAACTTAACCCTAAGACTGAATCCTAAGACACAACTTGACCACGTAACCCTGAGACTTAACCTTGAGACTTTACCTTGAAATTTAACCCTGGGATTTAACCCTAAGTCTTAATGCTAAGACTTCACTTGAAGATGTACCATTAAGACTTAACCTTAAAGCGTAACCTTAAGATTTACACTCAATACTTAACCCTAAGACTTAACCCTATGATTTAAACTTAAGGTTAAACCTTAAGACAAAACTTGAAGACTTAATTCAAAGACTTATCCCTAAGACTCAACACTGAGACTTAAGCCTAAGATTTAAGACTTAACCCTAAGACTTAGCCCCAAGACTTAAGTCTAAGACTTCAAGTTATGAATTAAACTTTAGACTTAACCCTAAGACTCAAGCCATAAGACTTCACCTTAAGACTTAACCCGAAGACTTAACCTTAAAATTTAACCCTAAGAACCCTAAAATATAACTTTTAAGACTTAACAATAAGACTGAACATTAAGACACAACCTTACGACTTCTACCCTGAGACCTAACCTTGAGACTTAACACTGAGATTTAACCCTAAGACTTAACTTTAAGATGTAACATTCGGACTTAACCTTCAAACTTAACCCTAAGCCTCAACCTTAAGAAGTAACTTGAAGACTTAACCCTGAGAATGAACTCTAAGACTTCAACTTAATAATTAACGCTCAGATATAACCCTCAGGCTTAAACTTAAGAAATAGCCCTAAGACTTAACCTTAATATTTAACTTGAAGATGTAACCTTAAGGCTTAACCCTAAACTTAACCCTAAGAGTTAACCTTAAGTGTTGACCTTACAGATTTAACCCTAAGAGTTAACCTTAGGACTGAAACGTTAAGACTTAACCCTAAGACTTATCCCCAAGACTTAACTCTAAAGAGTTAACCCTAAGACTTCAACTTGTGATTTAAACTTTAGACTGAACGCTAAGACTTAAAATTACGATTTAACATTAAGATTTAACCATAAGACTTAACCCTAAGACTTCAGGTTAAGTTTTAACCTTAAGACTCAACCCTGAGACTTAGTCGTGAAATTTATCCATAAGACTTATCCCTAAAACTGAAAACTGAGACTTAAACCTAAGATTTAACCTGAAGACTTAACCCTAAAACGTAGCCCTGAGACTTATCCTTGAGCTTTAACCTTGATACTTAATCCTGAGACTTAGCCCTAAGACTTATCCCCAAGACATAACTCTAAGGCTTAACCCTAAGACTTAACCTTGAGGCTCAACCTTAAGACTTAACATTAAGACTTAACCCTGAGACTTAACCATAAGACTTATCCTCAAGATTGTACTCTAAGACTTAACCCTAAGACTTAAGATGAAGACTTAACCCTAAGACTCAATCTATGAGATGTAAACTTAAGACTTAATTAACCCTAAGACTCAATCTATGAGATGTAAACTTAAGACTTAACCTTTAGGAATTAACCCTGACACTTAACCTTAAGGCTTAACCCTAAGACTTAAGCTTAAGGTTTAAACTTAAGACTTATCCCTAAGACATAATCCTGAGACTTAACCCTAAGACTTAACCTCAAGTTTAACTTCAAAACTTAACCCTAAGACTGAATCCTAAGACACAACTTGACCACGTAACCCTGAGACTTAACCTTGAGACTTTACCTTGAAATTTAACCCTGGGATTTAACCCTAAGTCTTAATGCTAAGACTTCACTTTAAGATGTACCATTAAGACTTAACCTTAAAGCGTAACCTTAAGATTTACACTCAATACTTAACCCTAAGACTTAACCCTATGATTTAAACTTAAGGTTAAACCTTAAGACAAAACTTGAAGACTTAATTCAAAGACTTATCCCTAAGACTCAACACTGAGACTTAAGCCTAAGATTTAAGACTTAACCCTAAGACTTAGCCCCAAGACTTAAGTCTAAGACTTAAACTTATGAATTAAACTTTAGACTTAACCCTAAGACTCAAGCCATAAGACTTCACCTTAAGACTTAACCTGAAGACTTAACCTTAAAATTTAACCCTAAGACTGAACCCTAAAATATAACTTTTAAGACTTAACAATAAGACTGAACATTAAGACACAACCTTACGACTTCTACCCTGAGACCTAACCTTGAGACTTAACACTGAGATTTAACCCTAAGACTTAACTTTAAGATGTAACATTCGGACTTAACCTTCAAACTTAACCCTAAGCCTCAACCTTAAGAAGTAACTTGAAGACTTAACCCTGAGAATGAACTCTAAGACTTCAACTTAATAATTAACGCTCAGATATAACCCTCAGGCTTAAACTTAAGAAATAGCCCTAAGACTTAACCTTAATATTTAACTTGAAGATGTAACCTTAAGGCTTAACCCTAAACTTAACCCTAAGAGTTAACCTTAAGTGTTGACCTTACAGATTTAACCCTAAGAGTTAACCTTAGGACTGAAACGTTAAGACTTAACCCTAAGACTTATCCCCAAGACTTAACTCTAAAGAGTTAACCCTAAGACTTCAACTTGTGATTTAAACTTTAGACTGAACGCTAAGACTTAAAATTACGATTTAACATTAAGATTTAACCATAAGGCTTAACCCTAAGACTTCAGGGTAAGTTTTAACCTTAAGACTCAACCCTGAGACTTAGTCGTGAAATTTATCCATAAGACTTATCCCTAAAACTGAAAACTGAGACTTAAACCTAAGATTTAACCTGAAGACTTAACCCTAAAACGTAGCCCTGAGACTTATCCTTGAGCTTTAACCTTGATACTTAATCCTGAGACTTAGCCCTAAGACTTATCCCCAAGACATAACTCTAAGGCTTAACCCTAAGACTTAACCTTAAGGCTCAACCTTAAGACTTAACATTAAGACTTAACCCTGAGACTTAACCATAAGACTTATCCTCAAGATTGTACTCTAAGACTTAACCCTAAGACTTAAGATGAAGACTTAACCCTAAGACTCAATCTATGAGATGTAAACTTAAGACTTAACCTTTAGGAATTAACCCTGACACTTAACCTTAAGGCTTAACCCTAAGACTTAAGCTTAAGGTTTAAACTTAAGACTTATCCCTAAGACATAATCCTGAGACTTAACCCTAAGACTTAACCTCAAGTTTAACTTCAAAACTTAACCCTAAGACTGAATCCTAAGACACAACTTGACCACGTAACCCTGAGACTTAACCTTGAGACTTTACCTTGAAATTTAACCCTGGGATTTAACCCTAAGTCTTAATGCTAAGACTTCACTTGAAGATGTACCATTAAGACTTAACCTTAAAGCGTAACCTTAAGATTTACACTCAATACTTAACCCTAAGACTTAACCCTATGATTTAAACTTAAGGTTAAACCTTAAGACAAAACTTGAAGACTTAATTCAAAGACTTATCCCTAAGACTCAACACTGAGACTTAAGCCTAAGATTTAAGACTTAACCCTAAGACTTAGCCCCAAGACTTAAGTCTAAGACTTCAAGTTATGAATTAAACTTTAGACTTAACCCTAAGACTCAAGCCATAAGACTTCACCTTAAGACTTAACCCGAAGACTTAACCTTAAAATTTAACCCTAAGACTGAACCCTAAAATATAACTTTTAAGACTTAACAATAAGACTGAACATTAAGACACAACCTTACGACTTCTACCCTGAGACCTAAGCTTGAGACTTAACACTGAGATTTAACCCTAAGACTTAACTTTAAGATGTAACATTCGGACTTAACCTTAAAACTTAACCCTAAGCCTCAACCTTAAGAAGTAACTTGAAGACTTAACCCTGAGAATGAACTCTAAGACTTCAACTTAATAATTAACGCTCAGATATAACCCTCAGGCTTAAACTTAAGAAATAGCCCTAAGACTTAACCTTAATATTTAACTTGAAGATGTAACCTTAAGGCTTAACCCTAAACTTAACCCTAAGAGTTAACCTTAAGTGTTGACCTTACAGATTTAACCCTAAGAGTTAACCTTAGGACTGAAACGTTAAGACTTAACCCTAAGACTTATCCCCAAGACTTAACTCTAAAGAGTTAACCCTAAGACTTCAACTTGTGATTTAAACTTTAGACTGAACGCTAAGACTTAAAATTACGATTTAACATTAAGATTTAACCATAAGGCTTAACCCTAAGACTTCAGGTTAAGTTTTAACCTTAAGACTCAACCCTGAGACTTAGTCGTGAAATTTATCCATAAGACTTATCCCTAAAACTGAAAACTGAGACTTAAACCTAAGATTTAACCTGAAGACTTAACCCTAAAACGTAGCCCTGAGACTTATCCTTGAGCTTTAACCTTGATACTTAATCCTGAGACTTAGCCCTAAGACTTATCCCCAAGACATAACTCTAAGGCTTAACCCTAAGACTTAACCTTGAGGCTCAACCTTAAGACTTAACATTAAGACTTAACCCTGAGACTTAACCATAAGAATTATCCTCAAGATTGTACTCTAAGACTTAACCCTAAGACTTAAGATGAAGACTTAACCCTAAGACTCAATCTATGAGATGTAAACTTAAGACTTAATTAACCCTAAGACTCAATCTATGAGATGTAAACTTAAGACTTAACCTTTAGGAATTAACCCTGACACTTAACCTTAAGGCTTAACCCTAAGACTTAAGCTTAAGGTTTAAACTTAAGACTTATCCCTAAGACATAATCCTGAGACTTAACCCTAAGACTTAACCTCAAGTTTAACTTCAAAACTTAACCCTAAGACTGAATCCTAAGACACAACTTGACCACGTAACCCTGAGACTTAACCTTGAGACTTTACCTTGAAATTTAACCCTGGGATTTAACCCTAAGTCTTAATGCTAAGACTTCACTTGAAGATGTACCATTAAGACTTAACCTTAAAGCGTAACCTTAAGATTTACACTCAATACTTAACCCTAAGACTTAACCCTATGATTTAAACTTAAGGTTAAACCTTAAGACAAAACTTGAAGACTTAATTCAAAGACTTATCCCTAAGACTCAACACTGAGACTTAAGCCTAAGATTTAAGACTTAACCCTAAGACTTAGCCCCAAGACTTAAGTCTAAGACTTCAAGTTATGAATTAAACTTTAGACTTAACCCTAAGACTCAAGCCATAAGACTTCACCTTAAGACTTAACCCGAAGACTTAACCTTAAAATTTAACCCTAAGACTGAACCCTAAAATATAACTTTTAAGACTTAACAATAAGACTGAACATTAAGACACAACCTTACGACTTCTACCCTGAGACCTAACCTTGAGACTTAACACTGAGATTTAACCCTAAGACTTAACTTTAAGATGTAACATTCGGACTTAACCTTCAAACTTAACCCTAAGCCTCAACCTTAAGAAGTAACTTGAAGACTTAACCCTGAGAATGAACTCTAAGACTTCAACTTAATAATTAACGCTCAGATATAACCCTCAGACTTAAACTTAAGAAATAACCCTAAGACTTAACCTTAATATTTAACTTGAAGATGTAACCTTAAGGCTTAACCCTAAACTTAACCCTAAGAGTTAACCTTAAGTGTTGACCTTACAGATTTAACCCTAAGAGTTAACCTTAGGACTGAAACGTTAAGACTTAACCCTAAGACTTATCCCCAAGACTTAACTCTAAAGAGTTAACCCTAAGACTTCAACTTGTGATTTAAACTTTAGACTGAACGCTAAGACTTAAAATTACGATTTAACATTAAGATTTAACCATAAGACTTAACCCTAAGACTTCAGGTTAAGTTTTAACCTTAAGACTCAACCCTGAGACTTAGTCGTGAAATTTATCCATAAGACTTATCCCTAAAACTGAAAACTGAGACTTAAACCTAAGATTTAACCTGAAGACTTAACCCTAAAACGTAGCCCTGAGACTTATCCTTGAGCTTTAACCTTGATACTTAATCCTGAGACTTAGCCCTAAGACTTATCCCCAAGACATAACTCTAAGGCTTAACCCAGAGACTTAACCTTAAGGCTCAACCTTAAGACTTAACATTAAGACTTAACCCTGAGACTTAACCATAAGACTTATCCTCAAGATTGTACTCTAAGACTTAACCCTAAGACTTAAGATGAAGACTTAACCCTAAGACTCAATCTATGAGATGTAAACTTAAGACTTAACCTTTAGGAATTAACCCTGACACTTAACCTTAAGGCTTAACCCTAAGACTTAAGCTTAAGGTTTAAACTTAAGACTTATCCCTAAGACATAATCCTGAGACTTAACCCTAAGACTTAACCTCAAGTTTAACTTCAAAACTTAACCCTAAGACTGAATCCTAAGACACAACTTGACCACGTAACCCTGAGACTTAACCTTGAGACTTTACCTTGAAATTTAACCCTGGGATTTAACCCTAAGTCTTAATGCTAAGACTTCACTTGAAGATGTACCATTAAGACTTAACCTTAAAGCGTAACCTTAAGATTTACACTCAATACTTAACCCTAAGACTTAACCCTATGATTTAAACTTAAGGTTAAACCTTAAGACAAAACTTGAAGACTTAATTCAAAGACTTATCCCTAAGACTCAACACTGAGACTTAAGCCTAAGATTTAAGACTTAACCCTAAGACTTAGCCCCAAGACTTAAGTCTAAGACTTCAAGTTATGAATTAAACTTTAGACTTAACCCTAAGACTCAAGCCATAAGACTTCACCTTAAGACTTAACCCGAAGACTTAACCTTAAAATTTAACCCTAAGACTGAACCCTAAAATATAACTTTTAAGACTTAACAATAAGACTGAACATTAAGACACAACCTTACGACTTCTACCCTGAGACCTAACCTTGAGACTTAACACTGAGATTTAACCCTAAGACTTAACTTTAAGATGTAACATTCGGACTTAACCTTCAAACTTAACCCTAAGCCTCAACCTTAAGAAGTAACTTGAAGACTTAACCCTGAGAATGAACTCTAAGACTTCAACTTAATAATTAACGCTCCGATATAACCCTCAGGCTTAAACTTAAGAAATAGCCCTAAGACTTAACCTTAATATTTAACTTGAAGATGTAACCTTAAGGCTTAACCCTAAACTTAACCCTAAGAGTTAACCTTAAGTGTTGACCTTACAGATTTAACCCTAAGAGTTAACCTTAGGACTGAAACGTTAAGACTTAACCCTAAGACTTATCCCCAAGACTTAACTCTAAAGAGTTAACCCTAAGACTTCAACTTGTGATTTAAACTTTAGACTGAACGCTAAGACTTAAAATTACGATTTAACATTAAGATTTAACCATAAGGCTTAACCCTAAGACTTCAGGTTAAGTTTTAACCTTAAGACTCAACCCTGAGACTTAGTCGTGAAATTTATCCATAAGACTTATCCCTAAAACTGAAAACTGAGACTTAAACCTAAGATTTAACCTGAAGACTTAACCCTAAAACGTAGCCCTGAGACTTATCCTTGAGCTTTAACCTTGATACTTAATCCTGAGACTTAGCCCTAAGACTTATCCCCAAGACATAACTCTAAGGCTTAACCCAGAGACTTAACCTTGAGGCTCAACCTTAAGACTTAACATTAAGACTTAACCCTGAGACTTAACCATAAGACTTATCCTCAAGATTGTACTCTAAGACTTAACCCTAAGACTTAAGATGAAGACTTAACCCTAAGACTCAATCTATGAGATGTAAACTTAAGACTTAATTAACCCTAAGACTCAATCTATGAGATGTAAACTTAAGACTTAACCTTTAGGAATTAACCCTGACACTTAACCTTAAGGCTTAACCCTAAGACTTAAGCTTAAGGTTTAAACTTAAGACTTATCCCTAAGACATAATCCTGAGACTTAACCCTAAGACTTAACCTCAAGTTTAACTTCAAAACTTAACCCTAAGACTGAATCCTAAGACACAACTTGACCACGTAACCCTGAGACTTAACCTTGAGACTTTACCTTGAAATTTAACCCTGGGATTTAACCCTAAGTCTTAATGCTAAGACTTCACTTGAAGATGTACCATTAAGACTTAACCTTAAAGCGTAACCTTAAGATTTACACTCAATACTTAACCCTAAGACTTAACCCTATGATTTAAACTTAAGGTTAAACCTTAAGACAAAACTTGAAGACTTAATTCAAAGACTTATCCCTAAGACTCAACACTGAGACTTAAGCCTAAGATTTAAGACTTAACCCTAAGACTTAGCCCCAAGACTTAAGTCTAAGACTTCAAGTTATGAATTAAACTTTAGACTTAACCCTAAGACTCAAGCCATAAGACTTCACCTTAAGACTTAACCCGAAGACTTAACCTTAAAATTTAACCCTAAGACTGAACCCTAAAATATAACTTTTAAGACTTAACAATAAGACTGAACATTAAGACACAACCTTACGACTTCTACCCTGAGACCTAACCTTGAGACTTAACACTGAGATTTAACCCTAAGACTTAACTTTAAGATGTAACATTCGGACTTAACCTTCAAACTTAACCCTAAGCCTCAACCTTAAGAAGTAACTTGAAGACTTAACCCTGAGAATGAACTCTAAGACTTCAACTTAATAATTAACGCTCAGATATAACCCTCAGGCTTAAACTTAAGAAATAGCCCTAAGACTTAACCTTAATATTTAACTTGAAGATGTAACCTTAAGGCTTAACCCTAAACTTAACCCTAAGAGTTAACCTTAAGTGTTGACCTTACAGATTTAACCCTAAGAGTTAACCTTAGGACTGAAACGTTAAGACTTAACCCTAAGACTTATCCCCAAGACTTAACTCTAAAGAGTTAACCCTAAGACTTCAACTTGTGATTTAAACTTTAGACTGAACGCTAAGACTTAAAATTACGATTTAACATTAAGATTTAACCATAAGGCTTAACCCTAAGACTTCAGGTTAAGTTTTAACCTTAAGACTCAACCCTGAGACTTAGTCGTGAAATTTATCCATAAGACTTATCCCTAAAACTGAAAACTGAGACCTAAACCTAAGATTTAACCTGAAGACTTAACCCTAAAACGTAGCCCTGAGACTTATCCTTGAGCTTTAACCTTGATACTTAATCCTGAGACTTAGCCCTAAGACTTATCCCCAAGACATAACTCTAAGGCTTAACCCAGAGACTTAACCTTAAGGCTCAACCTTAAGACTTAACATTAAGACTTAACCCTGAGACTTAACCATAAGACTTATCCTCAAGATTGTACTCTAAGACTTAACCCTAAGACTTAAGATGAAGACTTAACCCTAAGACTCAATCTATGAGATGTAAACTTAAGACTTAACCTTTAGGAATTAACCCTGACACTTAACCTTAAGGCTTAACCCTAAGACTTAAGCTTAAGGTTTAAACTTAAGACTTATCCCTAAGACATAATCCTGAGACTTAACCCTAAGACTTAACCTCAAGTTTAACTTCAAAACTTAACCCTAAGACTGAATCCTAAGACACAACTTGACCACGTAACCCTGAGACTTAACCTTGAGACTTTACCTTGAAATTTAACCCTGGGATTTAACCCTAAGTCTTAATGCTAAGACTTCACTTGAAGATGTACCATTAAGACTTAACCTTAAAGCGTAACCTTAAGATTTACACTCAATACTTAACCCTAAGACTTAACCCTATGATTTAAACTTAAGGTTAAACCTTAAGACAAAACTTGAAGACTTAATTCAAAGACTTATCCCTAAGACTCAACACTGAGACTTAAGCCTAAGATTTAAGACTTAACCCTAAGACTTAGCCCCAAGACTTAAGTCTAAGACTTCAAGTTATGAATTAAACTTTAGACTTAACCCTAAGACTCAAGCCATAAGACTTCACCTTAAGACTTAACCCGAAGACTTAACCTTAAAATTTAACCCTAAGACTGAACCCTAAAATATAACTTTTAAGACTTAACAATAAGACTGAACATTAAGACACAACCTTACGACTTCTACCCTGAGACCTAACCTTGAGACTTAACACTGAGATTTAACCCTAAGACTTAACTTTAAGATGTAACATTCGGACTTAACCTTCAAACTTAACCCTAAGCCTCAACCTTAAGAAGTAACTTGAAGACTTAACCCTGAGAATGAACTCTAAGACTTCAACTTAATAATTAACGCTCAGATATAACCCTCAGGCTTAAACTTAAGAAATAGCCCTAAGACTTAACCTTAATATTTAACTTGAAGATGTAACCTTAAGGCTTAACCCTAAACTTAACCCTAAGAGTTAACCTTAAGTGTTGACCTTACAGATTTAACCCTAAGAGTTAACCTTAGGACTGAAACGTTAAGACTTAACCCTAAGACTTATCCCCAAGACTTAACTCTAAAGAGTTAACCCTAAGACTTCAACTTGTGATTTAAACTTTAGACTGAACGCTAAGACTTAAAATTACGATTTAACATTAAGATTTAACCATAAGGCTTAACCCTAAGACTTCAGGTTAAGTTTTAACCTTAAGACTCAACCCTGAGACTTAGTCGTGAAATTTATCCATAAGACTTATCCCTAAAACTGAAAACTGAGACCTAAACCTAAGATTTAACCTGAAGACTTAACCCTAAAACGTAGCCCTGAGACTTATCCTTGAGCTTTAACCTTGATACTTAATCCTGAGACTTAGCCCTAAGACTTATCCCCAAGACATAACTCTAAGGCTTAACCCAGAGACTTAACCTTAAGGCTCAACCTTAAGACTTAACATTAAGACTTAACCCTGAGACTTAACCATAAGACTTATCCTCAAGATTGTACTCTAAGACTTAACCCTAAGACTTAAGATGAAGACTTAACCCTAAGACTCAATCTATGAGATGTAAACTTAAGACTTAACCTTTAGGAATTAACCCTGACACTTAACCTTAAGGCTTAACCCTAAGACTTAAGCTTAAGGTTTAAACTTAAGACTTATCCCTAAGACATAATCCTGAGACTTAACCCTAAGACTTAACCTCAAGTTTAACTTCAAAACTTAACCCTAAGACTGAATCCTAAGACACAACTTGACCACGTAACCCTGAGACTTAACCTTGAGACTTTACCTTGAAATTTAACCCTGGGATTTAACCCTAAGTCTTAATGCTAAGACTTCACTTGAAGATGTACCATTAAGACTTAACCTTAAAGCGTAACCTTAAGATTTACACTCAATACTTAACCCTAAGACTTAACCCTATGATTTAAACTTAAGGTTAAACCTTAAGACAAAACTTGAAGACTTAATTCAAAGACTTATCCCTAAGACTCAACACTGAGACTTAAGCCTAAGATTTAAGACTTAACCCTAAGACTTAGCCCCAAGACTTAAGTCTAAGACTTCAAGTTATGAATTAAACTTTAGACTTAACCCTAAGACTCAAGCCATAAGACTTCACCTTAAGACTTAACCCGAAGACTTAACCTTAAAATTTAACCCTAAGACTGAACCCTAAAATATAACTTTTAAGACTTAACAATAAGACTGAACATTAAGACACAACCTTACGACTTCTACCCTGAGACCTAACCTTGAGACTTAACACTGAGATTTAACCCTAAGACTTAACTTTAAGATGTAACATTCGGACTTAACCTTCAAACTTAACCCTAAGCCTCAACCTTAAGAAGTAACTTGAAGACTTAACCCTGAGAATGAACTCTAAGACTTCAACTTAATAATTAACGCTCAGATATAACCCTCAGGCTTAAACTTAAGAAATAGCCCTAAGACTTAACCTTAATATTTAACTTGAAGATGTAACCTTAAGGCTTAACCCTAAACTTAACCCTAAGAGTTAACCTTAAGTGTTGACCTTACAGATTTAACCCTAAGAGTTAACCTTAGGACTGAAACGTTAGGACTTAACCCTAAGACTTATCCCCAAGACTTAACTCTAAAGAGTTAACCCTAAGACTTCAACTTGTGATTTAAACTTTAGACTGAACGCTAAGACTTAAAATTACGATTTAACATTAAGATTTAACCATAAGACTTAACCCTAAGACTTCAGGTTAAGTTTTAACCTTAAGACTCAACCCTGAGACTTAGTCGTGAAATTTATCCATAAGACTTATCCCTAAAACTGAAAATTGAGACTTAAACCTAAGATTTAACCTGAAGACTTAACCCTAAAACGTAGCCCTGAGACTTATCCTTGAGCTTTAACCTTGATACTTAATCCTGAGACTTAGCCCTAAGACTTATCCCCAAGACATAACTCTAAGGCTTAACCCTAAGACTTAACCTTAAGGCTCAACCTTAAGACTTAACATTAAGACTTAACCCTGAGACTTAACCATAAGACTTATCCTCAAGATTGTACTCTAAGACTTAACCCTAAGACTTAAGATGAAGACTTAACCCTAAGACTCAATCTATGAGATGTAAACTTAAGACTTAACCTTTAGGAATTAACCCTGACACTTAACCTTAAGGCTTAACCCTAAGACTTAAGCTTAAGGTTTAAACTTAAGACTTATCCCTAAGACATAATCCTGAGACTTAACCCTAAGACTTAACCTCAAGTTTAACTTCAAAACTTAACCCTAAGACTGAATCCTAAGACACAACTTGACCACGTAACCCTGAGACTTAACCTTGAGACTTTACCTTGAAATTTAACCCTGGGATTTAACCCTAAGTCTTAATGCTAAGACTTCACTTGAAGATGTACCATTAAGACTTAACCTTAAAGCGTAACCTTAAGATTTACACTCAATACTTAACCCTAAGACTTAACCCTATGATTTAAACTTAAGGTTAAACCTTAAGACAAAACTTGAAGACTTAATTCAAAGACTTATCCCTAAGACTCAACACTGAGACATAAACCTAAGATTTAAGACTTAACCCTAAGACTTAGCCCCAAGACTTAAGTCTAAGACTTCAAGTTATGAATTAAACTTTAGACTTAACCCTAAGACTCAAGCCATAAGACTTCACCTTAAGACTTAACCCGAAGACTTAACCTTAAAATTTAACCCTAAGACTGAACCCTAAAATATAACTTTTAAGACTTAACAATAAGACTGAACATTAAGACACAACCTTACGACTTCTACCCTGAGACCTAACCTTGAGACTTAACACTGAGATTTAACCCTAAGACTTAACTTTAAGATGTAACATTCGGACTTAACCTTCAAACTTAACCCTAAGCCTCAACCTTAAGAAGTAACTTGAAGACTTAACCCTGAGAATGAACTCTAAGACTTCAACTTAATAATTAACGCTCAGATATAACCCTCAGGCTTAAACTTAAGAAATAGCCCTAAGACTTAACCTTAATATTTAACTTGAAGATGTAACCTTAAGGCTTAACCCTAAACTTAACCCTAAGAGTTAACCTTAAGTGTTGACCTTACAGATTTAACCCTAAGAGTTAACCTTAGGACTGAAACGTTAAGACTTAACCCTAAGACTTATCCCCAAGACTTAACTCTAAAGAGTTAACCCTAAGACTTCAACTTGTGATTTAAACTTTAGACTGAACGCTAAGACTTAAAATTACGATTTAACATTAAGATTTAACCATACGACTTAACCCTAAGACTTCAGGGTAAGTTTTAACCTTAAGACTCAACCCTGAGACTTAGTCGTGAAATTTATCCATAAGACTTATCCCTAAAACTGAAAACTGAGACTTAAACCTAAGATTTAACCTGAAGACTTAACCCTAAAACGTAGCCCTGAGACTTATCCTTGAGCTTTAACCTTGATACTTAATCCTGAGACTTAGCCCTAAGACTTATCCCCAAGACATAACTCTAAGGCTTAACCCTAAGACTTAACCTTAAGGCTCAACCTTAAGACTTAACATTAAGACTTAACCCTGAGACTTAACCATAAGACTTATCCTCAAGATTGTACTCTAAGACTTAACCCTAAGACTTAAGATGAAGACTTAACCCTAAGACTCAATCTATGAGATGTAAACTTAAGACTTAACCTTTAGGAATTAACCCTGACACTTAACCTTAAGGCTTAACCCTAAGACTTAAGCTTAAGGTTTAAACTTAAGACTTATCCCTAAGACATAATCCTGAGACTTAACCCTAAGACTTAACCTCAAGTTTAACTTCAAAACTTAACCCTAAGACTGAATCCTAAGACACAACTTGACCACGTAACCCTGAGACTTAACCTTGAGACTTTACCTTGAAATTTAACCCTGGGATTTAACCCTAAGTCTTAATGCTAAGACTTAACTTGAAGATGTACCATTAAGACTTAACCTTAAAGCGTAACCTTAAGATTTACACTCAATACTTAACCCTAAGACTTAACCCTATGATTTAAACTTAAGGTTAAACCTTAAGACAAAACTTGAAGACTTAATTCAAAGACTTATCCCTAAGACTCAACACTGAGACTTAAGCCTAAGATTTAAGACTTAACCCTAAGACTTAGCCCCAAGACTTAAGTCTAAGACTTCAAGTTATGAATTAAACTTTAGACTTAACCCTAAGACTCAAGCCATAAGACTTCACCTTAAGACTTAACCTTAAAATTTAACCCTAAGACTGAACCCTAAAATATAACTTTTAAGACTTAACAATAAGACTGAACATTAAGACACAACCTTACGACTTCTACCATGAGACCTAACCTTGAGACTTAACACTGAGATTTAACCCTAAGACTTAACTTTAAGATGTAACATTCGGACTTAACCTTCAAACTTAACCCTAAGCCTCAACCTTAAGAAGTAACTTGAAGACTTAACCCTGAGAATGAACTCTAAGACTTCAACTTAATAATTAACGCTCAGATATAACCCTCAGGCTTAAACTTAAGAAATAACCCTAGAGACTTAACCTTAATATTTAACTTGAAGATGTAACCCTAAACTTAACCCTAAGAGTTAACCTTAAGTGTTGACCTTACAGATTTAACCCTAAGAGTTAACCTTAGGACTGAAACGTTAAGACTTAACCCTAAGACTTATCCCCAAGACTTAACTCTAAAGAGTTAACCCTAAGACTTCAACTTGTGATTTAAACTTTAGACTGAACGCTAAGACTTAAAATTACGATTTAACATTAAGATTTAACCATACGACTTAACCCTAAGACTTCAGGGTAAGTTTTAACCTTAAGACTCAACCCTGAGACTTAGTCGTGAAATTTATCCATAAGACTTATCCCTAAAACTGAAAACTGAGACTTAAACCTAAGATTTAACCTGAAGACTTAACCCTAAAACGTAGCCCTGAGACTTATCCTTGAGCTTTAACCTTGATACTTAATCCTGAGACTTAGCCCTAAGACTTATCCCCAAGACATAACTCTAAGGCTTAACCCTAAGACTTAACCTTAAGGCTCAACCTTAAGACTTAACATTAAGACTTAACCCTGAGACTTAACCATAAGACTTATCCTCAAGATTGTACTCTAAGACTTAACCCTAAGACTTAAGATGAAGACTTAACCCTAAGACTCAATCTATGAGATGTAAACTTAAGACTTAACCTTTAGGAATTAACCCTGACACTTAACCTTAAGGCTTAACCCTAAGACTTAAGCTTAAGGTTTAAACTTAAGACTTATCCCTAAGACATAATCCTGAGACTTAACCCTAAGACTTAACCGCAAGTTTAACTTCAAATCTTAACCCTAAGACTGAATCCTAAGACACAACTTGACCACGTAACCCTGAGACTTAACCTTGAGACTTTACCTTGAAATTTAACCCTGGGATTTAACCCTAAGTCTTAATGCTAAGACTTCACTTGAAGATGTACCATTAAGACTTAACCTTAAAGCGTAACCTTAAGATTTACACTCAATACTTAACCCTAAGACTTAACCCTATGATTTAAACTTAAGGTTAAACCTTAAGACAAAACTTGAAGACTTAATTCAAAGACTTATCCCTAAGACTCAACACTGAGACTTAAGCCTAAGATTTAAGACTTAACCCTAAGACTTAGCCCCAAGACTTAAGTCTAAGACTTCAAGTTATGAATTAAACTTTAGACTTAACCCTAAGACTCAAGCCATAAGACTTCACCTTAAGACTTAACCCGAAGACTTAACCTTAAAATTTAACCCTAAGACTGAACCCTAAAATATAACTTTTAAGACTTAACAATAAGACTGAACATTAAGACACAACCTTACGACTTCTACCCTGAGACCTAACCTTGAGACTTAACACTGAGATTTAACCCTAAGACTTAACTTTAAGATGTAACATTCGGACTTAACCTTCAAACTTAACCCTAAGCCTCAACCTTAAGAAGTAACTTGAAGACTTAACCCTGAGAATGAACTCTAAGACTTCAACTTAATAATTAACGCTCAGATATAACCCTCAGGCTTAAACTTAAGAAATAACCCTAGAGACTTAACCTTAATATTTAACTTTAAGATGTAACCCTAAACTTAACCCTAAGAGTTAACCTTAAGTGTTGACCTTACAGATTTAACCCTAAGAGTTAACCTTAGGACTGAAACGTTAAGACTTAACCCTAAGACTTATCCCCAAGACTTAACTCTAAAGAGTTAACCCTAAGACTTCAACTTGTGATTTAAACTTTAGACTGAACGCTAAGACTTAAAATTACGATTTAACATTAAGATTTAACCATAAGACTTAACCCTAAGACTTCAGGTTAAGTTTTAACCTTAAGACTCAACCCTGAGACTTAGTCGTGAAATTTATCCATAAGACTTATCCCTAAAACTGAAAACTGAGACTTAAACCTAAGATTTAACCTGAAGACTTAACCCTAAAACGTAGCCCTGAGACTTATCCTTGAGCTTTAACCTTGATACTTAATCCTGAGACTTAGCCCTAAGACTTATCCCCAAGACATAACTCTAAGGCTTAACCCTAAGACTTAACCTTAAGGCTCAACCTTAAGACTTAACATTAAGACTTAACCCTGAGATTTAACCATAAGACTTATCCTCAAGATTGTACTCTAAGACTTAACCCTAAGACTTAAGATGAAGACTTAACCCTAAGACTCAATCTATGAGATGTAAACTTAAGACTTAACCTTTAGGAATTAACCCTGACACTTAACCTTAAGGCTTAACCCTAAGACTTAAGCTTAAGGTTTAAACTTAAGACTTATCCCTAAGACATAATCCTGAGACTTAACCCTAAGACTTAACCTCAAGTTTAACTTCAAAACTTAACCCTAAGACTGAATCCTAAGACACAACTTGACCACGTAACCCTGAGACTTAACCTTGAGACTTTACCTTGAAATTTAACCCTGGGATTTAACCCTAAGTCTTAATGCTAAGACTTCACTTGAAGATGTACCATTAAGACTTAACCTTAAAGCGTAACCTTAAGATTTACACTCAATACTTAACCCTAAGACTTAACCCTATGATTTAAACTTAAGGTTAAACCTTAAGACAAAACTTGAAGACTTAATTCAAAGACTTATCCCTAAGACTCAACACTGAGACTTAAGCCTAAGATTTAAGACTTAACCCTAAGACTTAGCCCCAAGACTTAAGTCTAAGACTTCAAGTTATGAATTAAACTTTAGACTTAACCCTAAGACTCAAGCCATAAGACTTCACCTTAAGACTTAACCCGAAGACTTAACCTTTAAATTTAACCCTAAGACTGAACCCTAAAATATAACTTTTAAGACTTAACAATAAGACTGAACATTAAGACACAACCTTACGACTTCTACCCTGAGACCTAACCTTGAGACTTAACACTGAGATTTAACCCTAAGACTTAACTTTAAGATGTAACATTCGGACTTAACCTTCAAACTTAACCCTAAGCCTCAACCTTAAGAAGTAACTTGAAGACTTAACCCTGAGAATGAACTCTAAGACTTCAACTTAATAATTAACGCTCAGATATAACCCTCAGGCTTAAACTTAAGAAATAGCCCTAAGACTTAACCTTAATATTTAACTTGAAGATGTAACCTTAAGGCTTAACCCTAAACTTAACCCTAAGAGTTAACCTTAAGTGTTGACCTTACAGATTTAACCCTAAGAGTTAACCTTAGGACTGAAACGTTAAGACTTAACCCTAAGACTTATCCCCAAGACTTAACTCTAAAGAGTTAACCCTAAGACTTCAACTTGTGATTTAAACTTTAGACTGAACGCTAAGACTTAAAATTACGATTTAACATTAAGATTTAACCATAAGGCTTAACCCTAAGACTTCAGGTTAAGTTTTAACCTTAAGACTCAACCCTGAGACTTAGTCGTGAAATTTATCCATAAGACTTATCCCTAAAACTGAAAACTGAGACTTAAACCTAAGATTTAACCTGAAGACTTAACCCTAAAACGTAGCCCTGAGACTTATCCTTGAGCTTTAACCTTGATACTTAATCCTGAGACTTAGCCCTAAGACTTATCCCCAAGACATAACTCTAAGGCTTAACCCTAAGACTTAACCTTGAGGCTCAACCTTAAGACTTAACATTAAGACTTAACCCTGAGACTTAACCATAAGACTTATCCTCAAGATTGTACTCTAAGACTTAACCCTAAGACTTAAGATGAAGACTTAACCCTAAGACTCAATCTATGAGATGTAAACTTAAGACTTAACCTTTAGGAATTAACCCTGACACTTAACCTTAAGGCTTAACCCTAAGACTTAAGCTTAAGGTTTAAACTTAAGACTTATCCCTAAGACATAATCCTGAGACTTAACCCTAAGACTTAACCTCAAGTTTAACTTCAAAACTTAACCCTAAGACTGAATCCTAAGACACAACTTGACCACGTAACCCTGAGACTTAACCTTGAGACTTTACCTTGAAATTTAACCCTGGGATTTAACCCTAAGTCTTAATGCTAAGACTTCACTTGAAGATGTACCATTAAGACTTAACCTTAAAGCGTAACCTTAAGATTTACACTCAATACTTAACCCTAAGACTTAACCCTATGATTTAAACTTAAGGTTAAACCTTAAGACAAAACTTGAAGACTTAATTCAAAGACTTATCCCTAAGACTCAACACTGAGACTTAAGCCTAAGATTTAAGACTTAACCCTAAGACTTAGCCCCAAGACTTAAGTCTAAGACTTCAACTTATGAATTAAACTTTAGACTTAACCCTAAGACTCAAGCCATAAGACTTCACCTTAAGACTTAACCCGAAGACTTAACCTTAAAATTTAACCCTAAGACTGAACCCTAAAATATAACTTTTAAGACTTAACAATAAGACTGAACATTAAGACACAACCTTACGACTTCTACCCTGAGACCTAACCTTGAGACTTAACACTGAGATTTAACCCTAAGACTTAACTTTAAGATGTAACATTCGGACTTAACCTTCAAACTTAACCCTAAGCCTCAACCTTAAGAAGTAACTTGAAGACTTAACCCTGAGAATGAACTCTAAGACTTCAACTTAATAATTAACGCTCAGATATAACCCTCAGGCTTAAACTTAAGAAATAGCCCTAAGACTTAACCTTAATATTTAACTTGAAGATGTAACCTTAAGGCTTAACCCTAAACTTAACCCTAAGAGTTAACCTTAAGTGTTGACCTTACAGATTTAACCCTAAGAGTTAACCTTAGGACTGAAACGTTAAGACTTAACCCTAAGACTTATCCCCAAGACTTAACTCTAAAGAGTTAACCCTAAGACTTCAACTTGTGATTTAAACTTTAGACTGAACGCTAAGACTTAAAATTACGATTTAACATTAAGATTTAACCATAAGGCTTAACCCTAAGACTTCAGGGTAAGTTTTAACCTTAAGACTCAACCCTGAGACTTAGTCGTGAAATTTATCCATAAGACTTATCCCTAAAACTGAAAACTGAGACTTAAACCTAAGATTTAACCTGAAGACTTAACCCTAAAACGTAGCCCTGAGACTTATCCTTGAGCTTTAACCTTGATACTTAATCCTGAGACTTAGCCCTAAGACTTATCCCCAAGACATAACTCTAAGGCTTAACCCAGAGACTTAACCTTAAGGCTCAACCTTAAGACTTAACATTAAGACTTAACCCTGAGACTTAACCATAAGACTTATCCTCAAGATTGTACTCTAAGACTTAACCCTAAGACTTAAGATGAAGACTTAACCCTAAGACTCAATCTATGAGATGTAAACTTAAGACTTAACCTTTAGGAATTAACCCTGACACTTAACCTTAAGGCTTAACCCTAAGACTTAAGCTTAAGGTTTAAACTTAAGACTTATCCCTAAGACATAATCCTGAGACTTAACCCTAAGACTTAACCTCAAGTTTAACTTCAAAACTTAACCCTAAGACTGAATCCTAAGACACAACTTGACCACGTAACCCTGAGACTTAACCTTGAGACTTTACCTTGAAATTTAACCCTGGGATTTAACCCTAAGTCTTAATGCTAAGACTTCACTTGAAGATGTACCATTAAGACTTAACCTTAAAGCGTAACCTTAAGATTTACACTCAATACTTAACCCTAAGACTTAACCCTATGATTTAAACTTAAGGTTAAACCTTAAGACAAAACTTGAAGACTTAATTCAAAGACTTATCCCTAAGACTCAACACTGAGACTTAAGCCTAAGATTTAAGACTTAACCCTAAGACTTAGCCCCAAGACTTAAGTCTAAGACTTAAACTTATGAATTAAACTTTAGACTTAACCCTAAGACTCAAGCCATAAGACTTCACCTTAAGACTTAACCCGAAGACTTAACCTTTAAATTTAACCCTAAGACTGAACCCTAAAATATAACTTTTAAGACTTAACAATAAGACTGAACATTAAGACACAACCTTACGACTTCTACCCTGAGACCTAACCTTGAGACTTAACACTGAGATTTAACCCTAAGACTTAACTTTAAGATGTAACATTCGGACTTAACCTTCAAACTTAACCCTAAGCCTCAACCTTAAGAAGTAACTTGAAGACTTAACCCTGAGAATGAACTCTAAGACTTCAACTTAATAATTAACGCTCAGATATAACCCTCAGGCTTAAACTTAAGAAATAGCCCTAAGACTTAACCTTAATATTTAACTTGAAGATGTAACCTTAAGGCTTAACCCTAAACTTAACCCTAAGAGTTAACCTTAAGTGTTGACCTTACAGATTTAACCCTAAGAGTTAACCTTAGGACTGAAACGTTAAGACTTAACCCTAAGACTTATCCCCAAGACTTAACTCTAAAGAGTTAACCCTAAGACTTCAACTTGTGATTTAAACTTTAGACTGAACGCTAAGACTTAAAATTACGATTTAACATTAAGATTTAACCATAAGACTTAACCCTAAGACTTCAGGTTAAGTTTTAACCTTAAGACTCAACCCTGAGACTTAGTCGTGAAATTTATCCATAAGACTTATCCCTAAAACTGAAAACTGAGACTTAAACCTAAGATTTAACCTGAAGACTTAACCCTAAAACGTAGCCCTGAGACTTATCCTTGAGCTTTAACCTTGATACTTAATCCTGAGACTTAGCCCTAAGACTTATCCCCAAGACATAACTCTAAGGCTTAACCCAGAGACTTAACCTTAAGGCTCAACCTTAAGACTTAACATTAAGACTTAACCCTGAGACTTAACCATAAGACTTATCCTCAAGATTGTACTCTAAGACTTAACCCTAAGACTTAAGATGAAGACTTAACCCTAAGACTCAATCTATGAGATGTAAACTTAAGACTTAATTAACCCTAAGGCTCAATCTATGAGATGTAAACTTAAGACTTAACCTTTAGGAATTAACCCTGACACTTAACCTTAAGGCTTAACCCTAAGACTTAAGCTTAAGGTTTAAACTTAAGACTTATCCCTAAGACATAATCCTGAGACTTAACCCTAAGACTTAACCTCAAGTTTAACTTCAAAACTTAACCCTAAGACTGAATCCTAAGACACAACTTGACCACGTAACCCTGAGACTTAACCTTGAGACTTTACCTTGAAATTTAACCCTGGGATTTAATCCTAAGTCTTAATGCTAAGACTTAACTTGAAGATGTACCATTAAGACTTAACCTTAAAGCGTAACCTTAAGATTTACACTCAATACTTAACCCTAAGACTTAACCCTATGATTTAAACTTAAGGTTAAACCTTAAGACAAAACTTGAAGACTTAATTCAAAGACTTATCCCTAAGACTCAACACTGAGACTTAAGCCTAAGATTTAAGACTTAACCCTAAGACTTAGCCCCAAGACTTAAGTCTAAGACTTCAAGTTATGAATTAAACTTTAGACTTAACCCTAAGACTCAAGCCATAAGACTTCACCTTAAGACTTAACCCGAAGACTTAACCTTAAAATTTAACCCTAAGACTGAACCCTAAAATATAACTTTTAAGACTTAACAATAAGACTGAACATTAAGACACAACCTTACGACTTCTACCCTGAGACCTAACCTTGAGACTTAACACTGAGATTTAACCCTAAGACTTAACTTTAAGATGTAACATTCGGACTTAACCTTCAAACTTAACCCTAAGCCTCAACCTTAAGAAGTAACTTGAAGACTTAACCCTGAGAATGAACTCTAAGACTTCAACTTAATAATTAACGCTCAGATATAACCCTCAGACTTAAACTTAAGAAATAGCCCTAAGACTTAACCTTAATATTTAACTTGAAGATGTAACCTTAAGGCTTAACTCTAAACTTAACCCTAAGAGTTAACCTTAACTGTTGACCTTACAGATTTAACCCTAAGAGTTAACCTTAGGACTGAAACGTTAAGACTTAACCCTAAGACTTATCCCCAAGACTTAACTCTAAAGAGTTAACCCTAAGACTTCAACTTGTGATTTAAACTTTAGACTGAACGCTAAGACTTAAAATTACGATTTAACATTAAGATTTAACCATAAGACTTAACCCTAAGACTTCAGGTTAAGTTTTAACCTTAAGACTCAACCCTGAGACTTAGTCGTGAAATTTATCCATAAGACTTATCCCTAAAACTGAAAACTGAGACTTAAACCTAAGATTTAACCTGAAGACTTAACCCTAAAACGTAGCCCTGAGACTTATCCTTGAGCTTTAACCTTGATACTTAATCCTGAGACTTAGCCCTAAGACTTATCCCCAAGACATAACTCTAAGGCTTAACCCTAAGACTTAACCTTGAGGCTCAACCTTAAGACTTAACATTAAGACTTAACCCCGAGACTTAACCATAAGACTTATCCTCAAGATTGTACTCTAAGACTTAACCCTAAGACTTAAGATGAAGACTTAACCCTAAGACTCAATCTATGAGATGTAAACTTAAGACTTAATTAACCCTAAGACTCAGTCTATGAGATGTAAACTTAAGACTTAACCTTTAGGAATTAACCCTGACACTTAACCTTAAGGCTTAACCCTAAGACTTAAGCTTAAGGTTTAAACTTAAGACTTATCCCTAAGACATAATCCTGAGACTTAACCCTAAGACTTAACCTCAAGTTTAACTTCAAAACTTAACCCTAAGACTGAATCCTAAGACACAACTTGACCACGTAACCCTGAGACTTAACCTTGAGACTTTACCTTGAAATTTAACCCTGGGATTTAACCCTAAGTCTTAATGCTAAGACTTCACTTGAAGATGTACCATTAAGACTTAACCTTAAAGCGTAACCTTAAGATTTACACTCAATACTTAACCCTAAGACTTAACCCTATGATTTAAACTTAAGGTTAAACCTTAAGACAAAACTTGAAGACTTAATTCAAAGACTTATCCCTAAGACTCAACACTGAGACTTAAGCCTAAGATTTAAGACTTAACCCTAAGACTTAGCCCCAAGACTTAAGTCTAAGACTTCAAGTTATGAATTAAACTTTAGACTTAACCCTAAGACTCAAGCCATAAGACTTCACCTTAAGACTTAACCCGAAGACTTAACCTTAAAATTTAACCCTAAGACTGAACCCTAAAATATAACTTTTAAGACTTAACAATAAGACTGAACATTAAGACACAACCTTACGACTTCTACCCTGAGACCTAACCTTGAGACTTAACACTGAGATTTAACCCTAAGACTTAACTTTAAGATGTAACATTCGGACTTAACCTTCAAACTTAACCCTAAGCCTCAACCTTAAGAAGTAACTTGAAGACTTAACCCTGAGAATGAACTCTAAGACTTCAACTTAATAATTAACGCTCAGATATAACCCTCAGGCTTAAACTTAAGAAATAGCCCTAAGACTTAACCTTAATATTTAACTTGAAGATGTAACCTTAAGGCTTAACCCTAAACTTAACCCTAAGAGTTAACCTTAAGTGTTGACCTTACAGATTTAACCCTAAGAGTTAACCTTAGGACTGAAACGTTAAGACTTAACCCTAAGACTTATCCCCAAGACTTAACTCTAAAGAGTTAACCCTAAGACTTCAACTTGTGATTTAAACTTTAGACTGAACGCTAAGACTTAAAATTACGATTTAACATTAAGATTTAACCATAAGGCTTAACCCTAAGACTTCAGGTTAAGTTTTAACCTTAAGACTCAACCCTGAGACTTAGTCGTGAAATTTATCCATAAGACTTATCCCTAAAACTGAAAACTGAGACCTAAACCTAAGATTTAACCTGAAGACTTAACCCTAAAACGTAGCCCTGAGACTTATCCTTGAGCTTTAACCTTGATACTTAATCCTGAGACTTAGCCCTAAGACTTATCCCCAAGACATAACTCTAAGGCTTAACCCAGAGACTTAACCTTAAGGCTCAACCTTAAGACTTAACATTAAGACTTAACCCTGAGACTTAACCATAAGACTTATCCTCAAGATTGTACTCTAAGACTTAACCCTAAGACTTAAGATGAAGACTTAACCCTAAGACTCAATCTATGAGATGTAAACTTAAGACTTAACCTTTAGGAATTAACCCTGACACTTAACCTTAAGGCTTAACCCTAAGACTTAAGCTTAAGGTTTAAACTTAAGACTTATCCCTAAGACATAATCCTGAGACTTAACCCTAAGACTTAACCTCAAGTTTAACTTCAAAACTTAACCCTAAGACTGAATCCTAAGACACAACTTGACCACGTAACCCTGAGACTTAACCTTGAGACTTTACCTTGAAATTTAACCCTGGGATTTAACCCTAAGTCTTAATGCTAAGACTTCACTTGAAGATGTACCATTAAGACTTAACCTTAAAGCGTAACCTTAAGATTTACACTCAATACTTAACCCTAAGACTTAACCCTATGATTTAAACTTAAGGTTAAACCTTAAGACAAAACTTGAAGACTTAATTCAAAGACTTATCCCTAAGACTCAACACTGAGACTTAAGCCTAAGATTTAAGACTTAACCCTAAGACTTAGCCCCAAGACTTAAGTCTAAGACTTCAAGTTATGAATTAAACTTTAGACTTAACCCTAAGACTCAAGCCATAAGACTTCACCTTAAGACTTAACCCGAAGACTTAACCTTAAAATTTAACCCTAAGACTGAACCCTAAAATATAACTTTTAAGACTTAACAATAAGACTGAACATTAAGACACAACCTTACGACTTCTACCCTGAGACCTAACCTTGAGACTTAACACTGAGATTTAACCCTAAGACTTAACTTTAAGATGTAACATTCGGACTTAACCTTCAAACTTAACCCTAAGCCTCAACCTTAAGAAGTAACTTGAAGACTTAACCCTGAGAATGAACTCTAAGACTTCAACTTAATAATTAACGCTCAGATATAACCCTCAGACTTAAACTTAAGAAATAGCCCTAAGACTTAACCTTAATATTTAACTTGAAGATGTAACCTTAAGGCTTAACCCTAAACTTAACCCTAAGAGTTAACCTTAAGTGTTGACCTTACAGATTTAACCCTAAGAGTTAACCTTAGGACTGAAACGTTAAGACTTAACCCTAAGACTTATCCCCAAGACTTAACTCTAAAGAGTTAACCCTAAGACTTCAACTTGTGATTTAAACTTTAGACTGAACGCTAAGACTTAAAATTACGATTTAACATTAAGATTTAACCATAAGACTTAACCCTAAGACTTCAGGTTAAGTTTTAACCTTAAGACTCAACCCTGAGACTTAGTCGTGAAATTTATCCATAAGACTTATCCCTAAAACTGAAAACTGAGACTTAAACCTAAGATTTAACCTGAAGACTTAACCCTAAAACGTAGCCCTGAGACTTATCCTTGAGCTTTAACCTTGATACTTAATCCTGAGACTTAGCCCTAAGACTTATCCCCAAGACATAACTCTAAGGCTTAACCCTAAGACTTAACCTTAAGGCTCAACCTTAAGACTTAACATTAAGACTTAACCCTGAGACTTAACCATAAGACTTATCCTCAAGATTGTACTCTAAGACTTAACCCTAAGACTTAAGATGAAGACTTAACCCTAAGACTCAATCTATGAGATGTAAACTTAAGACTTAACCTTTAGGAATTAACCCTGACACTTAACCTTAAGGCTTAACCCTAAGACTTAAGCTTAAGGTTTAAACTTAAGACTTATCCCTAAGACATAATCCTGAGACTTAACCCTAAGACTTAACCTCAAGTTTAACTTCAAAACTTAACCCTAAGACTGAATCCTAAGACACAACTTGACCACGTAACCCTGAGACTTAACCTTGAGACTTTACCTTGAAATTTAACCCTGGGATTTAACCCTAAGTCTTAATGCTAAGACTTCACTTGAAGATGTACCATTAAGACTTAACCTTAAAGCGTAACCTTAAGATTTACACTCAATACTTAACCCTAAGACTTAACCCTATGATTTAAACTTAAGGTTAAACCTTAAGACAAAACTTGAAGACTTAATTCAAAGACTTATCCCTAAGACTCAACACTGAGACATAAACCTAAGATTTAAGACTTAACCCTAAGACTTAGCCCCAAGACTTAAGTCTAAGACTTAAACTTATGAATTAAACTTTAGACTTAACCCTAAGACTCAAGCCATAAGACTTCACCTTAAGACTTAACCCGAAGACTTAACCTTAAAATTTAACCCTAAGACTGAACCCTAAAATATAACTTTTAAGACTTAACAATAAGACTGAACATTAAGACACAACCTTACGACTTCTACCCTGAGACCTAACCTTGAGACTTAACACTGAGATTTAACCCTAAGACTTAACTTTAAGATGTAACATTCGGACTTAACCTTCAAACTTAACCCTAAGCCTCAACCTTAAGAAGTAACTTGAAGACTTAACCCTGAGAATGAACTCTAAGACTTCAACTTAATAATTAACGCTCAGATATAACCCTCAGGCTTAAACTTAAGAAATAGCCCTAAGACTTAACCTTAATATTTAACTTGAAGATGTAACCTTAAGGCTTAACCCTAAACTTAACCCTAAGAGTTAACCTTAAGTGTTGACCTTACAGATTTAACCCTAAGAGTTAACCTTAGGACTGAAACGTTAAGACTTAACCCTAAGACTTATCCCCAAGACTTAACTCTAAAGAGTTAACCCTAAGACTTCAACTTGTGATTTAAACTTTAGACTGAACGCTAAGACTTAAAATTACGATTTAACATTAAGATTTAACCATAAGGCTTAACCCTAAGACTTCAGGGTAAGTTTTAACCTTAAGACTCAACCCTGAGACTTAGTCGTGAAATTTATCCATAAGACTTATCCCTAAAACTGAAAACTGAGACTTAAACCTAAGATTTAACCTGAAGACTTAACCCTAAAACGTAGCCCTGAGACTTATCCTTGAGCTTTAACCTTGATACTTAATCCTGAGACTTAGCCCTAAGACTTATCCCCAAGACATAACTCTAAGGCTTAACCCAGAGACTTAACCTTAAGGCTCAACCTTAAGACTTAACATTAAGACTTAACCCTGAGACTTAACCATAAGACTTATCCTCAAGATTGTACTCTAAGACTTAACCCTAAGACTTAAGATGAAGACTTAACCCTAAGACTCAATCTATGAGATGTAAACTTAAGACTTAACCTTTAGGAATTAACCCTGACACTTAACCTTAAGGCTTAACCCTAAGACTTAAGCTTAAGGTTTAAACTTAAGACTTATCCCTAAGACATAATCCTGAGACTTAACCCTAAGACTTAACCTCAAGTTTAACTTCAAAACTTAACCCTAAGACTGAATCCTAAGACACAACTTGACCACGTAACCCTGAGACTTAACCTTGAGACTTTACCTTGAAATTTAACCCTGGGATTTAACCCTAAGTCTTAATGCTAAGACTTCACTTGAAGATGTACCATTAAGACTTAACCTTAAAGCGTAACCTTAAGATTTACACTCAATACTTAACCCTAAGACTTAACCCTATGATTTAAACTTAAGGTTAAACCTTAAGACAAAACTTGAAGACTTAATTCAAAGACTTATCCCTAAGACTCAACACTGAGACTTAAGCCTAAGATTTAAGACTTAACCCTAAGACTTAGCCCCAAGACTTAAGTCTAAGACTTAAACTTATGAATTAAACTTTAGACTTAACCCTAAGACTCAAGCCATAAGACTTCACCTTAAGACTTAACCCGAAGACTTAACCTTTAAATTTAACCCTAAGACTGAACCCTAAAATATAACTTTTAAGACTTAACAATAAGACTGAACATTAAGACACAACCTTACGACTTCTACCCTGAGACCTAACCTTGAGACTTAACACTGAGATTTAACCCTAAGACTTAACTTTAAGATGTAACATTCGGACTTAACCTTCAAACTTAACCCTAAGCCTCAACCTTAAGAAGTAACTTGAAGACTTAACCCTGAGAATGAACTCTAAGACTTCAACTTAATAATTAACGCTCAGATATAACCCTCAGGCTTAAACTTAAGAAATAGCCCTAAGACTTAACCTTAATATTTAACTTGAAGATGTAACCTTAAGGCTTAACCCTAAACTTAACCCTAAGAGTTAACCTTAAGTGTTGACCTTACAGATTTAACCCTAAGAGTTAACCTTAGGACTGAAACGTTAAGACTTAACCCTAAGACTTATCCCCAAGACTTAACTCTAAAGAGTTAACCCTAAGACTTCAACTTGTGATTTAAACTTTAGACTGAACGCTAAGACTTAAAATTACGATTTAACATTAAGATTTAACCATAAGACTTAACCCTAAGACTTCAGGTTAAGTTTTAACCTTAAGACTCAACCCTGAGACTTAGTCGTGAAATTTATCCATAAGACTTATCCCTAAAACTGAAAACTGAGACTTAAACCTAAGATTTAACCTGAAGACTTAACCCTAAAACGTAGCCCTGAGACTTATCCTTGAGCTTTAACCTTGATACTTAATCCTGAGACTTAGCCCTAAGACTTATCCCCAAGACATAACTCTAAGGCTTAACCCAGAGACTTAACCTTAAGGCTCAACCTTAAGACTTAACATTAAGACTTAACCCTGAGACTTAACCATAAGACTTATCCTCAAGATTGTACTCTAAGACTTAACCCTAAGACTTAAGATGAAGACTTAACCCTAAGACTCAATCTATGAGATGTAAACTTAAGACTTAATTAACCCTAAGGCTCAATCTATGAGATGTAAACTTAAGACTTAACCTTTAGGAATTAACCCTGACACTTAACCTTAAGGCTTAACCCTAAGACTTAAGCTTAAGGTTTAAACTTAAGACTTATCCCTAAGACATAATCCTGAGACTTAACCCTAAGACTTAACCTCAAGTTTAACTTCAAAACTTAACCCTAAGACTGAATCCTAAGACACAACTTGACCACGTAACCCTGAGACTTAACCTTGAGACTTTACCTTGAAATTTAACCCTGGGATTTAATCCTAAGTCTTAATGCTAAGACTTAACTTGAAGATGTACCATTAAGACTTAACCTTAAAGCGTAACCTTAAGATTTACACTCAATACTTAACCCTAAGACTTAACCCTATGATTTAAACTTAAGGTTAAACCTTAAGACAAAACTTGAAGACTTAATTCAAAGACTTATCCCTAAGACTCAACACTGAGACTTAAGCCTAAGATTTAAGACTTAACCCTAAGACTTAGCCCCAAGACTTAAGTCTAAGACTTCAAGTTATGAATTAAACTTTAGACTTAACCCTAAGACTCAAGCCATAAGACTTCACCTTAAGACTTAACCCGAAGACTTAACCTTAAAATTTAACCCTAAGACTGAACCCTAAAATATAACTTTTAAGACTTAACAATAAGACTGAACATTAAGACACAACCTTACGACTTCTACCCTGAGACCTAACCTTGAGACTTAACACTGAGATTTAACCCTAAGACTTAACTTTAAGATGTAACATTCGGACTTAACCTTCAAACTTAACCCTAAGCCTCAACCTTAAGAAGTAACTTGAAGACTTAACCCTGAGAATGAACTCTAAGACTTCAACTTAATAATTAACGCTCAGATATAACCCTCAGACTTAAACTTAAGAAATAGCCCTAAGACTTAACCTTAATATTTAACTTGAAGATGTAACCTTAAGGCTTAACTCTAAACTTAACCCTAAGAGTTAACCTTAACTGTTGACCTTACAGATTTAACCCTAAGAGTTAACCTTAGGACTGAAACGTTAAGACTTAACCCTAAGACTTATCCCCAAGACTTAACTCTAAAGAGTTAACCCTAAGACTTCAACTTGTGATTTAAACTTTAGACTGAACGCTAAGACTTAAAATTACGATTTAACATTAAGATTTAACCATAAGACTTAACCCTAAGACTTCAGGTTAAGTTTTAACCTTAAGACTCAACCCTGAGACTTAGTCGTGAAATTTATCCATAAGACTTATCCCTAAAACTGAAAACTGAGACTTAAACCTAAGATTTAACCTGAAGACTTAACCCTAAAACGTAGCCCTGAGACTTATCCTTGAGCTTTAACCTTGATACTTAATCCTGAGACTTAGCCCTAAGACTTATCCCCAAGACATAACTCTAAGGCTTAACCCTAAGACTTAACCTTGAGGCTCAACCTTAAGACTTAACATTAAGACTTAACCCCGAGACTTAACCATAAGACTTATCCTCAAGATTGTACTCTAAGACTTAACCCTAAGACTTAAGATGAAGACTTAACCCTAAGACTCAATCTATGAGATGTAAACTTAAGACTTAATTAACCCTAAGACTCAGTCTATGAGATGTAAACTTAAGACTTAACCTTTAGGAATTAACCCTGACACTTAACCTTAAGGCTTAACCCTAAGACTTAAGCTTAAGGTTTAAACTTAAGACTTATCCCTAAGACATAATCCTGAGACTTAACCCTAAGACTTAACCTCAAGTTTAACTTCAAAACTTAACCCTAAGACTGAATCCTAAGACACAACTTGACCACGTAACCCTGAGACTTAACCTTGAGACTTTACCTTGAAATTTAACCCTGGGATTTAATCCTAAGTCTTAATGCTAAGACTTAACTTGAAGATGTACCATTAAGACTTAACCTTAAAGCGTAACCTTAAGATTTACACTCAATACTTAACCCTAAGACTTAACCCTATGATTTAAACTTAAGGTTAAACCTTAAGACAAAACTTGAAGACTTAATTCAAAGACTTATCCCTAAGACTCAACACTGAGACTTAAGCCTAAGATTTAAGACTTAACCCTAAGACTTAGCCCCAAGACTTAAGTCTAAGACTTCAAGTTATGAATTAAACTTTAGACTTAACCCTAAGACTCAAGCCATAAGACTTCACCTTAAGACTTAACCCGAAGACTTAACCTTAAAATTTAACCCTAAGACTGAACCCTAAAATATAACTTTTAAGACTTAACAATAAGACTGAACATTAAGACACAACCTTACGACTTCTACCCTGAGACCTAACCTTGAGACTTAACACTGAGATTTAACCCTAAGACTTAACTTTAAGATGTAACATTCGGACTTAACCTTCAAACTTAACCCTAAGCCTCAACCTTAAGAAGTAACTTGAAGACTTAACCCTGAGAATGAACTCTAAGACTTCAACTTAATAATGAACGCTCAGATATAACCCTCAGACTTAAACTTAAGAAATAGCCCTAAGACTTAACCTTAATATTTAACTTGAAGATGTAACCTTAAGGCTTAACCCTAAACTTAACCCTAAGAGTTAACCTTAACTGTTGACCTTACAGATTTAACCCTAAGAGTTAACCTTAGGACTGAAACGTTAAGACTTAACCCTAAGACTTATCCCCAAGACTTAACTCTAAAGAGTTAACCCTAAGACTTCAACTTGTGATTTAAACTTTAGACTGAACGCTAAGACTTAAAATTACGATTTAACATTAAGATTTAACCATAAGACTTAACCCTAAGACTTCAGGTTAAGTTTTAACCTTAAGACTCAACCCTGAGACTTAGTCGTGAAATTTATCCATAAGACTTATCCCTAAAACTGAAAACTGAGACTTAAACCTAAGATTTAACCTGAAGACTTAACCCTAAAACGTAGCCCTGAGACTTATCCTTGAGCTTTAACCTTGATACTTAATCCTGAGACTTAGCCCTAAGACTTATCCCCAAGACATAACTCTAAGGCTTAACCCTAAGACTTAACCTTGAGGCTCAACCTTAAGTCTTAACCCTGAGACTTAACCATAAGACTTATCCTCAAGATTGTACTCTAAGACTTAACCCTAAGACTTAAGATGAAGACTTAACCCTAAGACTCAATCTATGAGATGTAAACTTAAGACTTAATTAACCCTAAGACTCAGTCTATGAGATGTAAACTTAAGACTTAACCTTTAGGAATTAACCCTGACACTTAACCTTAAGGCTTAACCCTAAGACTTAAGCTTAAGGTTTAAACTTAAGACTTATCCCTAAGACATAATCCTGAGACTTAACCCTAAGACTTAACCTCAAGTTTAACTTCAAAACTTAACCCTAAGACTGAATCCTAAGACACAACTTGACCACGTAACCCTGAGACTTAACCTTGAGACTTTACCTTGAAATTTAACCCTGGGATTTAACCCTAAGTCTTAATGCTAAGACTTCACTTGAAGATGTACCATTAAGACTTAACCTTAAAGCGTAACCTTAAGATTTACACTCAATACTTAACCCTAAGACTTAACCCTATGATTTAAACTTAAGGTTAAACCTTAAGACAAAACTTGAAGACTTAATTCAAAGACTTATCCCTAAGACTCAACACTGAGACTTAAGCCTAAGATTTAAGACTTAACCCTAAGACTTAGCCCCAAGACTTAAGTCTAAGACTTAAACTTATGAATTAAACTTTAGACTTAACCCTAAGACTCAAGCCATAAGACTTCACCTTAAGACTTAACCCGAAGACTTAACCTTAAAATTTAACCCTAAGACTGAACCCTAAAATATAACTTTTAAGACTTAACAATAAGACTGAACATTAAGACACAACCTTACGACTTCTACCCTGAGACCTAACCTTGAGACTTAACACTGAGATTTAACCCTAAGACTTAACTTTAAGATGTAACATTCGGACTTAACCTTCAAACTTAACCCTAAGCCTCAACCTTAAGAAGTAACTTGAAGACTTAACCCTGAGAATGAACTCTAAGACTTCAACTTAATAATTAACGCTCAGATATAACCCTCAGACTTAAACTTAAGAAATAGCCCTAAGACTTAACCTTAATATTTAACTTTAAGATGTAACCTTAAGGCTTAACCCTAAACTTAACCCTAAGAGTTAACCTTAAGTGTTGACCTTACAGATTTAACCCTAAGAGTTAACCTTAGGACTGAAACGTTAAGACTTAACCCTAAGACTTATCCCCAAGACTTAACTCTAAAGAGTTAACCCTAAGACTTCAACTTGTGATTTAAACTTTAGACTGAATGCTAAGACTTAAAATTACGATTTAACATTAAGATTTAACCATAAGACTTAACCCTAAGACTTCAGGTTAAGTTTTAACCTTAAGACTCAACCCTGAGACTTAGTCGTGAAATTTATCCATAAGACTTATCCCTAAAACTGAAAACTGAGACTTAAACCTAAGATTTAACCTGAAGACTTAACCCTAAAACGTAGCCCTGAGACTTATCCTTGAGCTTTAACCTTGATACTTAATCCTGAGACTTAGCCCTAAGACTTATCCCCAAGACATAACTCTAGGCTTAACCCTAAGACTTAACCTTAAGGCTCAACCTTAAGACTTAACATTAAGACTTAACCCTGAGACTTAACCATAAGACTTATCCTCAAGATTGTACTCTAAGACTTAACCCTAAGACTTAAGATGAAGACTTAACCCTAAGACTCAATCTATGAGATGTAAACTTAAGACTTAATTAACCCTAAGACTCAATCTATGAGATGTAAACTTAAGACTTAACCTTTAGGAATTAACCCTGACACTTAACCTTAAGGCTTAACCCTAAGACTTAAGCTTAAGGTTTAAACTTAAGACTTATCCCTAAGACATAATCCTGAGACTTAACCCTAAGACTTAACCTCAAGTTTAACTTCAAAACTTAACCCTAAGACTGAATCCTAAGACACAACTTGACCACGTAACCCTGAGACTTAACCTTGAGACTTTACCTTGAAATTTAACCCTGGGATTTAACCCTAAGTCTTAATGCTAAGACTTCACTTGAAGATGTACCATTAAGACTTAACCTTAAAGCGTAACCTTAAGATTTACACTCAATACTTAACCCTAAGACTTAACCCTATGATTTAAACTTAAGGTTAAACCTTAAGACAAAACTTGAAGACTTAATTCAAAGACTTATCCCTAAGACTCAACACTGAGACTTAAACCTAAGATTTAAGACTTAACCCTAAGACTTAGCCCCAAGACTTAAGTCTAAGACTTAAACTTATGAATTAAACTTTAGACTTAACCCTAAGACTCAAGCCATAAGACTTCACCTTAAGACTTAACCCGAAGACTTAACCTTAAAATTTAACCCTAAGACTGAACCCTAAAATATAACTTTTAAGACTTAACAATAAGACTGAACATTAAGACACAACCTTACGACTTCTACCCTGAGACCTAACCTTGAGACTTAACACTGAGATTTAACCCTAAGACTTAACTTTAAGATGTAACATTCGGACTTAACCTTCAAACTTAACCCTAAGCCTCAACCTTAAGAAGTAACTTGAAGACTTAACCCTGAGAATGAACTCTAAGACTTCAACTTAATAATTAACGCTCAGATATAACCCTCAGACTTAAACTTAAGAAATAGCCCTAAGACTTAACCTTAATATTTAACTTTAAGATGTAACCTTAAGGCTTAACCCTAAACTTAACCCTAAGAGTTAACCTTAAGTGTTGACCTTACAGATTTAACCCTAAGAGTTAACCTTAGGACTGAAACGTTAAGACTTAACCCTAAGACTTATCCCCAAGACTTAACTCTAAAGAGTTAACCCTAAGACTTCAACTTGTGATTTAAACTTTAGACTGAATGCTAAGACTTAAAATTACGATTTAACATTAAGATTTAACCATAAGACTTAACCCTAAGACTTCAGGTTAAGTTTTAACCTTAAGACTCAACCCTGAGACTTAGTCGTGAAATTTATCCATAAGACTTATCCCTAAAACTGAAAACTGAGACTTAAACCTAAGATTTAACCTGAAGACTTAACCCTAAAACGTAGCCCTGAGACTTATCCTTGAGCTTTAACCTTGATACTTAATCCTGAGACTTAGCCCTAAGACTTATCCCCAAGACATAACTCTAGGCTTAACCCTAAGACTTAACCTTAAGGCTCAACCTTAAGACTTAACATTAAGACTTAACCCTGAGACTTAACCATAAGACTTATCCTCAAGATTGTACTCTAAGACTTAACCCTAAGACTTAAGATGAAGACTTAACCCTAAGACTCAATCTATGAGATGTAAACTTAAGACTTAATTAACCCTAAGACTCAATCTATGAGATGTAAACTTAAGACTTAACCTTTAGGAATTAACCCTGACACTTAACCTTAAGGCTTAACCCTAAGACTTAAGCTTAAGGTTTAAACTTAAGACTTATCCCTAAGACATAATCCTGAGACTTAACCCTAAGACTTAACCTCAAGTTTAACTTCAAAACTTAACCCTAAGACTGAATCCTAAGACACAACTTGACCACGTAACCCTGAGACTTAACCTTGAGACTTTACCTTGAAATTTAACCCTGGGATTTAACCCTAAGTCTTAATGCTAAGACTTCACTTGAAGATGTACCATTAAGACTTAACCTTAAAGCGTAACCTTAAGATTTACACTCAATACTTAACCCTAAGACTTAACCCTATGATTTAAACTTAAGGTTAAACCTTAAGACAAAACTTGAAGACTTAATTCAAAGACTTATCCCTAAGACTCAACACTGAGACTTAAAGCTAAGATTTAAGACTTAACCCTAAGACTTAGCCCCAAGACTTAAGTCTAAGACTTCAAGTTATGAATTAAACTTTAGACTTAACCCTAAGACTCAAGCCATAAGACTTCACCTTAAGACTTAACCCGAAGACTTAACCTTAAAATTTAACCCTAAGACTGAACCCTAAAATATAACTTTTAAGACTTAACAATAAGACTGAACATTAAGACACAACCTTACGACTTCTACCCTGAGACCTAACCTTGAGACTTAACACTGAGATTTAACCCTAAGACTTAACTTTAAGATGTAACATTCGGACTTAACCTTCAAACTTAACCCTAAGCCTCAACCTTAAGAAGTAACTTGAAGACTTAACCCTGAGAATGAACTCTAAGACTTCAACTTAATAATTAACGCTCAGATATAACCCTCAGACTTAAACTTAAGAAATAGCCCTAAGACTTAACCTTAATATTTAACTTTAAGATGTAACCTTAAGGCTTAACCCTAAACTTAACCCTAAGAGTTAACCTTAAGTGTTGACCTTACAGATTTAACCCTAAGAGTTAACCTTAGGACTGAAACGTTAAGACTTAACCCTAAGACTTATCCCCAAGACTTAACTCTAAAGAGTTAACCCTAAGACTTCAACTTGTGATTTAAACTTTAGACTGAATGCTAAGACTTAAAATTACGATTTAACATTAAGATTTAACCATAAGACTTAACCCTAAGACTTCAGGTTAAGTTTTAACCTTAAGACTCAACCCTGAGACTTAGTCGTGAAATTTATCCATAAGACTTATCCCTAAAACTGAAAACTGAGACTTAAACCTAAGATTTAACCTGAAGACTTAACCCTAAAACGTAGCCCTGAGACTTATCCTTGAGCTTTAACCTTGATACTTAATCCTGAGACTTAGCCCTAAGACTTATCCCCAAGACATAACTCTAGGCTTAACCCTAAGACTTAACCTTAAGGCTCAACCTTAAGACTTAACATTAAGACTTAACCCTGAGACTTAACCATAAGACTTATCCTCAAGATTGTACTCTAAGACTTAACCCTAAGACTTAAGATGAAGACTTAACCCTAAGACTCAATCTATGAGATGTAAACTTAAGACTTAATTAACCCTAAGACTCAATCTATGAGATGTAAACTTAAGACTTAACCTTTAGGAATTAACCCTGACACTTAACCTTAAGGCTTAACCCTAAGACTTAAGCTTAAGGTTTAAACTTAAGACTTATCCCTAAGACATAATCCTGAGACTTAACCCTAAGACTTAACCTCAAGTTTAACTTCAAAACTTAACCCTAAGACTGAATCCTAAGACACAACTTGACCACGTAACCCTGAGACTTAACCTTGAGACTTTACCTTGAAATTTAACCCTGGGATTTAACCCTAAGTCTTAATGCTAAGACTTCACTTGAAGATGTACCATTAAGACTTAACCTTAAAGCGTAACCTTAAGATTTACACTCAATACTTAACCCTAAGACTTAACCCTATGATTTAAACTTAAGGTTAAACCTTAAGACAAAACTTGAAGACTTAATTCAAAGACTTATCCCTAAGACTCAACACTGAGACTTAAACCTAAGATTTAAGACTTAACCCTAAGACTTAGCCCCAAGACTTAAGTCTAAGACTTAAACTTATGAATTAAACTTTAGACTTAACCCTAAGACTCAAGCCATAAGACTTCACCTTAAGACTTAACCCGAAGACTTAACCTTAAAATTTAACCCTAAGACTGAACCCTAAAATATAACTTTTAAGACTTAACAATAAGACTGAACATTAAGACACAACCTTACGACTTCTACCCTGAGACCTAACCTTGAGACTTAACACTGAGATTTAACCCTAAGACTTAACTTTAAGATGTAACATTCGGACTTAACCTTCAAACTTAACCCTAAGCCTCAACCTTAAGAAGTAACTTGAAGACTTAACCCTGAGAATGAACTCTAAGACTTCAACTTAATAATTAACGCTCAGATATAACCCTCAGACTTAAACTTAAGAAATAGCCCTAAGACTTAACCTTAATATTTAACTTTAAGATGTAACCTTAAGGCTTAACCCTAAACTTAACCCTAAGAGTTAACCTTAAGTGTTGACCTTACAGATTTAACCCTAAGAGTTAACCTTAGGACTGAAACGTTAAGACTTAACCCTAAGACTTATCCCCAAGACTTAACTCTAAAGAGTTAACCCTAAGACTTCAACTTGTGATTTAAACTTTAGACTGAATGCTAAGACTTAAAATTACGATTTAACATTAAGATTTAACCATAAGACTTAACCCTAAGACTTCAGGTTAAGTTTTAACCTTAAGACTCAACCCTGAGACTTAGTCGTGAAATTTATCCATAAGACTTATCCCTAAAACTGAAAACTGAGACTTAAACCTAAGATTTAACCTGAAGACTTAACCCTAAAACGTAGCCCTGAGACTTATCCTTGAGCTTTAACCTTGATACTTAATCCTGAGACTTAGCCCTAAGACTTATCCCCAAGACATAACTCTAGGCTTAACCCTAAGACTTAACCTTAAGGCTCAACCTTAAGACTTAACATTAAGACTTAACCCTGAGACTTAACCATAAGACTTATCCTCAAGATTGTACTCTAAGACTTAACCCTAAGACTTAAGATGAAGACTTAACCCTAAGACTCAATCTATGAGATGTAAACTTAAGACTTAATTAACCCTAAGACTCAATCTATGAGATGTAAACTTAAGACTTAACCTTTAGGAATTAACCCTGACACTTAACCTTAAGGCTTAACCCTAAGACTTAAGCTTAAGGTTTAAACTTAAGACTTATCCCTAAGACATAATCCTGAGACTTAACCCTAAGACTTAACCTCAAGTTTAACTTCAAAACTTAACCCTAAGACTGAATCCTAAGACACAACTTGACCACGTAACCCTGAGACTTAACCTTGAGACTTTACCTTGAAATTTAACCCTGGGATTTAACCCTAAGTCTTAATGCTAAGACTTCACTTGAAGATGTACCATTAAGACTTAACCTTAAAGCGTAACCTTAAGATTTACACTCAATACTTAACCCTAAGACTTAACCCTATGATTTAAACTTAAGGTTAAACCTTAAGACAAAACTTGAAGACTTAATTCAAAGACTTATCCCTAAGACTCAACACTGAGACTTAAACCTAAGATTTAAGACTTAACCCTAAGACTTAGCCCCAAGACTTAAGTCTAAGACTTAAACTTATGAATTAAACTTTAGACTTAACCCTAAGACTCAAGCCATAAGACTTCACCTTAAGACTTAACCCGAAGACTTAACCTTAAAATTTAACCCTAAGACTGAACCCTAAAATATAACTTTTAAGACTTAACAATAAGACTGAACATTAAGACACAACCTTACGACTTCTACCCTGAGACCTAAGCTTGAGACTTAACACTGAGATTTAACCCTAAGACTTAACTTTAAGATGTAACATTCGGACTTAACCTTCAAACTTAACCCTAAGCCTCAACCTTAAGAAGTAACTTGAAGACTTAACCCTGAGAATGAACTCTAAGACTTCAACTTAATAATTAACGCTCAGATATAACCCTCAGACTTAAACTTAAGAAATAGCCCTAAGACTTAACCTTAATATTTAACTTTAAGATGTAACCTTAAGGCTTAACCCTAAACTTAACCCTAAGAGTTAACCTTAAGTGTTGACCTTACAGATTTAACCCTAAGAGTTAACCTTAGGACTGAAACGTTAAGACTTAACCCTAAGACTTATCCCCAAGACTTAACTCTAAAGAGTTAACCCTAAGACTTCAACTTGTGATTTAAACTTTAGACTGAATGCTAAGACTTAAAATTACGATTTAACATTAAGATTTAACCATAAGACTTAACCCTAAGACTTCAGGTTAAGTTTTAACCTTAAGACTCAACCCTGAGACTTAGTCGTGAAATTTATCCATAAGACTTATCCCTAAAACTGAAAACTGAGACTTAAACCTAAGATTTAACCTGAAGACTTAACCCTAAAACGTAGCCCTGAGACTTATCCTTGAGCTTTAACCTTGATACTTAATCCTGAGACTTAGCCCTAAGACTTATCCCCAAGACATAACTCTAGGCTTAACCCTAAGACTTAACCTTGAGGCTCAACCTTAAGACTTAACATTAAGACTTAACCCCGAGACTTAACCATAAGACTTATCCTCAAGATTGTACTCTAAGACTTAACCCTAAGACTTAAGATGAAGACTTAACCCTAAGACTCAATCTATGAGATGTAAACTTAAGACTTAATTAACCCTAAGACTCAGTCTATGAGATGTAAACTTAAGACTTAACCTTTAGGAATTAACCCTGACACTTAACCTTAAGGCTTAACCCTAAGACTTAAGCTTAAGGTTTAAACTTAAGACTTATCCCTAAGACATAATCCTGAGACTTAACCCTAAGACTTAACCTCAAGTTTAACTTCAAAACTTAACCCTAAGACTGAATCCTAAGACACAACTTGACCACGTAACCCTGAGACTTAACCTTGAGACTTTACCTTGAAATTTAACCCTGGGATTTAACCCTAAGTCTTAATGCTAAGACTTCACTTGAAGATGTACCATTAAGACTTAACCTTAAAGCGTAACCTTAAGATTTACACTCAATACTTAACCCTAAGACTTAACCCTATGATTTAAACTTAAGGTTAAACCTTAAGACAAAACTTGAAGACTTAATTCAAAGACTTATCCCTAAGACTCAACACTGAGACTTAAGCCTAAGATTTAAGACTTAACCCTAAGACTTAGCCCCAAGACTTAAGTCTAAGACTTAAACTTATGAATTAAACTTTAGACTTAACCCTAAGACTCAAGCCATAAGACTTCACCTTAAGACTTAACCCGAAGACTTAACCTTTAAATTTAACCCTAAGACTGAACCCTAAAATATAACTTTTAAGACTTAACAATAAGACTGAACATTAAGACACAACCTTACGACTTCTACCTTGAGACTTAACACTGAGATTTAACCCTAAGACTTAACTTTAAGATGTAACATTCGGACTTAACCTTCAAACTTAACCCTAAGCCTCAACCTTAAGAAGTAACTTGAAGACTTAACCCTGAGAATGAACTCTAAGACTTCAACTTAATAATTAACGCTCAGATATAACCCTCAGACTTAAACTTAAGAAATAGCCCTAAGACTTAACCTTAATATTTAACTTGAAGATGTAACCTTAAGGCTTAACCCTAAACTTAACCCTAAGAGTTAACCTTAAGTGTTGACCTTACAGATTTAACCCTAAGAGTTAACCTTAGGACTGAAACGTTAAGACTTAACCCTAAGACTTATCCCCAAGACTTAACTCTAAAGAGTTAACCCTAAGACTTCAACTTGTGATTTAAACTTTAGACTGAACGCTAAGACTTAAAATTACGATTTAACATTAAGATTTAACCATAAGACTTAACCCTAAGACTTCAGGTTAAGTTTTAACCTTAAGACTCAACCCTGAGACTTAGTCGTGAAATTTATCCATAAGACTTATCCCTAAAACTGAAAACTGAGACTTAAACCTAAGATTTAACCTGAAGACTTAACCCTAAAACGTAGCCCTGAGACTTATCCTTGAGCTTTAACCTTGATACTTAATCCTGAGACTTAGCCCTAAGACTTATCCCCAAGACATAACTCTAAGGCTTAACCCAGAGACTTAACCTTAAGGCTCAACCTTAAGACTTAACATTAAGACTTAACCCTGAGACTTAACCATAAGACTTATCCTCAAGATTGTACTCTAAGACTTAACCCTAAGACTTAAGATGAAGACTTAACCCTAAGACTCAATCTATGAGATGTAAACTTAAGACTTAATTAACCCTAAGACTCAGTCTATGAGATGTAAACTTAAGACTTAACCTTTAGGAATTAACCCTGACACTTAACCTTAAGGCTTAACCCTAAGACTTAAGCTTAAGGTTTAAACTTAAGACTTATCCCTAAGACATAATCCTGAGACTTAACCCTAAGACTTAACCTCAAGTTTAACTTCAAAACTTAACCCTAAGACTGAATCCTAAGACACAACTTGACCACGTAACCCTGAGACTTAACCTTGAGACTTTACCTTGAAATTTAACCCTGGGATTTAACCCTAAGTCTTAATGCTAAGACTTAACTTGAAGATGTACCATTAAGACTTAACCTTAAAGCGTAACCTTAAGATTTACACTCAATACTTAACCCTAAGACTTAACCCTATGATTTAAACTTAAGGTTAAACCTTAAGACAAAACTTGAAGACTTAATTCAAAGACTTATCCCTAAGACTCAACACTGAGACTTAAGCCTAAGATTTAAGACTTAACCCTAAGACTTAGCCCCAAGACTTAAGTCTAAGACTTCAAGTTATGAATTAAACTTTAGACTTAACCCTAAGACTCAAGCCATAAGACTTCACCTTAAGACTTAACCCGAAGACTTAACCTTAAAATTTAACCCTAAGACTGAACCCTAAAATATAACTTTTAAGACTTAACAATAAGACTGAACATTAAGACACAACCTTACGACTTCTACCCTGAGACCTAACCTTGAGACTTAACACTGAGATTTAACCCTAAGACTTAACTTTAAGATGTAACATTCGGACTTAACCTTCAAACTTAACCCTAAGCCTCAACCTTAAGAAGTAACTTGAAGACTTAACCCTGAGAATGAACTCTAAGACTTCAACTTAATAATGAACGCTCAGATATAACCCTCAGACTTAAACTTAAGAAATAGCCCTAAGACTTAACCTTAATATTTAACTTGAAGATGTAACCTTAAGGCTTAACCCTAAACTTAACCCTAAGAGTTAACCTTAACTGTTGACCTTACAGATTTAACCCTAAGAGTTAACCTTAGGACTGAAACGTTAAGACTTAACCCTAAGACTTATCCCCAAGACTTAACTCTAAAGAGTTAACCCTAAGACTTCAACTTGTGATTTAAACTTTAGACTGAACGCTAAGACTTAAAATTACGATTTAACATTAAGATTTAACCATAAGACTTAACCCTAAGACTTCAGGTTAAGTTTTAACCTTAAGACTCAACCCTGAGACTTAGTCGTGAAATTTATCCATAAGACTTATCCCTAAAACTGAAAACTGAGACTTAAACCTAAGATTTAACCTGAAGACTTAACCCTAAAACGTAGCCCTGAGACTTATCCTTGAGCTTTAACCTTGATACTTAATCCTGAGACTTAGCCCTAAGACTTATCCCCAAGACATAACTCTAAGGCTTAACCCTAAGACTTAACCTTGAGGCTCAACCTTAAGTCTTAACCCTGAGACTTAACCATAAGACTTATCCTCAAGATTGTACTCTAAGACTTAACCCTAAGACTTAAGATGAAGACTTAACCCTAAGACTCAATCTATGAGATGTAAACTTAAGACTTAATTAACCCTAAGACTCAGTCTATGAGATGTAAACTTAAGACTTAACCTTTAGGAATTAACCCTGACACTTAACCTTAAGGCTTAACCCTAAGACTTAAGCTTAAGGTTTAAACTTAAGACTTATCCCTAAGACATAATCCTGAGACTTAACCCTAAGACTTAACCTCAAGTTTAACTTCAAAACTTAACCCTAAGACTGAATCCTAAGACACAACTTGACCACGTAACCCTGAGACTTAACCTTGAGACTTTACCTTGAAATTTAACCCTGGGATTTAACCCTAAGTCTTAATGCTAAGACTTCACTTGAAGATGTACCATTAAGACTTAACCTTAAAGCGTAACCTTAAGATTTACACTCAATACTTAACCCTAAGACTTAACCCTATGATTTAAACTTAAGGTTAAACCTTAAGACAAAACTTGAAGACTTAATTCAAAGACTTATCCCTAAGACTCAACACTGAGACTTAAGCCTAAGATTTAAGACTTAACCCTAAGACTTAGCCCCAAGACTTAAGTCTAAGACTTAAACTTATGAATTAAACTTTAGACTTAACCCTAAGACTCAAGCCATAAGACTTCACCTTAAGACTTAACCCGAAGACTTAACCTTTAAAATTTAACCCTAAGACTGAACCCTAAAATATAACTTTTAAGACTTAACAATAAGACTGAACATTAAGACACAACCTTACGACTGCTACCCTGAGACCTAACCTTGAGACTTAACACTGAGATTTAACCCTAAGACTTAACTTTAAGATGTAACATTCGGACTTAACCTTCAAACTTAACCCTAAGCCTCAACCTTAAGAAGTAACTTGAAGACTTAACCCTGAGAATGAACTCTAAGACTTCAACTTAATAATTAACGCTCAGATATAACCCTCAGACTTAAACTTAAGAAATAGCCCTAAGACTTAACCTTAATATTTAACTTTAAGATGTAACCTTAAGGCTTAACCCTAAACTTAACCCTAAGAGTTAACCTTAAGTGTTGACCTTACAGATTTAACCCTAAGAGTTAACCTTAGGACTGAAACGTTAAGACTTAACCCTAAGACTTATCCCCAAGACTTAACTCTAAAGAGTTAACCCTAAGACTTCAACTTGTGATTTAAACTTTAGACTGAATGCTAAGACTTAAAATTACGATTTAACATTAAGATTTAACCATAAGACTTAACCCTAAGACTTCAGGTTAAGTTTTAACCTTAAGACTCAACCCTGAGACTTAGTCGTGAAATTTATCCATAAGACTTATCCCTAAAACTGAAAACTGAGACTTAAACCTAAGATTTAACCTGAAGACTTAACCCTAAAACGTAGCCCTGAGACTTATCCTTGAGCTTTAACCTTGATACTTAATCCTGAGACTTAGCCCTAAGACTTATCCCCAAGACATAACTCTAGGCTTAACCCTAAGACTTAACCTTAAGGCTCAACCTTAAGACTTAACATTAAGACTTAACCCTGAGACTTAACCATAAGACTTATCCTCAAGATTGTACTCTAAGACTTAACCCTAAGACTTAAGATGAAGACTTAACCCTAAGACTCAATCTATGAGATGTAAACTTAAGACTTAATTAACCCTAAGACTCAATCTATGAGATGTAAACTTAAGACTTAACCTTTAGGAATTAACCCTGACACTTAACCTTAAGGCTTAACCCTAAGACTTAAGCTTAAGGTTTAAACTTAAGACTTATCCCTAAGACATAATCCTGAGACTTAACCCTAAGACTTAACCTCAAGTTTAACTTCAAAACTTAACCCTAAGACTGAATCCTAAGACACAACTTGACCACGTAACCCTGAGACTTAACCTTGAGACTTTACCTTGAAATTTAACCCTGGGATTTAACCCTAAGTCTTAATGCTAAGACTTCACTTGAAGATGTACCATTAAGACTTAACCTTAAAGCGTAACCTTAAGATTTGCACTCAATACTTAACCCTAAGACTTAACCCTATGATTTAAACTTAAGGTTAAACCTTAAGACAAAACTTGAAGACTTAATTCAAAGACTTATCCCTAAGACTCAACACTGAGACTTAAGCCTAAGATTTAAGACTTAACCCTAAGACTTAGCCCCAAGACTTAAGTCTAAGACTTCAAGTTATGAATTAAACTTTAGACTTAACCCTAAGACTCAAGCCATAAGACTTCACCTTAAGACTTAACCCGAAGACTTAACCTTTAAATTTAACCCTAAGACTGAACCCTAAAATATAACTTTTAAGACTTAACAATAAGACTGAACATTAAGACACAACCTTACGACTTCTACCCTGAGACCTAACCTTGAGACTTAACACTGAGATTTAACCCTAAGACTTAACTTTAAGATGTAACATTCGGACTTAACCTTCAAACTTAACCCTAAGCCTCAACCTTAAGAAGTAACTTGAAGACTTAACCCTGAGAATGAACTCTAAGACTTCAACTTAATAATTAACGCTCAGATATAACCCTCAGGCTTAAACTTAAGAAATAACCCTAAGACTTAACCTTAATATTTAACTTGAAGATGTAACCTTAAGGCTTAACCCTAAACTTAACCCTAAGAGTTAACCTTAAGTGTTGACCTTACAGATTTAACCCTAAGAGTTAACCTTAGGACTGAAACGTTAAGACTTAACCCTAAGACTTATCCCCAAGACTTAACTCTAAAGAGTTAACCCTAAGACTTCAACTTGTGATTTAAACTTTAGACTGAACGCTAAGACTTAAAATTACGATTTAACATTAAGATTTAACCATAAGACTTAACCCTAAGACTTCAGGTTAAGTTTTAACCTTAAGACTCAACCCTGAGACTTAGTCGTGAAATTTATCCATAAGACTTAACCCTAAAACTGAAAACTGAGACTTAAACCTAAGATTTAACCTGAAGACTTAACCCTAAAACGTAGCCCTGAGACTTATCCTTGAGCTTTAACCTTGATACTTAATCCTGAGACTTAGCCCTAAGACTTATCCCCAAGACATAACTCTAAGGCTTAACCCTAAGACTTAACCTTAAGGCTCAACCTTAAGACTTAACATTAAGACTTAACCCTGAGACTTAACCATAAGACTTATCCTCAAGATTGTACTCTAAGACTTAACCCTAAGACTTAAGATGAAGACTTAACCCTAAGACTCAATCTATGAGATGTAAACTTAAGACTTAACCTTTAGGAATTAACCCTGACACTTAACCTTAAGGCTTAACCCTAAGACTTAAGCTCAAGGTTTAAACTTAAGACTTATCCCTAAGACATAATCCTGAGACTTAACCCTAAGACTTAACCTCAAGTTTAACTTCAAAACTTAACCCTAAGACTGAATCCTAAGACACAACTTGACCACGTAACCCTGAGACTTAACCTTGAGACTTTACCTTGAAATTTAACCCTGGGATTTAACCCTAAGTCTTAATGCTAAGACTTCACTTGAAGATGTACCATTAAGACTTAACCTTAAAGCGTAACCTTAAGATTTACACTCAATACTTAACCCTAAGACTTAACCCTATGATTTAAACTTAAGGTTAAACCTTAAGACAAAACTTGAAGACTTAATTCAAAGACTTATCCCTAAGACTCAACACTGAGACTTAAACCTAAGATTTAAGACTTAACCCTAAGACTTAGCCCCAAGACTTAAGTCTAAGACTTCAACTTATGAATTAAACTTTAGACTTAACCCTAAGACTCAAGCCATAAGACTTCACCTTAAGACTTAACCTGAAGACTTAACCTTAAAATTTAACCCTAAGACTGAACCCTAAAATATAACTTTTAAGACTTAACAATAAGACTGAACATTAAGACACAACCTTACGACTTCTACCCTGAGACCTAACCTTGAGACTTAACACTGAGATTTAACCCTAAGACTTAACTTTAAGATGTAACATTCGGACTTAACCTTCAAACTTAACCCTAAGCCTCAACCTTAAGAAGTAACTTGAAGACTTAACCCTGAGAATGAACTCTAAGACTTCAACTTAATAATTAACGCTCAGATATAACCCTCAGACTTAAACTTAAGAAATAGCCCTAAGACTTAACCTTAATATTTAACTTGAAGATGTAACCTTAAGGCTTAACCCTAAACTTAACCCTAAGAGTTAACCTTAAGTGTTGACCTTACAGATTTAACCCTAAGAGTTAACCTTAGGACAGAAACGTTAAGACTTAACCCTAAGACTTATCCCCAAGACTTAACTCTAAAGAGTTAACCCTAAGACTTCAACTTGTGATTTAAACTTTAGACTGAACGCTAAGACTTAAAATTACGATTTAACATTAAGATTTAACCCTAAGACTTCAGGTTAAGTTTTAACCTTAAGACTCAACCCTGAGACTTAGTCGTGAAATTTATCCATAAGACTTATCCCTAAAACTGAAAACTGAGACTTAAACCTAAGATTTAACCTGAAGACTTAACCCTAAAACGTAGCCCTGAGACTTATCCTTGAGCTTTAACCTTGATACTTAATCCTGAGACTTAGCCCTAAGACTTATCCCCAAGACATAACTCTAAGGCTTAACCCTAAGACTTAACCTTAAGGCTCAACCTTAAGACTTAACATTAAGACTTAACCCTGAGACTTAACCATAAGACTTATCCTCAAGATTGTACTCTAAGACTTAACCCTAAGACTTAAGATGAAGACTTAACCCTAAGACTCAATCTATGAGATGTAAACTTAAGACTTAACCTTTAGGAATTAACCCTGACACTTAACCTTAAGGCTTAACCCTAAGACTTAAGCTTAAGGTTTAAACTTAAGACTTATCCCTAAGACATAATCCTGAGACTTAACCCTAAGACTTAACCTCAAGTTTAACTTCAAAACTTAACCCTAAGACTGAATCCTAAGACACAACTTGACCACGTAACCCTGAGACTTAACCTTGAGACTTTACCTTGAAATTTAACCCTGGGATTTAACCCTAAGTCTTAATGCTAAGACTTAACTTGAAGATGTACCATTAAGACTTAACCTTAAAGCGTAACCTTAAGATTTACACTCAATACTTAACCCTAAGACTTAACCCTATGATTTAAACTTAAGGTTAAACCTTAAGACAAAACCTGAAGACTTAATTCAAAGACTTATCCCTAAAGACTCAACACTGAGACTTAAGCCTAAGATTTAAGACTTAACCCTAAGACTTAGCCCCAAGACTTAAGTCTAAGACTTCAACTTATGAATTAAACTTTAGACTTAACCCTAAGACTCAAGCCATAAGACTTCACCTTAAGACTTAACCTGAAGACTTAACCTTAAAATTTAACCCTAAGACTGAACCCTAAAATATAACTTTTAAGACTTAACAATAAGACTGAACATTAAGACACAACCTTACGACTTCTACCCTGAGACCTAACCTTGAGACTTAACACTGAGATTTAACCCTAAGACTTAACTTTAAGATGTAACATTCGGACTTAACCTTCAAACTTAACCCTAAGCCTCAACCTTAAGAAGTAACTTGAAGACTTAACCCTGAGAATGAACTCTAAGACTTCAACTTAATAATTAACGCTCAGATATAACCCTCAGACTTAAACTTAAGAAATAGCCCTAAGACTTAACCTTAATATTTAACTTGAAGATGTAACCTTAAGGCTTAACCCTAAACTTAACCCTAAGAGTTAACCTTAAGTGTTGACCTTACAGATTTAACCCTAAGAGTTAACCTTAGGACAGAAACGTTAAGACTTAACCCTAAGACTTATCCCCAAGACTTAACTCTAAAGAGTTAACCCTAAGACTTCAACTTGTGATTTAAACTTTAGACTGAACGCTAAGACTTAAAATTACGATTTAACATTAAGATTTAACCATAAGACTTAACCCTAAGACTTCAGGTTAAGTTTTAACCTTAAGACTCAACCCTGAGACTTAGTCGTGAAATTTATCCATAAGACTTATCCCTAAAACTGAAAACTGAGACTTAAACCTAAGATTTAACCTGAAGACTTAACCCTAAAACGTAGCCCTGAGACTTATCCTTGAGCTTTAACCTTGATACTTAATCCTGAGACTTAGCCCTAAGACTTATCCCCAAGACATAACTCTAAGGCTTAACCCAGAGACTTAAACTTAAGGCTCAACCTTAAGACTTAACATTAAGACTTAACCCTGAGACTTAACCATAAGACTTATCCTCAAGATTGTACTCTAAGACTTAACCCTAAGACTTAAGATGAAGACTTAACCCTAAGACTCAATCTATGAGATGTAAACTTAAGACTTAACCTTTAGGAATTAACCCTGACACTTAACCTTAAGGCTTAACCCTAAGACTTAAGCTTAAGGTTTAAACTTAAGACTTATCCCTAAGACATAATCCTGAGACTTAACCCTAAGACTTAACCTCAAGTTTAACTTCAAAACTTAACCCTAAGACTGAATCCTAAGACACAACTTGACCACGTAACCCTGAGACTTAACCTTGAGACTTTACCTTGAAATTTAACCCTGGGATTTAACCCTAAGTCTTAATGCTAAGACTTCACTTGAAGATGTACCATTAAGACTTAACCTTAAAGCGTAACCTTAAGATTTACACTCAATACTTAACCCTAAGACTTAACCCTATGATTTAAACTTAAGGTTAAACCTTAAGACAAAACTTGAAGACTTAATTCAAAGACTTATCCCTAAGACTCAACACTGAGACTTAAGCCTAAGATTTAAGACTTAACCCTAAGACTTAGCCCCAAGACTTAAGTCTAAGACTTCAACTTATGAATTAAACTTTAGACTTAACCCTAAGACTCAAGCCATAAGACTTCACCTTAAGACTTAACCCGAAGACTTAACCTTAAAATTTAACCCTAAGACTGAACCCTAAAATATAACTTTTAAGACTTAACAATAAGACTGAACATTAAGACACAACCTTACGACTTCTACCCTGAGACCTAAGCTTGAGACTTAACACTGAGATTTAACCCTAAGACTTAACTTTAAGATGTAACATTCGGACTTAACCTTCAAACTTAACCCTAAGCCTCAACCTTAAGAAGTAACTTGAAGACTTAACCCTGAGAATGAACTCTAAGACTTCAACTTAATAATTAACGCTCAGATATAACCCTCAGGCTTAAACTTAAGAAATAGCCCTAAGACTTAACCTTAATATTTAACTTGAAGATGTAACCTTAAGGCTTAACCCTAAACTTAACCCTAAGAGTTAACCTTAAGTGTTGACCTTACAGATTTAACCCTAAGAGTTAACCTTAGGACAGAAACGTTAAGACTTAACCCTAAGACTTATCCCCAAGACTTAACTCTAAAGAGTTAACCCTAAGACTTCAACTTGTGATTTAAACTTTAGACTGAACGCTAAGACTTAAAATTACGATTTAACATTAAGATTTAACCATAAGACTTAACCCTAAGACTTCAGGTTAAGTTTTAACCTTAAGACTCAACCCTGAGACTTAGTCGTGAAATTTATCCATAAGACTTATCCCTAAAACTGAAAACTGAGACTTAAACCTAAGATTTAACCTGAAGACTTAACCCTAAAACGTAGCCCTGAGACTTATCCTTGAGCTTTAACCTTGATACTTAATCCTGAGACTTAGCCCTAAGACTTATCCCCAAGACATAACTCTAAGGCTTAACCCTAAGACTTAACCTTAAGGCTCAACCTTAAGACTTAACATTAAGACTTAACCCTGAGACTTAACCATAAGACTTATCCTCAAGATTGTACTCTAAGACTTAACCCTAAGACTTAAGATGAAGACTTAACCCTAAGACTCAATCTATGAGATGTAAACTTAAGACTTAACCTTTAGGAATTAACCCTGACACTTAACCTTAAGGCTTAACCCTAAGACTTAAGCTTAAGGTTTAAACTTAAGACTTATCCCTAAGACATAATCCTGAGACTTAACCCTAAGACTTAACCTCAAGTTTAACTTCAAAACTTAACCCTAAGACTGAATCCTAAGACACAACTTGACCACGTAACCCTGAGACTTAACCTTGAGACTTTACCTTGAAATTTAACCCTGGGATTTAACCCTAAGTCTTAATGCTAAGACTTCACTTGAAGATGTACCATTAAGACTTAACCTTAAAGCGTAACCTTAAGATTTACACTCAATACTTAACCCTAAGACTTAACCCTATGATTTAAACTTAAGGTTAAACCTTAAGACAAAACTTGAAGACTTAATTCAAAGACTTATCCCTAAGACTCAACACTGAGACTTAAGCCTAAGATTTAAGACTTAACCCTAAGACTTAGCCCCAAGACTTAAGTCTAAGACTTCAAGTTATGAATTAAACTTTAGACTTAACCCTAAGACTCAAGCCATAAGACTTCACCTTAAGACTTAACCCGAAGACTTAACCTTAAAATTTAACCCTAAGACTGAACCCTAAAATATAACTTTTAAGACTTAACAATAAGACTGAACATTAAGACACAACCTTACGACTTCTACCCTGAGACCTAACCTTGAGACTTAACACTGAGATTTAACCCTAAGACTTAACTTTAAGATGTAACATTCGGACTTAACCTTCAAACTTAACCCTAAGCCTCAACCTTAAGAAGTAACTTGAAGACTTAACCCTGAGAATGAACTCTAAGACTTCAACTTAATAATTAACGCTCAGATATAACCCTCAGGCTTAAACTTAAGAAATAGCCCTAAGACTTAACCTTAATATTTAACTTGAAGATGTAACCTTAAGGCTTAACCCTAAACTTAACCCTAAGAGTTAACCTTAAGTGTTGACCTTACAGATTTAACCCTAAGAGTTAACCTTAGGACTGAAACGTTAAGACTTAACCCTAAGACTTATCCCCAAGACTTAACTCTAAAGAGTTAACCCTAAGACTTCAACTTGTGATTTAAACTTTAGACTGAACGCTAAGACTTAAAATTACGATTTAACATTAAGATTTAACCATAAGACTTAACCCTAAGACTTCAGGTTAAGTTTTAACCTTAAGACTCAACCCTGAGACTTAGTCGTGAAATTTATCCATAAGACTTATCCCTAAAACTGAAAACTGAGACTTAAACCTAAGATTTAACCTGAAGACTTAACCCTAAAACGTAGCCCTGAGACTTATCCTTGAGCTTTAACCTTGATACTTAATCCTGAGACTTAGCCCTAAGACTTATCCCCAAGACATAACTCTAAGGCTTAACCCAGAGACTTAACCTTAAGGCTCAACCTTAAGACTTAACATTAAGACTTAACCCTGAGACTTAACCATAAGACTTATCCTCAAGATTGTACTCTAAGACTTAACCCTAAGACTTAAGATGAAGACTTAACCCTAAGACTCAATCTATGAGATGTAAACTTAAGACTTAACCTTTAGGAATTAACCCTGACACTTAACCTTAAGGCTTAACCCTAAGACTTAAGCTTAAGGTTTAAACTTAAGACTTATCCCTAAGACATAATCCTGAGACTTAACCCTAAGACTTAACCTCAAGTTTAACTTCAAAACTTAACCCTAAGACTGAATCCTAAGACACAACTTGACCACGTAACCCTGAGACTTAACCTTGAGACTTTACCTTGAAATTTAACCCTGGGATTTAACCCTAAGTCTTAATGCTAAGACTTAACTTGAAGATGTACCATTAAGACTTAACCTTAAAGCGTAACCTTAAGATTTACACTCAATACTTAACCCTAAGACTTAACCCTATGATTTAAACTTAAGGTTAAACCTTAAGACAAAACTTGAAGACTTAATTCAAAGACTTATCCCTAAGACTCAACACTGAGACTTAAGCCTAAGATTTAAGACTTAACCCTAAGACTTAGCCCCAAGACTTAAGTCTAAGACTTAAACTTATGAATTAAACTTTAGACTTAACCCTAAGACTCAAGCCATAAGACTTCACCTTAAGACTTAACCCGAAGACTTAACCTTAAAATTTAACCCTAAGACTGAACCCTAAAATATAACTTTTAAGACTTAACAATAAGACTGAACATTAAGACACAACCTTACGACTTCTACCCTGAGACCTAACCTTGAGACTTAACACTGAGATTTAACCCTAAGACTTAACTTTAAGATGTAACATTCGGACTTAACCTTCAAACTTAACCCTAAGCCTCAACCTTAAGAAGTAACTTGAAGACTTAACCCTGAGAATGAACTCTAAGACTTCAACTTAATAATTAACGCTCAGATATAACCCTCAGACTTAAACTTAAGAAATAGCCCTAAGACTTAACCTTAATATTTAACTTGAAGATGTAACCTTAAGGCTTAACCCTAAACTTAACCCTAAGAGTTAACCTTAAGTGTTGACCTTACAGATTTAACCCTAAGAGTTAACCTTAGGACTGAAACGTTAAGACTTAACCCTAAGACTTATCCCCAAGACTTAACTCTAAAGAGTTAACCCTAAGACTTCAACTTGTGATTTAAACTTTAGACTGAACGCTAAGACTTAAAATTACGATTTAACATTAAGATTTAACCATAAGACTTAACCCTAAGACTTCAGGTTAAGTTTTAACCTTAAGACTCAACCCTGAGACTTAGTCGTGAAATTTATCCATAAGACTTATCCCTAAAACTGAAAACTGAGACTTAAACCTAAGATTTAACCTGAAGACTTAACCCTAAAACGTAGCCCTGAGACTTATCCTTGAGCTTTAACCTTGATACTTAATCCTGAGACTTAGCCCTAAGACTTATCCCCAAGACATAACTCTAAGGCTTAACCCTAAGACTTAACCTTGAGGCTCAACCTTAAGACTTAACATTAAGACTTAACCCTGAGACTTAACCATAAGACTTATCCTCAAGATTGTACTCTAAGACTTAACCCTAAGACTTAAGATGAAGACTTAACCCTAAGACTCAATCTATGAGATGTAAACTTAAGACTTAATTAACCCTAAGACTCAATCTATGAGATGTAAACTTAAGACTTAACCTTTAGGAATTAACCCTGACACTTAACCTTAAGGCTTAACCCTAAGACTTAAGCTTAAGGTTTAAACTTAAGACTTATCCCTAAGACATAATCCTGAGACTTAACCCTAAGACTTAACCTCAAGTTTAACTTCAAAACTTAACCCTAAGACTGAATCCTAAGACACAACTTGACCACGTAACCCTGAGACTTAACCTTGAGACTTTACCTTGAAATTTAACCCTGGGATTTAACCCTAAGTCTTAATGCTAAGACTTCACTTGAAGATGTACCATTAAGACTTAACCTTAAAGCGTAACCTTAAGATTTACACTCAATACTTAACCCTAAGACTTAACCCTATGATTTAAACTTAAGGTTAAACCTTAAGACAAAACTTGAAGACTTAATTCAAAGACTTATCCCTAAGACTCAACACTGAGACTTAAAGCTAAGATTTAAGACTTAACCCTAAGACTTAGCCCCAAGACTGAAGTCTAAGACTTAAACTTATGAATTAAACTTTAGACTTAACCCTAAGACTCAAGCCATAAGACTTCACCTTAAGACTTAACCTGAAGACTTAACCTTAAAATTTAACCCTAAGACTGAACCCTAAAATATAACTTTTAAGACTTAACAATAAGACTGAACATTAAGACACAACCTTACGACTTCTACCCTGAGACCTAACCTTGAGACTTAACACTGAGATTTAACCCTAAGACTTAACTTTAAGATGTAACATTCGGACTTAACCTTCAAACTTAACCCTAAGCCTCAACCTTAAGAAGTAACTTGAAGACTTAACCCTGAGAATGAACTCTAAGACTTCAACTTAATAATTAACGCTCAGATATAACCCTCAGGCTTAAACTTAAGAAATAGCCCTAAGACTTAACCTTAATATTTAACTTGAAGATGTAACCTTAAGGCTTAACCCTAAACTTAACCCTAAGAGTTAACCTTAAGTGTTGACCTTACAGATTTAACCCTAAGAGTTAACCTTAGGACTGAAACGTTAAGACTTAACCCTAAGACTTATCCCCAAGACTTAACTCTAAAGAGTTAACCCTAAGACTTCAACTTGTGATTTAAACTTTAGACTGAACGCTAAGACTTAAAATTACGATTTAACATTAAGATTTAACCATAAGGCTTAACCCTAAGACTTCAGGTTAAGTTTTAACCTTAAGACTCAACCCTGAGACTTAGTCGTGAAATTTATCCATAAGACTTATCCCTAAAACTGAAAACTGAGACTTAAACCTAAGATTTAACCTGAAGACTTAACCCTAAAACGTAGCCCTGAGACTTATCCTTGAGCTTTAACCTTGATACTTAATCCTGAGACTTAGCCCTAAGACTTATCCCCAAGACATAACTCTAAGGCTTAACCCAGAGACTTAACCTTAAGGCTCAACCTTAAGACTTAACATTAAGACTTAACCCTGAGACTTAACCATAAGACTTATCCTCAAGATTGTACTCTAAGACTTAACCCTAAGACTTAAGATGAAGACTTAACCCTAAGACTCAATCTATGAGATGTAAACTTAAGACTTAACCTTTAGGAATTAACCCTGACACTTAACCTTAAGGCTTAACCCTAAGACTTAAGCTTAAGGTTTAAACTTAAGACTTATCCCTAAGACATAATCCTGAGACTTAACCCTAAGACTTAACCTCAAGTTTAACTTCAAAACTTAACCCTAAGACTGAATCCTAAGACACAACTTGACCACGTAACCCTGAGACTTAACCTTGAGACTTTACCTTGAAATTTAACCCTGGGATTTAACCCTAAGTCTTAATGCTAAGACTTAACTTGAAGATGTACCATTAAGACTTAACCTTAAAGCGTAACCTTAAGATTTACACTCAATACTTAACCCTAAGACTTAACCCTATGATTTAAACTTAAGGTTAAACCTTAAGACAAAATTTGAAGACTTAATTCAAAGACTTATCCCTAAGACTCAACACTGAGACTTAAACCTAAGATTTAAGACTTAACCCTAAGACTTAGCCCCAAGACTTAAGTCTAAGACTTAAACTTATGAATTAAACTTTAGACTTAACCATAAGACTCAAGCCATAAGACTTCACCTTAAGACTTAACCCGAAGACTTAACCTTAAAATTTAACCCTAAGACTGAACCCTAAAATATAACTTTTAAGACTTAACAATAAGACTGAACATTAAGACACAACCTTACGACTTCTACCCTGAGACCTAACCTTGAGACTTAACACTGAGATTTAACCCTAAGACTTAACTTTAAGATGTAACATTCGGACTTAACCTTAAAACTTAACCCTAAGCCTCAACCTTAAGAAGTAACTTGAAGACTTAACCCTGAGAATGAACTCTAAGACTTCAACTTAATAATTAACGCTCAGATATAACCCTCAGACTTAAACTTAAGAAATAGCCCTAAGACTTAACCTTAATATTTAACTTGAAGATGTAACCTTAAGGCTTAACCCTAAACTTAACCCTAAGAGTTAACCTTAAGTGTTGACCTTACAGATTTAACCCTAAGAGTTAACCTTAGGACTGAAACGTTAAGACTTAACCCTAAGACTTATCCCCAAGACTTAACTCTAAAGAGTTAACCCTAAGACTTCAGCTTGTGATTTAAACTTTAGACTGAACGCTAAGACTTAAAATTACGATTTAACATTAAGATTTAACCATAAGACTTAACCCTAAGACTTCAGGTTAAGTTTTAACCTTAAGACTCAACCCTGAGACTTAGTCGTGAAATTTATCCATAAGACTTATCCCTAAAACTGAAAACTGAGACTTAAACCTAAGATTTAACCTGAAGACTTAACCCTAAAACGTAGCCCTGAGACTTATCATTGAGCTTTAACCTTGATACTTAATCCTGAGACTTAGCCCTAAGTCTTATCCCCAAGACATAACTCTAAGGCTTAACCCTAAGACTTAACCTTAAGGCTCAACCTTAAGACTTAACATTAAGACTTAACCCTGAGACTTAACCATAAGACTTATCCTCAAGATTGTACTCTAAGACTTAACCCTAAGACTTAAGATGAAGACTTAACCCTAAGACTCAATCTATGAGATGTAAACTTAAGACTTAATTAACCCTAAGACTCAATCTATGAGATGTAAACTTAAGACTTAACCTTTAGGAATTAACCCTGACACTTAACCTTAAGGCTTAACCCTAAGACTTAAGCTTAAGGTTTAAACTTAAGACTTATCCCTAAGACATAATCCTGAGACTTAACCCTAAGACTTAACCTCAAGTTTAACTTCAAAACTTAACCCTAAGACTGAATCCTAAGACACAACTTGACCACGTAACCCTGAGACTTAACCTTGAGACTTTACCTTGAAATTTAACCCTGGGATTTAACCCTAAGTCTTAATGCTAAGACTTCACTTGAAGATGTACCATTAAGACTTAACCTTAAAGCGTAACCTTAAGATTTACACTCAATACTTAACCCTAAGACTTAACCCTATGATTTAAACTTAAGGTTAAACCTTAAGACAAAATTTGAAGACTTAATTCAAAGACTTATCCCTAAGACTCAACACTGAGACGTAAACCTAAGATTTAAGACTTAACCCTAAGACTTAGCCCCAAGACTTAAGTCTAAGACTTCAAGTTATGAATTAAACTTTAGACTTAACCCTAAGACTCAAGCCATAAGACTTCACCTTAAGACTTAACCTGAAGACTTAACCTTAAAATTTAACCCTAAGACTGAACCCTAAAATATAACTTTTAAGACTTAACAATAAGACTGAACATTAAGACACAACCTTACGACTTCTACCCTGAGACCTAAGCTTGAGACTTAACACTGAGATTTAACCCTAAGACTTAACTTTAAGATGTAACATTCGGACTTAACCTTCAAACTTAACCCTAAGCCTCAACCTTAAGAAGTAACTTGAAGACTTAACCCTGAGAATGAACTCTAAGACTTCAACTTAATAATTAACGCTCAGATATAACCCTCAGGCTTAAACTTAAGAAATAGCCCTAAGACTTAACCTTAATATTTAACTTGAAGATGTAACCTTAAGGCTTAACCCTAAACTTAACCCTAAGAGTTAACCTTAAGTGTTGACCTTACAGATTTAACCCTAAGAGTTAACCTTAGGACTGAAACGTTAAGACTTAACCCTAAGACTTATCCCCAAGACTTAACTCTAAAGAGTTAACCCTAAGACTTCAACTTGTGATTTAAACTTTAGACTGAACGCTAAGACTTAAAATTACGATTTAACATTAAGATTTAACCATAAGACTTAACCCTAAGACTTCAGGTTAAGTTTTAACCTTAAGACTCAACCCTGAGACTTAGTCGTGAAATTTATCCATAAGACTTATCCCTAAAACTGAAAACTGAGACTTAAACCTAAGATTTAACCTGAAGACTTAACCCTAAAACGTAGCCCTGAGACTTATCCTTGAGCTTTAACCTTGATACTTAATCCTGAGACTTAGCCCTAAGACTTATCCCCAAGACATAACTCTAAGGCTTAACCCAGAGACTTAACCTTGAGGCTCAACCTTAAGACTTAACATTAAGACTTAACCCTGAGACTTAACCATAAGACTTATCCTCAAGATTGTACTCTAAGACTTAACCCTAAGACTTAAGATGAAGACTTAACCCTAAGACTCAATCTATGAGATGTAAACTTAAGACTTAATTAACCCTAAGACTCAATCTATGAGATGTAAACTTAAGACTTAACCTTTAGGAATTAACCCTGACACTTAACCTTAAGGCTTAACCCTAAGACTTAAGCTTAAGGTTTAAACTTAAGACTTATCCCTAAGACATAATCCTGAGACTTAACCCTAAGACTTAACCTCAAGTTTAACTTCAAAACTTAACCCTAAGACTGAATCCTAAGACACAACTTGACCACGTAACCCTGAGACTTAACCTTGAGACTTTACCTTGAAATTTAACCCTGGGATTTAACCCTAAGTCTTAATGCTAAGACTTAACTTGAAGATGTACCATTAAGACTTAACCTTAAAGCGTAACCTTAAGATTTACACTCAATACTTAACCCTAAGACTTAACCCTATGATTTAAACTTAAGGTTAAACCTTAAGACAAAACTTGAAGACTTAATTCAAAGACTTATCCCTAAGACTCAACACTGAGACTTAAGCCTAAGATTTAAGACTTAACCCTAAGACTTAGCCCCAAGACTTAAGTCTAAGACTTCAACTTATGAATTAAACTTTAGACTTAACCCTAAGACTCAAGCCATAAGACTTCACCTTAAGACTTAACCCGAAGACTTAACCTTAAAATTTAACCCTAAGACTGAACCCTAAAATATAACTTTTAAGACTTAACAATAAGACTGAACATTAAGACACAACCTTACGACTTCTACCCTGAGACCTAAGCTTGAGACTTAACACTGAGATTTAACCCTAAGACTTAACTTTAAGATGTAACATTCGGACTTAACCTTCAAACTTAACCCTAAGCCTCAACCTTAAGAAGTAACTTGAAGACTTAACCCTGAGAATGAACTCTAAGACTTCAACTTAATAATTAACGCTCAGATATAACCCTCAGGCTTAAACTTAAGAAATAGCCCTAAGACTTAACCTTAATATTTAACTTGAAGATGTAACCTTAAGGCTTAACCCTAAACTTAACCCTAAGAGTTAACCTTAAGTGTTGACCTTACAGATTTAACCCTAAGAGTTAACCTTAGGACAGAAACGTTAAGACTTAACCCTAAGACTTATCCCCAAGACTTAACTCTAAAGAGTTAACCCTAAGACTTCAACTTGTGATTTAAACTTTAGACTGAACGCTAAGACTTAAAATTACGATTTAACATTAAGATTTAACCATAAGACTTAACCCTAAGACTTCAGGTTAAGTTTTAACCTTAAGACTCAACCCTGAGACTTAGTCGTGAAATTTATCCATAAGACTTATCCCTAAAACTGAAAACTGAGACTTAAACCTAAGATTTAACCTGAAGACTTAACCCTAAAACGTAGCCCTGAGACTTATCCTTGAGCTTTAACCTTGATACTTAATCCTGAGACTTAGCCCTAAGACTTATCCCCAAGACATAACTCTAAGGCTTAACCCAGAGACTTAACCTTAAGGCTCAACCTTAAGACTTAACATTAAGACTTAACCCTGAGACTTAACCATAAGACTTATCCTCAAGATTGTACTCTAAGACTTAACCCTAAGACTTAAGATGAAGACTTAACCCTAAGACTCAATCTATGAGATGTAAACTTAAGACTTAACCTTTAGGAATTAACCCTGACACTTAACCTTAAGGCTTAACCCTAAGACTTAAGCTTAAGGTTTAAACTTAAGACTTATCCCTAAGACATAATCCTGAGACTTAACCCTAAGACTTAACCTCAAGTTTAACTTCAAAACTTAACCCTAAGACTGAATCCTAAGACACAACTTGACCACGTAACCCTGAGACTTAACCTTGAGACTTTACCTTGAAATTTAACCCTGGGATTTAACCCTAAGTCTTAATGCTAAGACTTCACTTGAAGATGTACCATTAAGACTTAACCTTAAAGCGTAACCTTAAGATTTACACTCAATACTTAACCCTAAGACTTAACCCTATGATTTAAACTTAAGGTTAAACCTTAAGACAAAACTTGAAGACTTAATTCAAAGACTTATCCCTAAGACTCAACACTGAGACTTAAAGCTAAGATTTAAGACTTAACCCTAAGACTTAGCCCCAAGACTGAAGTCTCAGACTTAAATTTATGAATTAAACTTATGAATTAAACTTTAGACTTAACCCTAAGACTCAAGCCATAAGACTTCACCCGAAGACTTAACCTTAAAATTTAACCCTAAGACTGAACCCTAAAATATAACTTTTAAGACTTAACAATAAGACTGAACATTAAGACACAACCTTACGACTTCTACCCTGAGACCTAAGCTTGAGACTTAACACTGAGATTTAACCCTAAGACTTAACTTTAAGATGTAACATTCGGACTTAACCTTCAAACTTAACCCTAAGCCTCAACCTTAAGAAGTAACTTGAAGACTTAACCCTGAGAATGAACTCTAAGACTTCAACTTAATAATTAACGCTCAGATATAACCCTCAGACTTAAACTTAAGAAATAGCCCTAAGACTTAACCTTAATATTTAACTTGAAGATGTAACCTTAAGGCTTAACCCTAAACTTAACCCTAAGAGTTAACCTTAAGTGTTGACCTTACAGATTTAACCCTAAGAGTTAACCTTAGGACTGAAACGTTAAGACTTAACCCTAAGACTTATCCCCAAGACTTAACTCTAAAGAGTTAACCCTAAGACTTCAACTTGTGATTTAAACTTTAGACTGAACGCTAAGACTTAAAATTACGATTTAACATTAAGATTTAACCATAAGACTTAACCCTAAGACTTCAGGGTAAGTTTTAACCTGAAGACTCAACCCTGAGACTTAGTCGTGAAATTTATCCATAAGACTTATCCCTAAAACTGAAAACTGAGACTTAAACCTAAGATTTAACCTGAAGACTTAACCCTAAAACGTAGCCCTGAGACTTATCATTGAGCTTTAACCTTGATACTTAATCCTGAGACTTAGCCCTAAGTCTTATCCCCAAGACATAACTCTAAGGCTTAACCCTAAGACTTAACCTTGAGGCTCAACCTTAAGACTTAACATTAAGACTTAACCCTGAGACTTAACCATAAGACTTATCCTCAAGATTGTACTCTAAGACTTAACCCTAAGACTTAAGATGAAGACTTAACCCTAAGACTCAATCTATGAGATGTAAACTTAAGACTTAATTAACCCTAAGACTCAATCTATGAGATGTAAACTTAAGACTTAACCTTTAGGAATTAACCCTGACACTTAACCTTAAGGCTTAACCCTAAGACTTAAGCTTAAGGTTTAAACTTAAGACTTATCCCTAAGACATAATCCTGAGACTTAACCCTAAGACTTAACCTCAAGTTTAACTTCAAAACTTAACCCTAAGACTGAATCCTAAGACACAACTTGACCACGTAACCCTGAGACTTAACCTTGAGACTTTACCTTGAAATTTAACCCTGGGATTTAACCCTAAGTCTTAATGCTAAGACTTCACTTGAAGATGTACCATTAAGACTTAACCTTAAAGCGTAACCTTAAGATTTACACTCAATACTTAACCCTAAGACTTAACCCTATGATTTAAACTTAAGGTTAAACCTTAAGACAAAACTTGAAGACTTAATTCAAAGACTTATCCCTAAGACTCAACACTGAGACTTAAAGCTAAGATTTAAGACTTAACCCTAAGACTTAGCCCCAAGACTGAAGTCTCAGACTTAAATTTATGAATTAAACTTATGAATTAAACTTTAGACTTAACCCTAAGACTCAAGCCATAAGACTTCACCCGAAGACTTAACCTTAAAATTTAACCCTAAGACTGAACCCTAAAATATAACTTTTAAGACTTAACAATAAGACTGAACATTAAGACACAACCTTACGACTTCTACCCTGAGACCTAACCTTGAGACTTAACACTGAGATTTAACCCTAAGACTTAACTTTAAGATGTAACATTCGGACTTAACCTTCAAACTTAACCCTAAGCCTCAACCTTAAGAAGTAACTTGAAGACTTAACCCTGAGAATGAACTCTAAGACTTCAACTTAATAATTAACGCTCAGATATAACCCTCAGACTTAAACTTAAGAAATAGCCCTAAGACTTAACCTTAATATTTAACTTGAAGATGTAACCTTAAGGCTTAACCCTAAACTTAACCCTAAGAGTTAACCTTAAGTGTTGACCTTACAGATTTAACCCTAAGAGTTAACCTTAGGACTGAAACGTTAAGACTTAACCCTAAGACTTATCCCCAAGACTTAACTCTAAAGAGTTAACCCTAAGACTTCAACTTGTGATTTAAACTTTAGACTGAACGCTAAGACTTAAAATTACGATTTAACATTAAGATTTAACCATAAGACTTAACCCTAAGACTTCAGGTTAAGTTTTAACCTTAAGACTCAACCCTGAGACTTAGTCGTGAAATTTATCCATAAGACTTATCCCTAAAACTGAAAACTGAGACTTAAACCTAAGATTTAACCTGAAGACTTAACCCTAAAACGTAGCCCTGAGACTTATCCTTGAGCTTTAACCTTGATACTTAATCCTGAGACTTAGCCCTAAGACTTATCCCCAAGACATAACTCTAGGCTTAACCCTAAGACTTAACCTTGAGGCTCAACCTTAAGACTTAACATTAAGACTTAACCCCGAGACTTAACCATAAGACTTATCCTCAAGATTGTACTCTAAGACTTAACCCTAAGACTTAAGATGAAGACTTAACCCTAAGACTCAATCTATGAGATGTAAACTTAAGACTTAACCTTTAGGAATTAACCCTGACACTTAACCTTAAGGCTTAACCCTAAGACTTAAGCTTAAGGTTTAAACTTAAGACTTATCCCTAAGACATAATCCTGAGACTTAACCCTAAGACTTAACCTCAAGTTTAACTTCAAAACTTAACCCTAAGACTGAATCCTAAGACACAACTTGACCACGTAACCCTGAGACTTAACCTTGAGACTTTACCTTGAAATTTAACCCTGGGATTTAACCCTAAGTCTTAATGCTAAGACTTAACTTGAAGATGTACCATTAAGACTTAACCTTAAAGCGTAACCTTAAGATTTACACTCAATACTTAACCCTAAGACTTAACCCTATGATTTAAACTTAAGGTTAAACCTTAAGACAAAATTTGAAGACTTAATTCAAAGACTTATCCCTAAGACTCAACACTGAGACTTAAAGCTAAGATTTAAGACTTAACCCTAAGACTTAGCCCCAAGACTTAAGTCTAAGACTTCAAGTTATGAATTAAACTTTAGACTTAACCCTAAGACTCAAGCCATAAGACTTCACCTTAAGACTTAACCCGAAGACTTAACCTTAAAATTTAACCCTAAGACTGAACCCTAAAATATAACTTTTAAGACTTAACAATAAGACTGAACATTAAGACACAACCTTACGACTTCTACCCTGAGACCTAACCTTGAGACTTAACACTGAGATTTAACCCTAAGACTTAACTTTAAGATGTAACATTCGGACTTAACCTTCAAACTTAACCCTAAGCCTCAACCTTAAGAAGTAACTTGAAGACTTAACCCTGAGAATGAACTCTAAGACTTCAACTTAATAATTAACGCTCAGATATAACCCTCAGGCTTAAACTTAAGAAATAGCCCTAAGACTTAACCTTAATATTTAACTTTAAGATGTAACCTTAAGGCTTAACCCTAAACTTAACCCTAAGAGTTAACCTTAAGTGTTGACCTTACAGATTTAACCCTAAGAGTTAACCTTAGGACTGAAACGTTAAGACTTAACCCTAAGACTTATCCCCAAGACTTAACTCTAAAGAGTTAACCCTAAGACTTCAACTTGTGATTTAAACTTTAGACTGAATGCTAAGACTTAAAATTACGATTTAACATTAAGATTTAACCATAAGACTTAACCCTAAGACTTCAGGTTAAGTTTTAACCTTAAGACTCAACCCTGAGACTTAGTCGTGAAATTTATCCATAAGACTTATCCCTAAAACTGAAAACTGAGACTTAAACCTAAGATTTAACCTGAAGACTTAACCCTAAAACGTAGCCCTGAGACTTATCCTTGAGCTTTAACCTTGATACTTAATCCTGAGACTTAGCCCTAAGACTTATCCCCAAGACATAACTCTAGGCTTAACCCTAAGACTTAACCTTAAGGCTCAACCTTAAGACTTAACATTAAGACTTAACCCTGAGACTTAACCATAAGACTTATCCTCAAGATTGTACTCTAAGACTTAACCCTAAGACTTAAGATGAAGACTTAACCCTAAGACTCAATCTATGAGATGTAAACTTAAGACTTAATTAACCCTAAGACTCAATCTATGAGATGTAAACTTAAGACTTAACCTTTAGGAATTAACCCTGACACTTAACCTTAAGGCTTAACCCTAAGACTTAAGCTTAAGGTTTAAACTTAAGACTTATCCCTAAGACATAATCCTGAGACTTAACCCTAAGACTTAACCTCAAGTTTAACTTCAAAACTTAACCCTAAGACTGAATCCTAAGACACAACTTGACCACGTAACCCTGAGACTTAACCTTGAGACTTTACCTTGAAATTTAACCCTGGGATTTAACCCTAAGTCTTAATGCTAAGACTTCACTTGAAGATGTACCATTAAGACTTAACCTTAAAGCGTAACCTTAAGATTTACACTCAATACTTAACCCTAAGACTTAACCCTATGATTTAAACTTAAGGTTAAACCTTAAGACAAAACTTGAAGACTTAATTCAAAGACTTATCCCTAAGACTCAACACTGAGACTTAAAGCTAAGATTTAAGACTTAACCCTAAGACTTAGCCCCAAGACTTAAGTCTAAGACTTCAAGTTATGAATTAAACTTTAGACTTAACCCTAAGACTCAAGCCATAAGACTTCACCTTAAGACTTAACCCGAAGACTTAACCTTAAAATTTAACCCTAAGACTGAACCCTAAAATATAACTTTTAAGACTTAACAATAAGACTGAACATTAAGACACAACCTTACGACTTCTACCCTGAGACCTAAGCTTGAGACTTAACACTGAGATTTAACCCTAAGACTTAACTTTAAGATGTAACATTCGGACTTAACCTTCAAACTTAACCCTAAGCCTCAACCTTAAGAAGTAACTTGAAGACTTAACCCTGAGAATGAACTCTAAGACTTCAACTTAATAATTAACGCTCAGATATAACCCTCAGACTTAAACTTAAGAAATAGCCCTAAGACTTAACCTTAATATTTAACTTTAAGATGTAACCTTAAGGCTTAACCCTAAACTTAACCCTAAGAGTTAACCTTAAGTGTTGACCTTACAGATTTAACCCTAAGAGTTAACCTTAGGACTGAAACGTTAAGACTTAACCCTAAGACTTATCCCCAAGACTTAACTCTAAAGAGTTAACCCTAAGACTTCAACTTGTGATTTAAACTTTAGACTGAATGCTAAGACTTAAAATTACGATTTAACATTAAGATTTAACCATAAGACTTAACCCTAAGACTTCAGGTTAAGTTTTAACCTTAAGACTCAACCCTGAGACTTAGTCGTGAAATTTATCCATAAGACTTATCCCTAAAACTGAAAACTGAGACTTAAACCTAAGATTTAACCTGAAGACTTAACCCTAAAACGTAGCCCTGAGACTTATCCTTGAGCTTTAACCTTGATACTTAATCCTGAGACTTAGCCCTAAGACTTATCCCCAAGACATAACTCTAGGCTTAACCCTAAGACTTAACCTTGAGGCTCAACCTTAAGACTTAACATTAAGACTTAACCCCGAGACTTAACCATAAGACTTATCCTCAAGATTGTACTCTAAGACTTAACCCTAAGACTTAAGATGAAGACTTAACCCTAAGACTCAATCTATGAGATGTAAACTTAAGACTTAATTAACCCTAAGACTCAGTCTATGAGATGTAAACTTAAGACTTAACCTTTAGGAATTAACCCTGACACTTAACCTTAAGGCTTAACCCTAAGACTTAAGCTTAAGGTTTAAACTTAAGACTTATCCCTAAGACATAATCCTGAGACTTAACCCTAAGACTTAACCTCAAGTTTAACTTCAAAACTTAACCCTAAGACTGAATCCTAAGACACAACTTGACCACGTAACCCTGAGACTTAACCTTGAGACTTTACCTTGAAATTTAACCCTGGGATTTAACCCTAAGTCTTAATGCTAAGACTTCACTTGAAGATGTACCATTAAGACTTAACCTTAAAGCGTAACCTTAAGATTTACACTCAATACTTAACCCTAAGACTTAACCCTATGATTTAAACTTAAGGTTAAACCTTAAGACAAAACTTGAAGACTTAATTCAAAGACTTATCCCTAAGACTCAACACTGAGACTTAAGCCTAAGATTTAAGACTTAACCCTAAGACTTAGCCCCAAGACTTAAGTCTAAGACTTAAACTTATGAATTAAACTTTAGACTTAACCCTAAGACTCAAGCCATAAGACTTCACCTTAAGACTTAACCCGAAGACTTAACCTTTAAATTTAACCCTAAGACTGAACCCTAAAATATAACTTTTAAGACTTAACAATAAGACTGAACATTAAGACACAACCTTACGACTTCTACCTTGAGACTTAACACTGAGATTTAACCCTAAGACTTAACTTTAAGATGTAACATTCGGACTTAACCTTCAAACTTAACCCTAAGCCTCAACCTTAAGAAGTAACTTGAAGACTTAACCCTGAGAATGAACTCTAAGACTTCAACTTAATAATTAACGCTCAGATATAACCCTCAGACTTAAACTTAAGAAATAGCCCTAAGACTTAACCTTAATATTTAACTTGAAGATGTAACCTTAAGGCTTAACCCTAAACTTAACCCTAAGAGTTAACCTTAAGTGTTGACCTTACAGATTTAACCCTAAGAGTTAACCTTAGGACTGAAACGTTAAGACTTAACCCTAAGACTTATCCCCAAGACTTAACTCTAAAGAGTTAACCCTAAGACTTCAACTTGTGATTTAAACTTTAGACTGAACGCTAAGACTTAAAATTACGATTTAACATTAAGATTTAACCATAAGACTTAACCCTAAGACTTCAGGTTAAGTTTTAACCTTAAGACTCAACCCTGAGACTTAGTCGTGAAATTTATCCATAAGACTTATCCCTAAAACTGAAAACTGAGACTTAAACCTAAGATTTAACCTGAAGACTTAACCCTAAAACGTAGCCCTGAGACTTATCCTTGAGCTTTAACCTTGATACTTAATCCTGAGACTTAGCCCTAAGACTTATCCCCAAGACATAACTCTAAGGCTTAACCCAGAGACTTAACCTTAAGGCTCAACCTTAAGACTTAACATTAAGACTTAACCCTGAGACTTAACCATAAGACTTATCCTCAGGATTGTACTCTAAGACTTAACCCTAAGACTTAAGATGAAGACTTAACCCTAAGACTCAATCTATGAGATGTAAACTTAAGACTTAATTAACCCTAAGACTCAGTCTATGAGATGTAAACTTAAGACTTAACCTTTAGGAATTAACCCTGACACTTAACCTTAAGGCTTAACCCTAAGACTTAAGCTTAAGGTTTAAACTTAAGACTTATCCCTAAGACATAATCCTGAGACTTAACCCTAAGACTTAACCTCAAGTTTAACTTCAAAACTTAACCCTAAGACTGAATCCTAAGACACAACTTGACCACGTAACCCTGAGACTTAACCTTGAGACTTTACCTTGAAATTTAACCCTGGGATTTAACCCTAAGTCTTAATGCTAAGACTTAACTTGAAGATGTACCATTAAGACTTAACCTTAAAGCGTAACCTTAAGATTTACACTCAATACTTAACCCTAAGACTTAACCCTATGATTTAAACTTAAGGTTAAACCTTAAGACAAAACTTGAAGACTTAATTCAAAGACTTATCCCTAAGACTCAACACTGAGACTTAAGCCTAAGATTTAAGACTTAACCCTAAGACTTAGCCCCAAGACTTAAGTCTAAGACTTCAAGTTATGAATTAAACTTTAGACTTAACCCTAAGACTCAAGCCATAAGACTTCACCTTAAGACTTAACCCGAAGACTTAACCTTAAAATTTAACCCTAAGACTGAACCCTAAAATATAACTTTTAAGACTTAACAATAAGACTGAACATTAAGACACAACCTTACGACTTCTACCCTGAGACCTAACCTTGAGACTTAACACTGAGATTTAACCCTAAGACTTAACTTTAAGATGTAACATTCGGACTTAACCTTCAAACTTAACCCTAAGCCTCAACCTTAAGAAGTAACTTGAAGACTTAACCCTGAGAATGAACTCTAAGACTTCAACTTAATAATGAACGCTCAGATATAACCCTCAGACTTAAACTTAAGAAATAGCCCTAAGACTTAACCTTAATATTTAACTTGAAGATGTAACCTTAAGGCTTAACCCTAAACTTAACCCTAAGAGTTAACCTTAACTGTTGACCTTACAGATTTAACCCTAAGAGTTAACCTTAGGACTGAAACGTTAAGACTTAACCCTAAGACTTATCCCCAAGACTTAACTCTAAAGAGTTAACCCTAAGACTTCAACTTGTGATTTAAACTTTAGACTGAACGCTAAGACTTAAAATTACGATTTAACATTAAGATTTAACCATAAGACTTAACCCTAAGACTTCAGGTTAAGTTTTAACCTTAAGACTCAACCCTGAGACTTAGTCGTGAAATTTATCCATAAGACTTATCCCTAAAACTGAAAACTGAGACTTAAACCTAAGATTTAACCTGAAGACTTAACCCTAAAACGTAGCCCTGAGACTTATCCTTGAGCTTTAACCTTGATACTTAATCCTGAGACTTAGCCCTAAGACTTATCCCCAAGACATAACTCTAAGGCTTAACCCTAAGACTTAACCTTGAGGCTCAACCTTAAGTCTTAACCCTGAGACTTAACCATAAGACTTATCCTCAAGATTGTACTCTAAGACTTAACCCTAAGACTTAAGATGAAGACTTAACCCTAAGACTCAATCTATGAGATGTAAACTTAAGACTTAATTAACCCTAAGACTCAGTCTATGAGATGTAAACTTAAGACTTAACCTTTAGGAATTAACCCTGACACTTAACCTTAAGGCTTAACCCTAAGACTTAAGCTTAAGGTTTAAACTTAAGACTTATCCCTAAGACATAATCCTGAGACTTAACCCTAAGACTTAACCTCAAGTTTAACTTCAAAACTTAACCCTAAGACTGAATCCTAAGACACAACTTGACCACGTAACCCTGAGACTTAACCTTGAGACTTTACCTTGAAATTTAACCCTGGGATTTAACCCTAAGTCTTAATGCTAAGACTTCACTTGAAGATGTACCATTAAGACTTAACCTTAAAGCGTAACCTTAAGATTTACACTCAATACTTAACCCTAAGACTTAACCCTATGATTTAAACTTAAGGTTAAACCTTAAGACAAAACTTGAAGACTTAATTCAAAGACTTATCCCTAAGACTCAACACTGAGACTTAAGCCTAAGATTTAAGACTTAACCCTAAGACTTAGCCCCAAGACTTAAGTCTAAGACTTAAACTTATGAATTAAACTTTAGACTTAACCCTAAGACTCAAGCCATAAGACTTCACCTTAAGACTTAACCCGAAGACTTAACCTTTAAAATTTAACCCTAAGACTGAACCCTAAAATATAACTTTTAAGACTTAACAATAAGACTGAACATTAAGACACAACCTTACGACTGCTACCCTGAGACCTAACCTTGAGACTTAACACTGAGATTTAACCCTAAGACTTAACTTTAAGATGTAACATTCGGACTTAACCTTCAAACTTAACCCTAAGCCTCAACCTTAAGAAGTAACTTGAAGACTTAACCCTGAGAATGAACTCTAAGACTTCAACTTAATAATTAACGCTCAGATATAACCCTCAGACTTAAACTTAAGAAATAGCCCTAAGACTTAACCTTAATATTTAACTTTAAGATGTAACCTTAAGGCTTAACCCTAAACTTAACCCTAAGAGTTAACCTTAAGTGTTGACCTTACAGATTTAACCCTAAGAGTTAACCTTAGGACTGAAACGTTAAGACTTAACCCTAAGACTTATCCCCAAGACTTAACTCTAAAGAGTTAACCCTAAGACTTCAACTTGTGATTTAAACTTTAGACTGAATGCTAAGACTTAAAATTACGATTTAACATTAAGATTTAACCATAAGACTTAACCCTAAGACTTCAGGTTAAGTTTTAACCTTAAGACTCAACCCTGAGACTTAGTCGTGAAATTTATCCATAAGACTTATCCCTAAAACTGAAAACTGAGACTTAAACCTAAGATTTAACCTGAAGACTTAACCCTAAAACGTAGCCCTGAGACTTATCCTTGAGCTTTAACCTTGATACTTAATCCTGAGACTTAGCCCTAAGACTTATCCCCAAGACATAACTCTAGGCTTAACCCTAAGACTTAACCTTAAGGCTCAACCTTAAGACTTAACATTAAGACTTAACCCTGAGACTTAACCATAAGACTTATCCTCAAGATTGTACTCTAAGACTTAACCCTAAGACTTAAGATGAAGACTTAACCCTAAGACTCAATCTATGAGATGTAAACTTAAGACTTAATTAACCCTAAGACTCAATCTATGAGATGTAAACTTAAGACTTAACCTTTAGGAATTAACCCTGACACTTAACCTTAAGGCTTAACCCTAAGACTTAAGCTTAAGGTTTAAACTTAAGACTTATCCCTAAGACATAATCCTGAGACTTAACCCTAAGACTTAACCTCAAGTTTAACTTCAAAACTTAACCCTAAGACTGAATCCTAAGACACAACTTGACCACGTAACCCTGAGACTTAACCTTGAGACTTTACCTTGAAATTTAACCCTGGGATTTAACCCTAAGTCTTAATGCTAAGACTTCACTTGAAGATGTACCATTAAGACTTAACCTTAAAGCGTAACCTTAAGATTTGCACTCAATACTTAACCCTAAGACTTAACCCTATGATTTAAACTTAAGGTTAAACCTTAAGACAAAACTTGAAGACTTAATTCAAAGACTTATCCCTAAGACTCAACACTGAGACTTAAGCCTAAGATTTAAGACTTAACCCTAAGACTTAGCCCCAAGACTTAAGTCTAAGACTTCAAGTTATGAATTAAACTTTAGACTTAACCCTAAGACTCAAGCCATAAGACTTCACCTTAAGACTTAACCCGAAGACTTAACCTTTAAATTTAACCCTAAGACTGAACCCTAAAATATAACTTTTAAGACTTAACAATAAGACTGAACATTAAGACACAACCTTACGACTGCTACCCTGAGACCTAACCTTGAGACTTAACACTGAGATTTAACCCTAAGACTTAACTTTAAGATGTAACATTCGGACTTAACCTTCAAACTTAACCCTAAGCCTCAACCTTAAGAAGTAACTTGAAGACTTAACCCTGAGAATGAACTCTAAGACTTCAACTTAATAATTAACGCTCAGATATAACCCTCAGACTTAAACTTAAGAAATAGCCCTAAGACTTAACCTTAATATTTAACTTGAAGATGTAACCTTAAGGCTTAACCCTAAACTTAACCCTAAGAGTTAACCTTAAGTGTTGACCTTACAGATTTAACCCTAAGAGTTAACCTTAGGACTGAAACGTTAAGACTTAACCCTAAGACTTATCCCCAAGACTTAACTCTAAAGAGTTAACCCTAAGACTTCAACTTGTGATTTAAACTTTAGACTGAATGCTAAGACTTAAAATTACGATTTAACATTAAGATTTAACCATAAGACTTAACCCTAAGACTTCAGGTTAAGTTTTAACCTTAAGACTCAACCCTGAGACTTAGTCGTGAAATTTATCCATAAGACTTATCCCTAAAACTGAAAACTGAGACTTAAACCTAAGATTTAACCTGAAGACTTAACCCTAAAACGTAGCCCTGAGACTTATCCTTGAGCTTTAACCTTGATACTTAATCCTGAGACTTAGCCCTAAGACTTATCCCCAAGACATAACTCTAGGCTTAACCCTAAGACTTAACCTTAAGGCTCAACCTTAAGACTTAACATTAAGACTTAACCCTGAGACTTAACCATAAGACTTATCCTCAAGATTGTACTCTAAGACTTAACCCTAAGACTTAAGATGAAGACTTAACCCTAAGACTCAATCTATGAGATGTAAACTTAAGACTTAATTAACCCTAAGACTCAATCTATGAGATGTAAACTTAAGACTTAACCTTTAGGAATTAACCCTGACACTTAACCTTAAGGCTTAACCCTAAGACTTAAGCTTAAGGTTTAAACTTAAGACTTATCCCTAAGACATAATCCTGAGACTTAACCCTAAGACTTAACCTCAAGTTTAACTTCAAAACTTAACCCTAAGACTGAATCCTAAGACACAACTTGACCACGTAACCCTGAGACTTAACCTTGAGACTTTACCTTGAAATTTAACCCTGGGATTTAACCCTAAGTCTTAATGCTAAGACTTCACTTGAAGATGTACCATTAAGACTTAACCTTAAAGCGTAACCTTAAGATTTGCACTCAATACTTAACCCTAAGACTTAACCCTATGATTTAAACTTAAGGTTAAACCTTAAGACAAAACTTGAAGACTTAATTCAAAGACTTATCCCTAAGACTCAACACTGAGACTTAAGCCTAAGATTTAAGACTTAACCCTAAGACTTAGCCCCAAGACTTAAGTCTAAGACTTCAAGTTATGAATTAAACTTTAGACTTAACCCTAAGACTCAAGCCATAAGACTTCACCTTAAGACTTAACCCGAAGACTTAACCTTTAAATTTAACCCTAAGACTGAACCCTAAAATATAACTTTTAAGACTTAACAATAAGACTGAACATTAAGACACAACCTTACGACTTCTACCCTGAGACCTAACCTTGAGACTTAACACTGAGATTTAACCCTAAGACTTAACTTTAAGATGTAACATTCGGACTTAACCTTCAAACTTAACCCTAAGCCTCAACCTTAAGAAGTAACTTGAAGACTTAACCCTGAGAATGAACTCTAAGACTTCAACTTAATAATTAACGCTCAGATATAACCCTCAGGCTTAAACTTAAGAAATAACCCTAAGACTTAACCTTAATATTTAACTTGAAGATGTAACCTTAAGGCTTAACCCTAAACTTAACCCTAAGAGTTAACCTTAAGTGTTGACCTTACAGATTTAACCCTAAGAGTTAACCTTAGGACTGAAACGTTAAGACTTAACCCTAAGACTTATCCCCAAGACTTAACTCTAAAGAGTTAACCCTAAGACTTCAACTTGTGATTTAAACTTTAGACTGAACGCTAAGACTTAAAATTACGATTTAACATTAAGATTTAACCATAAGACTTAACCCTAAGACTTCAGGTTAAGTTTTAACCTTAAGACTCAACCCTGAGACTTAGTCGTGAAATTTATCCATAAGACTTAACCCTAAAACTGAAAACTGAGACTTAAACCTAAGATTTAACCTGAAGACTTAACCCTAAAACGTAGCCCTGAGACTTATCCTTGAGCTTTAACCTTGATACTTAATCCTGAGACTTAGCCCTAAGACTTATCCCCAAGACATAACTCTAAGGCTTAACCCTAAGACTTAACCTTAAGGCTCAACCTTAAGACTTAACATTAAGACTTAACCCTGAGACTTAACCATAAGACTTATCCTCAAGATTGTACTCTAAGACTTAACCCTAAGACTTAAGATGAAGACTTAACCCTAAGACTCAATCTATGAGATGTAAACTTAAGACTTAACCTTTAGGAATTAACCCTGACACTTAACCTTAAGGCTTAACCCTAAGACTTAAGCTCAAGGTTTAAACTTAAGACTTATCCCTAAGACATAATCCTGAGACTTAACCCTAAGACTTAACCTCAAGTTTAACTTCAAAACTTAACCCTAAGACTGAATCCTAAGACACAACTTGACCACGTAACCCTGAGACTTAACCTTGAGACTTTACCTTGAAATTTAACCCTGGGATTTAACCCTAAGTCTTAATGCTAAGACTTCACTTGAAGATGTACCATTAAGACTTAACCTTAAAGCGTAACCTTAAGATTTACACTCAATACTTAACCCTAAGACTTAACCCTATGATTTAAACTTAAGGTTAAACCTTAAGACAAAACTTGAAGACTTAATTCAAAGACTTATCCCTAAGACTCAACACTGAGACTTAAACCTAAGATTTAAGACTTAACCCTAAGACTTAGCCCCAAGACTTAAGTCTAAGACTTCAACTTATGAATTAAACTTTAGACTTAACCCTAAGACTCAAGCCATAAGACTTCACCTTAAGACTTAACCTGAAGACTTAACCTTAAAATTTAACCCTAAGACTGAACCCTAAAATATAACTTTTAAGACTTAACAATAAGACTGAACATTAAGACACAACCTTACGACTTCTACCCTGAGACCTAACCTTGAGACTTAACACTGAGATTTAACCCTAAGACTTAACTTTAAGATGTAACATTCGGACTTAACCTTCAAACTTAACCCTAAGCCTCAACCTTAAGAAGTAACTTGAAGACTTAACCCTGAGAATGAACTCTAAGACTTCAACTTAATAATTAACGCTCAGATATAACCCTCAGACTTAAACTTAAGAAATAGCCCTAAGACTTAACCTTAATATTTAACTTGAAGATGTAACCTTAAGGCTTAACCCTAAACTTAACCCTAAGAGTTAACCTTAAGTGTTGACCTTACAGATTTAACCCTAAGAGTTAACCTTAGGACAGAAACGTTAAGACTTAACCCTAAGACTTATCCCCAAGACTTAACTCTAAAGAGTTAACCCTAAGACTTCAACTTGTGATTTAAACTTTAGACTGAACGCTAAGACTTAAAATTACGATTTAACATTAAGATTTAACCCTAAGACTTCAGGTTAAGTTTTAACCTTAAGACTCAACCCTGAGACTTAGTCGTGAAATTTATCCATAAGACTTATCCCTAAAACTGAAAACTGAGACTTAAACCTAAGATTTAACCTGAAGACTTAACCCTAAAACGTAGCCCTGAGACTTATCCTTGAGCTTTAACCTTGATACTTAATCCTGAGACTTAGCCCTAAGACTTATCCCCAAGACATAACTCTAAGGCTTAACCCTAAGACTTAACCTTAAGGCTCAACCTTAAGACTTAACATTAAGACTTAACCCTGAGACTTAACCATAAGACTTATCCTCAAGATTGTACTCTAAGACTTAACCCTAAGACTTAAGATGAAGACTTAACCCTAAGACTCAATCTATGAGATGTAAACTTAAGACTTAACCTTTAGGAATTAACCCTGACACTTAACCTTAAGGCTTAACCCTAAGACTTAAGCTTAAGGTTTAAACTTAAGACTTATCCCTAAGACATAATCCTGAGACTTAACCCTAAGACTTAACCTCAAGTTTAACTTCAAAACTTAACCCTAAGACTGAATCCTAAGACACAACTTGACCACGTAACCCTGAGACTTAACCTTGAGACTTTACCTTGAAATTTAACCCTGGGATTTAACCCTAAGTCTTAATGCTAAGACTTAACTTGAAGATGTACCATTAAGACTTAACCTTAAAGCGTAACCTTAAGATTTACACTCAATACTTAACCCTAAGACTTAACCCTATGATTTAAACTTAAGGTTAAACCTTAAGACAAAACCTGAAGACTTAATTCAAAGACTTATCCCTAAAGACTCAACACTGAGACTTAAGCCTAAGATTTAAGACTTAACCCTAAGACTTAGCCCCAAGACTTAAGTCTAAGACTTCAACTTATGAATTAAACTTTAGACTTAACCCTAAGACTCAAGCCATAAGACTTCACCTTAAGACTTAACCTGAAGACTTAACCTTAAAATTTAACCCTAAGACTGAACCCTAAAATATAACTTTTAAGACTTAACAATAAGACTGAACATTAAGACACAACCTTACGACTTCTACCCTGAGACCTAACCTTGAGACTTAACACTGAGATTTAACCCTAAGACTTAACTTTAAGATGTAACATTCGGACTTAACCTTCAAACTTAACCCTAAGCCTCAACCTTAAGAAGTAACTTGAAGACTTAACCCTGAGAATGAACTCTAAGACTTCAACTTAATAATTAACGCTCAGATATAACCCTCAGACTTAAACTTAAGAAATAGCCCTAAGACTTAACCTTAATATTTAACTTGAAGATGTAACCTTAAGGCTTAACCCTAAACTTAACCCTAAGAGTTAACCTTAAGTGTTGACCTTACAGATTTAACCCTAAGAGTTAACCTTAGGACAGAAACGTTAAGACTTAACCCTAAGACTTATCCCCAAGACTTAACTCTAAAGAGTTAACCCTAAGACTTCAACTTGTGATTTAAACTTTAGACTGAACGCTAAGACTTAAAATTACGATTTAACATTAAGATTTAACCATAAGACTTAACCCTAAGACTTCAGGTTAAGTTTTAACCTTAAGACTCAACCCTGAGACTTAGTCGTGAAATTTATCCATAAGACTTATCCCTAAAACTGAAAACTGAGACTTAAACCTAAGATTTAACCTGAAGACTTAACCCTAAAACGTAGCCCTGAGACTTATCCTTGAGCTTTAACCTTGATACTTAATCCTGAGACTTAGCCCTAAGACTTATCCCCAAGACATAACTCTAAGGCTTAACCCAGAGACTTAAACTTAAGGCTCAACCTTAAGACTTAACATTAAGACTTAACCCTGAGACTTAACCATAAGACTTATCCTCAAGATTGTACTCTAAGACTTAACCCTAAGACTTAAGATGAAGACTTAACCCTAAGACTCAATCTATGAGATGTAAACTTAAGACTTAACCTTTAGGAATTAACCCTGACACTTAACCTTAAGGCTTAACCCTAAGACTTAAGCTTAAGGTTTAAACTTAAGACTTATCCCTAAGACATAATCCTGAGACTTAACCCTAAGACTTAACCTCAAGTTTAACTTCAAAACTTAACCCTAAGACTGAATCCTAAGACACAACTTGACCACGTAACCCTGAGACTTAACCTTGAGACTTTACCTTGAAATTTAACCCTGGGATTTAACCCTAAGTCTTAATGCTAAGACTTCACTTGAAGATGTACCATTAAGACTTAACCTTAAAGCGTAACCTTAAGATTTACACTCAATACTTAACCCTAAGACTTAACCCTATGATTTAAACTTAAGGTTAAACCTTAAGACAAAACTTGAAGACTTAATTCAAAGACTTATCCCTAAGACTCAACACTGAGACTTAAGCCTAAGATTTAAGACTTAACCCTAAGACTTAGCCCCAAGACTTAAGTCTAAGACTTCAACTTATGAATTAAACTTTAGACTTAACCCTAAGACTCAAGCCATAAGACTTCACCTTAAGACTTAACCCGAAGACTTAACCTTAAAATTTAACCCTAAGACTGAACCCTAAAATATAACTTTTAAGACTTAACAATAAGACTGAACATTAAGACACAACCTTACGACTTCTACCCTGAGACCTAACCTTGAGACTTAACACTGAGATTTAACCCTAAGACTTAACTTTAAGATGTAACATTCGGACTTAACCTTCAAACTTAACCCTAAGCCTCAACCTTAAGAAGTAACTTGAAGACTTAACCCTGAGAATGAACTCTAAGACTTCAACTTAATAATTAACGCTCAGATATAACCCTCAGGCTTAAACTTAAGAAATAGCCCTAAGACTTAACCTTAATATTTAACTTGAAGATGTAACCTTAAGGCTTAACCCTAAACTTAACCCTAAGAGTTAACCTTAAGTGTTGACCTTACAGATTTAACCCTAAGAGTTAACCTTAGGACAGAAACGTTAAGACTTAACCCTAAGACTTATCCCCAAGACTTAACTCTAAAGAGTTAACCCTAAGACTTCAACTTGTGATTTAAACTTTAGACTGAACGCTAAGACTTAAAATTACGATTTAACATTAAGATTTAACCATAAGACTTAACCCTAAGACTTCAGGTTAAGTTTTAACCTTAAGACTCAACCCTGAGACTTAGTCGTGAAATTTATCCATAAGACTTATCCCTAAAACTGAAAACTGAGACTTAAACCTAAGATTTAACCTGAAGACTTAACCCTAAAACGTAGCCCTGAGACTTATCCTTGAGCTTTAACCTTGATACTTAATCCTGAGACTTAGCCCTAAGACTTATCCCCAAGACATAACTCTAAGGCTTAACCCTAAGACTTAACCTTAAGGCTCAACCTTAAGACTTAACATTAAGACTTAACCCTGAGACTTAACCATAAGACTTATCCTCAAGATTGTACTCTAAGACTTAACCCTAAGACTTAAGATGAAGACTTAACCCTAAGACTCAATCTATGAGATGTAAACTTAAGACTTAACCTTTAGGAATTAACCCTGACACTTAACCTTAAGGCTTAACCCTAAGACTTAAGCTTAAGGTTTAAACTTAAGACTTATCCCTAAGACATAATCCTGAGACTTAACCCTAAGACTTAACCTCAAGTTTAACTTCAAAACTTAACCCTAAGACTGAATCCTAAGACACAACTTGACCACGTAACCCTGAGACTTAACCTTGAGACTTTACCTTGAAATTTAACCCTGGGATTTAACCCTAAGTCTTAATGCTAAGACTTCACTTGAAGATGTACCATTAAGACTTAACCTTAAAGCGTAACCTTAAGATTTACACTCAATACTTAACCCTAAGACTTAACCCTATGATTTAAACTTAAGGTTAAACCTTAAGACAAAACTTGAAGACTTAATTCAAAGACTTATCCCTAAGACTCAACACTGAGACTTAAGCCTAAGATTTAAGACTTAACCCTAAGACTTAGCCCCAAGACTTAAGTCTAAGACTTCAACTTATGAATTAAACTTTAGACTTAACCCTAAGACTCAAGCCATAAGACTTCACCTTAAGACTTAACCCGAAGACTTAACCTTAAAATTTAACCCTAAGACTGAACCCTAAAATATAACTTTTAAGACTTAACAATAAGACTGAACATTAAGACACAACCTTACGACTTCTACCCTGAGACCTAACCTTGAGACTTAACACTGAGATTTAACCCTAAGACTTAACTTTAAGATGTAACATTCGGACTTAACCTTCAAACTTAACCCTAAGCCTCAACCTTAAGAAGTAACTTGAAGACTTAACCCTGAGAATGAACTCTAAGACTTCAACTTAATAATTAACGCTCAGATATAACCCTCAGGCTTAAACTTAAGAAATAGCCCTAAGACTTAACCTTAATATTTAACTTGAAGATGTAACCTTAAGGCTTAACCCTAAACTTAACCCTAAGAGTTAACCTTAAGTGTTGACCTTACAGATTTAACCCTAAGAGTTAACCTTAGGACTGAAACGTTAAGACTTAACCCTAAGACTTATCCCCAAGACTTAACTCTAAAGAGTTAACCCTAAGACTTCAACTTGTGATTTAAACTTTAGACTGAACGCTAAGACTTAAAATTACGATTTAACATTAAGATTTAACCATAAGACTTAACCCTAAGACTTCAGGTTAAGTTTTAACCTTAAGACTCAACCCTGAGACTTAGTCGTGAAATTTATCCATAAGACTTATCCCTAAAACTGAAAACTGAGACTTAAACCTAAGATTTAACCTGAAGACTTAACCCTAAAACGTAGCCCTGAGACTTATCCTTGAGCTTTAACCTTGATACTTAATCCTGAGACTTAGCCCTAAGACTTATCCCCAAGACATAACTCTAAGGCTTAACCCAGAGACTTAACCTTAAGGCTCAACCTTAAGACTTAACATTAAGACTTAACCCTGAGACTTAACCATAAGACTTATCCTCAAGATTGTACTCTAAGACTTAACCCTAAGACTTAAGATGAAGACTTAACCCTAAGACTCAATCTATGAGATGTAAACTTAAGACTTAACCTTTAGGAATTAACCCTGACACTTAACCTTAAGGCTTAACCCTAAGACTTAAGCTTAAGGTTTAAACTTAAGACTTATCCCTAAGACATAATCCTGAGACTTAACCCTAAGACTTAACCTCAAGTTTAACTTCAAAACTTAACCCTAAGACTGAATCCTAAGACACAACTTGACCACGTAACCCTGAGACTTAACCTTGAGACTTTACCTTGAAATTTAACCCTGGGATTTAACCCTAAGTCTTAATGCTAAGACTTAACTTGAAGATGTACCATTAAGACTTAACCTTAAAGCGTAACCTTAAGATTTACACTCAATACTTAACCCTAAGACTTAACCCTATGATTTAAACTTAAGGTTAAACCTTAAGACAAAACTTGAAGACTTAATTCAAAGACTTATCCCTAAGACTCAACACTGAGACTTAAGCCTAAGATTTAAGACTTAACCCTAAGACTTAGCCCCAAGACTTAAGTCTAAGACTTAAACTTATGAATTAAACTTTAGACTTAACCCTAAGACTCAAGCCATAAGACTTCACCTTAAGACTTAACCCGAAGACTTAACCTTAAAATTTAACCCTAAGACTGAACCCTAAAATATAACTTTTAAGACTTAACAATAAGACTGAACATTAAGACACAACCTTACGACTTCTACCCTGAGACCTAACCTTGAGACTTAACACTGAGATTTAACCCTAAGACTTAACTTTAAGATGTAACATTCGGACTTAACCTTCAAACTTAACCCTAAGCCTCAACCTTAAGAAGTAACTTGAAGACTTAACCCTGAGAATGAACTCTAAGACTTCAACTTAATAATTAACGCTCAGATATAACCCTCAGACTTAAACTTAAGAAATAGCCCTAAGACTTAACCTTAATATTTAACTTGAAGATGTAACCTTAAGGCTTAACCCTAAACTTAACCCTAAGAGTTAACCTTAAGTGTTGACCTTACAGATTTAACCCTAAGAGTTAACCTTAGGACTGAAACGTTAAGACTTAACCCTAAGACTTATCCCCAAGACTTAACTCTAAAGAGTTAACCCTAAGACTTCAACTTGTGATTTAAACTTTAGACTGAACGCTAAGACTTAAAATTACGATTTAACATTAAGATTTAACCATAAGACTTAACCCTAAGACTTCAGGTTAAGTTTTAACCTTAAGACTCAACCCTGAGACTTAGTCGTGAAATTTATCCATAAGACTTATCCCTAAAACTGAAAACTGAGACTTAAACCTAAGATTTAACCTGAAGACTTAACCCTAAAACGTAGCCCTGAGACTTATCCTTGAGCTTTAACCTTGATACTTAATCCTGAGACTTAGCCCTAAGACTTATCCCCAAGACATAACTCTAAGGCTTAACCCTAAGACTTAACCTTGAGGCTCAACCTTAAGACTTAACATTAAGACTTAACCCTGAGACTTAACCATAAGACTTATCCTCAAGATTGTACTCTAAGACTTAACCCTAAGACTTAAGATGAAGACTTAACCCTAAGACTCAATCTATGAGATGTAAACTTAAGACTTAATTAACCCTAAGACTCAATCTATGAGATGTAAACTTAAGACTTAACCTTTAGGAATTAACCCTGACACTTAACCTTAAGGCTTAACCCTAAGACTTAAGCTTAAGGTTTAAACTTAAGACTTATCCCTAAGACATAATCCTGAGACTTAACCCTAAGACTTAACCTCAAGTTTAACTTCAAAACTTAACCCTAAGACTGAATCCTAAGACACAACTTGACCACGTAACCCTGAGACTTAACCTTGAGACTTTACCTTGAAATTTAACCCTGGGATTTAACCCTAAGTCTTAATGCTAAGACTTCACTTGAAGATGTACCATTAAGACTTAACCTTAAAGCGTAACCTTAAGATTTACACTCAATACTTAACCCTAAGACTTAACCCTATGATTTAAACTTAAGGTTAAACCTTAAGACAAAACTTGAAGACTTAATTCAAAGACTTATCCCTAAGACTCAACACTGAGACTTAAAGCTAAGATTTAAGACTTAACCCTAAGACTTAGCCCCAAGACTGAAGTCTAAGACTTAAACTTATGAATTAAACTTTAGACTTAACCCTAAGACTCAAGCCATAAGACTTCACCTTAAGACTTAACCTGAAGACTTAACCTTAAAATTTAACCCTAAGACTGAACCCTAAAATATAACTTTTAAGACTTAACAATAAGACTGAACATTAAGACACAACCTTACGACTTCTACCCTGAGACCTAACCTTGAGACTTAACACTGAGATTTAACCCTAAGACTTAACTTTAAGATGTAACATTCGGACTTAACCTTCAAACTTAACCCTAAGCCTCAACCTTAAGAAGTAACTTGAAGACTTAACCCTGAGAATGAACTCTAAGACTTCAACTTAATAATTAACGCTCAGATATAACCCTCAGGCTTAAACTTAAGAAATAGCCCTAAGACTTAACCTTAATATTTAACTTGAAGATGTAACCTTAAGGCTTAACCCTAAACTTAACCCTAAGAGTTAACCTTAAGTGTTGACCTTACAGATTTAACCCTAAGAGTTAACCTTAGGACAGAAACGTTAAGACTTAACCCTAAGACTTATCCCCAAGACTTAACTCTAAAGAGTTAACCCTAAGACTTCAACTTGTGATTTAAACTTTAGACTGAACGCTAAGACTTAAAATTACGATTTAACATTAAGATTTAACCATAAGACTTAACCCTAAGACTTCAGGTTAAGTTTTAACCTTAAGACTCAACCCTGAGACTTAGTCGTGAAATTTATCCATAAGACTTATCCCTAAAACTGAAAACTGAGACTTAAACCTAAGATTTAACCTGAAGACTTAACCCTAAAACGTAGCCCTGAGACTTATCCTTGAGCTTTAACCTTGATACTTAATCCTGAGACTTAGCCCTAAGACTTATCCCCAAGACATAACTCTAAGGCTTAACCCAGAGACTTAACCTTAAGGCTCAACCTTAAGACTTAACATTAAGACTTAACCCTGAGACTTAACCATAAGACTTATCCTCAAGATTGTACTCTAAGACTTAACCCTAAGACTTAAGATGAAGACTTAACCCTAAGACTCAATCTATGAGATGTAAACTTAAGACTTAACCTTTAGGAATTAACCCTGACACTTAACCTTAAGGCTTAACCCTAAGACTTAAGCTTAAGGTTTAAACTTAAGACTTATCCCTAAGACATAATCCTGAGACTTAACCCTAAGACTTAACCTCAAGTTTAACTTCAAAACTTAACCCTAAGACTGAATCCTAAGACACAACTTGACCACGTAACCCTGAGACTTAACCTTGAGACTTTACCTTGAAATTTAACCCTGGGATTTAACCCTAAGTCTTAATGCTAAGACTTAACTTGAAGATGTACCATTAAGACTTAACCTTAAAGCGTAACCTTAAGATTTACACTCAATACTTAACCCTAAGACTTAACCCTATGATTTAAACTTAAGGTTAAACCTTAAGACAAAACTTGAAGACTTAATTCAAAGACTTATCCCTAAGACTCAACACTGAGACTTAAGCCTAAGATTTAAGACTTAACCCTAAGACTTAGCCCCAAGACTTAAGTCTAAGACTTAAACTTATGAATTAAACTTTAGACTTAACCCTAAGACTCAAGCCATAAGACTTCACCTTAAGACTTAACCCGAAGACTTAACCTTAAAATTTAACCCTAAGACTGAACCCTAAAATATAACTTTTAAGACTTAACAATAAGACTGAACATTAAGACACAACCTTACGACTTCTACCCTGAGACCTAACCTTGAGACTTAACACTGAGATTTAACCCTAAGACTTAACTTTAAGATGTAACATTCGGACTTAACCTTCAAACTTAACCCTAAGCCTCAACCTTAAGAAGTAACTTGAAGACTTAACCCTGAGAATGAACTCTAAGACTTCAACTTAATAATTAACGCTCAGATATAACCCTCAGACTTAAACTTAAGAAATAGCCCTAAGACTTAACCTTAATATTTAACTTGAAGATGTAACCTTAAGGCTTAACCCTAAACTTAACCCTAAGAGTTAACCTTAAGTGTTGACCTTACAGATTTAACCCTAAGAGTTAACCTTAGGACTGAAACGTTAAGACTTAACCCTAAGACTTATCCCCAAGACTTAACTCTAAAGAGTTAACCCTAAGACTTCAACTTGTGATTTAAACTTTAGACTGAACGCTAAGACTTAAAATTACGATTTAACATTAAGATTTAACCATAAGACTTAACCCTAAGACTTCAGGGTAAGTTTTAACCTGAAGACTCAACCCTGAGACGTAGTCGTGAAATTTATCCATAAGACTTATCCCTAAAACTGAAAACTGAGACTTAAACCTAAGATTTAACCTGAAGACTTAACCCTAAAACGTAGCCCTGAGACTTATCATTGAGCTTTAACCTTGATACTTAATCCTGAGACTTAGCCCTAAGTCTTATCCCCAAGACATAACTCTAAGGCTTAACCCTAAGACTTAACCTTGAGGCTCAACCTTAAGACTTAACATTAAGACTTAACCCTGAGACTTAACCATAAGACTTATCCTCAAGATTGTACTCTAAGACTTAACCCTAAGACTTAAGATGAAGACTTAACCCTAAGACTCAATCTATGAGATGTAAACTTAAGACTTAATTAACCCTAAGACTCAATCTATGAGATGTAAACTTAAGACTTAACCTTTAGGAATTAACCCTGACACTTAACCTTAAGGCTTAACCCTAAGACTTAAGCTTAAGGTTTAAACTTAAGACTTATCCCTAAGACATAATCCTGAGACTTAACCCTAAGACTTAACCTCAAGTTTAACTTCAAAACTTAACCCTAAGACTGAATCCTAAGACACAACTTGACCACGTAACCCTGAGACTTAACCTTGAGACTTTACCTTGAAATTTAACCCTGGGATTTAACCCTAAGTCTTAATGCTAAGACTTAACTTGAAGATGTACCATTAAGACTTAACCTTAAAGCGTAACCTTAAGATTTACACTCAATACTTAACCCTAAGACTTAACCCTATGATTTAAACTTAAGGTTAAACCTTAAGACAAAACTTGAAGACTTAATTCAAAGACTTATCCCTAAGACTCAACACTGAGACTTAAAGCTAAGATTTAAGACTTAACCCTAAGACTTAGCCCCAAGACTGAAGTCTCAGACTTAAATTTATGAATTAAACTTATGAATTAAACTTTAGACTTAACCCTAAGACTCAAGCCATAAGACTTCACCTTAAGACTTAACCTTAAAATTTAACCCTAAGACTGAACCCTAAAATATAACTTTTAAGACTTAACAATAAGACTGAACATTAAGACACAACCTTACGACTTCTACCCTGAGACCTAACCTTGAGACTTAACACTGAGATTTAACCCTAAGACTTAACTTTAAGATGTAACATTCGGACTTAACCTTCAAACTTAACCCTAAGCCTCAACCTTAAGAAGTAACTTGAAGACTTAACCCTGAGAATGAACTCTAAGACTTCAACTTAATAATTAACGCTCAGATATAACCCTCAGACTTAAACTTAAGAAATAGCCCTAAGACTTAACCTTAATATTTAACTTGAAGATGTAACCTTAAGGCTTAACCCTAAACTTAACCCTAAGAGTTAACCTTAAGTGTTGACCTTACAGATTTAACCCTAAGAGTTAACCTTAGGACTGAAACGTTAAGACTTAACCCTAAGACTTATCCCCAAGACTTAACTCTAAAGAGTTAACCCTAAGACTTCAACTTGTGATTTAAACTTTAGACTGAACGCTAAGACTTAAAATTACGATTTAACATTAAGATTTAACCATAAGACTTAACCCTAAGACTTCAGGTTAAGTTTTAACCTTAAGACTCAACCCTGAGACTTAGTCGTGAAATTTATCCATAAGACTTATCCCTAAAACTGAAAACTGAGACTTAAACCTAAGATTTAACCTGAAGACTTAACCCTAAAACGTAGCCCTGAGACTTATCCTTGAGCTTTAACCTTGATACTTAATCCTGAGACTTAGCCCTAAGACTTATCCCCAAGACATAACTCTAAGGCTTAACCCAGAGACTTAACCTTAAGGCTCAACCTTAAGACTTAACATTAAGACTTAACCCTGAGACTTAACCATAAGACTTATCCTCAAGATTGTACTCTAAGACTTAACCCTAAGACTTAAGATGAAGACTTAACCCTAAGACTCAATCTATGAGATGTAAACTTAAGACTTAACCTTTAGGAATTAACCCTGACACTTAACCTTAAGGCTTAACCCTAAGACTTAAGCTTAAGGTTTAAACTTAAGACTTATCCCTAAGACATAATCCTGAGACTTAACCCTAAGACTTAACCTCAAGTTTAACTTCAAAACTTAACCCTAAGACTGAATCCTAAGACACAACTTGACCACGTAACCCTGAGACTTAACCTTGAGACTTTACCTTGAAATTTAACCCTGGGATTTAACCCTAAGTCTTAATGCTAAGACTTAACTTGAAGATGTACCATTAAGACTTAACCTTAAAGCGTAACCTTAAGATTTACACTCAATACTTAACCCTAAGACTTAACCCTATGATTTAAACTTAAGGTTAAACCTTAAGACAAAATTTGAAGACTTAATTCAAAGACTTATCCCTAAGACTCAACACTGAGACTTAAAGCTAAGATTTAAGACTTAACCCTAAGACTTAGCCCCAAGACTTAAGTCTAAGACTTCAAGTTATGAATTAAACTTTAGACTTAACCCTAAGACTCAAGCCATAAGACTTCACCTTAAGACTTAACCTGAAGACTTAACCTTAAAATTTAACCCTAAGACTGAACCCTAAAATATAACTTTTAAGACTTAACAATAAGACCGAACATTAAGACACAACCTTACGACTTCTACCCTGAGACCTAACCTTGAGACTTAACACTGAGATTTAACCCTAAGACTTAACTTTAAGATGTAACATTCGGACTTAACCTTCAAACTTAACCCTAAGCCTCAACCTTAAGAAGTAACTTGAAGACTTAACCCTGAGAATGAACTCTAAGACTTCAACTTAATAATTAACGCTCAGATATAACCCTCAGGCTTAAACTTAAGAAATAGCCCTAAGACTTAACCTTAATATTTAACTTGAAGATGTAACCTTAAGGCTTAACCCTAAACTTAACCCTAAGAGTTAACCTTAAGTGTTGACCTTACAGATTTAACCCTAAGAGTTAACCTTAGGACTGAAACGTTAAGACTTAACCCTAAGACTTATCCCCAAGACTTAACTCTAAAGAGTTAACCCTAAGACTTATCCCCAAGACTTAACTCTAAAGAGTTAACCCTAAGACTTCAGCTTGTGATTTAAACTTTAGACTGAACGCTAAGACTTAAAATTACGATTTAACATTAAGATTTAACCATAAGACTTAACCCTAAGACTTCAGGTTAAGTTTTAACCTTAAGACTCAACCCTGAGACTTAGTCGTGAAATTTATCCATAAGACTTATCCCTAAAACTGAAAACTGAGACTTAAACCTAAGATTTAACCTGAAGACTTAACCCTAAAACGTAGCCCTGAGACTTATCATTGAGCTTTAACCTTGATACTTAATCCTGAGACTTAGCCCTAAGACTTATCCCCAAGACATAACTCTAAGGCTTAACCCTAAGACTTAACCTTGAGGCTCAACCTTAAGACTTAACATTAAGACTTAACCCTGAGACTTAAACATAAGACTTATCCTCAAGATTGTACTCTAAGACTTAACCCTAAGACTTAAGATGAAGACTTAACCCTAAGACTCAATCTATGAGATGTAAACTTAAGACTTAATTAACCCTAAGACTCAATCTATGAGATGTAAACTTAAGACTTAACCTTTAGGAATTAACCCTGACACTTAACCTTAAGGCTTAACCCTAAGACTTAAGCTTAAGGTTTAAACTTAAGACTTATCCCTAAGACATAATCCTGAGACTTAACCCTAAGACTTAACCTCAAGTTTAACTTCAAAACTTAACCCTAAGACTGAATCCTAAGACACAACTTGACCACGTAACCCTGAGACTTAACCTTGAGACTTTACCTTGAAATTTAACCCTGGGATTTAACCCTAAGTCTTAATGCTAAGACTTCACTTGAAGATGTACCATTAAGACTTAACCTTAAAGCGTAACCTTAAGATTTACACTCAATACTTAACCCTAAGACTTAACCCTATGATTTAAACTTAAGGTTAAACCTTAAGACAAAATTTGAAGACTTAATTCAAAGACTTATCCCTAAGACTCAACACTGAGACTTAAACCTAAGATTTAAGACTTAACCCTAAGACTTAGCCCCAAGACTTAAGTCTAAGACTTCAAGTTATGAATTAAACTTTAGACTTAACCCTAAGACTCAAGCCATAAGACTTCACCTTAAGACTTAACCTGAAGACTTAACCTTAAAATTTAACCCTAAGACTGAACCCTAAAATATAACTTTTAAGACTTAACAATAAGACTGAACATTAAGACACAACCTTACGACTTCTACCCTGAGACCTAACCTTGAGACTTAACACTGAGATTTAACCCTAAGACTTAACTTTAAGATGTAACATTCGGACTTAACCTTCAAACTTAACCCTAAGCCTCAACCTTAAGAAGTAACTTGAAGACTTAACCCTGAGAATGAACTCTAAGACTTCAACTTAATAATTAACGCTCAGATATAACCCTCAGACTTAAACTTAAGAAATAGCCCTAAGACTTAACCTTAATATTTAACTTGAAGATGTAACCTTAAGGCTTAACCCTAAACTTAACCCTAAGAGTTAACCTTAAGTGTTGACCTTACAGATTTAACCCTAAGAGTTAACCTTAGGACTGAAACGTTAAGACTTAACCCTAAGACTTATCCCCAAGACTTAACTCTAAAGAGTTAACCCTAAGACTTCAGCTTGTGATTTAAACTTTAGACTGAACGCTAAGACTTAAAATTACGATTTAACATTAAGATTTAACCATAAGACTTAACCCTAAGACTTCAGGTTAAGTTTTAACCTTAAGACTCAACCCTGAGACTTAGTCGTGAAATTTATCCATAAGACTTATCCCTAAAACTGAAAACTGAGACTTAAACCTAAGATTTAACCTGAAGACTTAACCCTAAAACGTAGCCCTGAGACTTATCCTTGAGCTTTAACCTTGATACTTAATCCTGAGACTTAGCCCTAAGACTTATCCCCAAGACATAACTCTAAGGCTTAACCCTAAGACTTAACCTTAAGGCTCAACCTTAAGACTTAACATTAAGACTTAACCCTGAGACTTAACCATAAGACTTATCCTCAAGATTGTACTCTAAGACTTAACCCTAAGACTTAAGATGAAGACTTAACCCTAAGACTCAATCTATGAGATGTAAACTTAAGACTTAATTAACCCTAAGACTCAATCTATGAGATGTAAACTTAAGACTTAACCTTTAGGAATTAACCCTGACACTTAACCTTAAGGCTTAACCCTAAGACTTAAGCTTAAGGTTTAAACTTAAGACTTATCCCTAAGACATAATCCTGAGACTTAACCCTAAGACTTAACCTCAAGTTTAACTTCAAAACTTAACCCTAAGACTGAATCCTAAGACACAACTTGACCACGTAACCCTGAGACTTAACCTTGAGACTTTACCTTGAAATTTAACCCTGGGATTTAACCCTAAGTCTTAATGCTAAGACTTCACTTGAAGATGTACCATTAAGACTTAACCTTAAAGCGTAACCTTAAGATTTACACTCAATACTTAACCCTAAGACTTAACCCTATGATTTAAACTTAAGGTTAAACCTTAAGACAAAACTTGAAGACTTAATTCAAAGACTTATCCCTAAGACTCAACACTGAGACTTAAGCCTAAGATTTAAGACTTAACCCTAAGACTTAGCCCCAAGACTTAAGTCTAAGACTTAAACTTATGAATTAAACTTTAGACTTAACCCTAAGACTCAAGCCATAAGACTTCACCTTAAGACTTAACCCGAAGACTTAACCTTAAAATTTAACCCTAAGACTGAACCCTAAAATATAACTTTTAAGACTTAACAATAAGACTGAACATTAAGACACAACCTTACGACTTCTACCCTGAGACCTAACCTTGAGACTTAACACTGAGATTTAACCCTAAGACTTAACTTTAAGATGTAACATTCGGACTTAACCTTCAAACTTAACCCTAAGCCTCAACCTTAAGAAGTAACTTGAAGACTTAACCCTGAGAATGAACTCTAAGACTTCAACTTAATAATTAACGCTCAGATATAACCCTCAGACTTAAACTTAAGAAATAGCCCTAAGACTTAACCTTAATATTTAACTTGAAGATGTAACCTTAAGGCTTAACCCTAAACTTAACCCTAAGAGTTAACCTTAAGTGTTGACCTTACAGATTTAACCCTAAGAGTTAACCTTAGGACTGAAACGTTAAGACTTAACCCTAAGACTTATCCCCAAGACTTAACTCTAAAGAGTTAACCCTAAGACTTCAGCTTGTGATTTAAACTTTAGACTGAACGCTAAGACTTAAAATTACGATTTAACATTAAGATTTAACCATAAGACTTAACCCTAAGACTTCAGGTTAAGTTTTAACCTTAAGACTCAACCCTGAGACTTAGTCGTGAAATTTATCCATAAGACTTATCCCTAAAACTGAAAACTGAGACTTAAACCTAAGATTTAACCTGAAGACTTAACCCTAAAACGTAGCCCTGAGACTTATCATTGAGCTTTAACCTTGATACTTAATCCTGAGACTTAGCCCTAAGTCTTATCCCCAAGACATAACTCTAAGGCTTAACCCTAAGACTTAACCTTGAGGCTCAACCTTAAGACTTAACATTAAGACTTAACCCTGAGACTTAACCATAAGACTTATCCTCAAGATTGTACTCTAAGACTTAACCCTAAGACTTAAGATGAAGACTTAACCCTAAGACTCAATCTATGAGATGTAAACTTAAGACTTAATTAACCCTAAGACTCAATCTATGAGATGTAAACTTAAGACTTAACCTTTAGGAATTAACCCTGACACTTAACCTTAAGGCTTAACCCTAAGACTTAAGCTTAAGGTTTAAACTTAAGACTTATCCCTAAGACATAATCCTGAGACTTAACCCTAAGACTTAACCTCAAGTTTAACTTCAAAACTTAACCCTAAGACTGAATCCTAAGACACAACTTGACCACGTAACCCTGAGACTTAACCTTGAGACTTTACCTTGAAATTTAACCCTGGGATTTAACCCTAAGTCTTAATGCTAAGACTTCACTTGAAGATGTACCATTAAGACTTAACCTTAAAGCGTAACCTTAAGATTTACACTCAATACTTAACCCTAAGACTTAACCCTATGATTTAAACTTAAGGTTAAACCTTAAGACAAAATTTGAAGACTTAATTCAAAGACTTATCCCTAAGACTCAACACTGAGACTTAAACCTAAGATTTAAGACTTAACCCTAAGACTTAGCCCCAAGACTTAAGTCTAAGACTTCAAGTTATGAATTAAACTTTAGACTTAACCCTAAGACTCAAGCCATAAGACTTCACCTTAAGACTTAACCTGAAGACTTAACCTTAAAATTTAACCCTAAGACTGAACCCTAAAATATAACTTTTAAGACTTAACAATAAGACTGAACATTAAGACACAACCTTACGACTTCTACCCTGAGACCTAACCTTGAGACTTAACACTGAGATTTAACCCTAAGACTTAACTTTAAGATGTAACATTCGGACTTAACCTTCAAACTTAACCCTAAGCCTCAACCTTAAGAGGTAACTTGAAGACTTAACCCTGAGAATGAACTCTAAGACTTCAACTTAATAATTAACGCTCAGATATAACCCTCAGACTTAAACTTAAGAAATAGCCCTAAGACTTAACCTTAATATTTAACTTGAAGATGTAACCTTAAGGCTTAACCCTAAACTTAACCCTAAGAGTTAACCTTAAGTGTTGACCTTACAGATTTAACCCTAAGAGTTAACCTTAGGACTGAAACGTTAAGACTTAACCCTAAGACTTATCCCCAAGACTTAACTCTAAAGAGTTAACCCTAAGACTTCAGCTTGTGATTTAAACTTTAGACTGAACGCTAAGACTTAAAATTACGATTTAACATTAAGATTTAACCATAAGACTTAACCCTAAGACTTCAGGTTAAGTTTTAACCTTAAGACTCAACCCTGAGACTTAGTCGTGAAATTTATCCATAAGACTTATCCCTAAAACTGAAAACTGAGACTTAAACCTAAGATTTAACCTGAAGACTTAACCCTAAAACGTAGCCCTGAGACTTATCCTTGAGCTTTAACCTTGATACTTAATCCTGAGACTTAGCCCTAAGACTTATCCCCAAGACATAACTCTAAGGCTTAACCCTAAGACTTAACCTTGAGGCTCAACCTTAAGACTTAACATTAAGACTTAACCCTGAGACTTAACCATAAGACTTATCCTCAAGATTGTACTCTAAGACTTAACCCTAAGACTTAAGATGAAGACTTAACCCTAAGACTCAATCTATGAGATGTAAACTTAAGACTTAATTAACCCTAAGACTCAATCTATGAGATGTAAACTTAAGACTTAACCTTTAGGAATTAACCCTGACACTTAACCTTAAGGCTTAACCCTAAGACTTAAGCTTAAGGTTTAAACTTAAGACTTATCCCTAAGACATAATCCTGAGACTTAACCCTAAGACTTAACCTCAAGTTTAACTTCAAAACTTAACCCTAAGACTGAATCCTAAGACACAACTTGACCACGTAACCCTGAGACTTAACCTTGAGACTTTACCTTGAAATTTAACCCTGGGATTTAACCCTAAGTCTTAATGCTAAGACTTCACTTGAAGATGTACCATTAAGACTTAACCTTAAAGCGTAACCTTAAGATTTACACTCAATACTTAACCCTAAGACTTAACCCTATGATTTAAACTTAAGGTTAAACCTTAAGACAAAACTTGAAGACTTAATTCAAAGACTTATCCCTAAGACTCAACACTGAGACTTAAGCCTAAGATTTAAGACTTAACCCTAAGACTTAGCCCCAAGACTTAAGTCTAAGACTTCAACTTATGAATTAAACTTTAGACTTAACCCTAAGACTCAAGCCATAAGACTTCACCTTAAGACTTAACCCGAAGACTTAACCTTAAAATTTAACCCTAAGACTGAACCCTAAAATATAACTTTTAAGACTTAACAATAAGACTGAACATTAAGACACAACCTTACGACTTCTACCCTGAGACCTAAGCTTGAGACTTAACACTGAGATTTAACCCTAAGACTTAACTTTAAGATGTAACATTCGGACTTAACCTTCAAACTTAACCCTAAGCCTCAACCTTAAGAAGTAACTTGAAGACTTAACCCTGAGAATGAACTCTAAGACTTCAACTTAATAATTAACGCTCAGATATAACCCTCAGACTTAAACTTAAGAAATAGCCCTAAGACTTAACCTTAATATTTAACTTGAAGATGTAACCTTAAGGCTTAACCCTAAACTTAACCCTAAGAGTTAACCTTAAGTGTTGACCTTACAGATTTAACCCTAAGAGTTAACCTTAGGACAGAAACGTTAAGACTTAACCCTAAGACTTATCCCCAAGACTTAACTCTAAAGAGTTAACCCTAAGACTTCAACTTGTGATTTAAACTTTAGACTGAACGCTAAGACTTAAAATTACGATTTAACATTAAGATTTAACCATAAGACTTAACCCTAAGACTTCAGGTTAAGTTTTAACCTTAAGACTCAACCCTGAGACTTAGTCGTGAAATTTATCCATAAGACTTATCCCTAAAACTGAAAACTGAGACTTAAACCTAAGATTTAACCTGAAGACTTAACCCTAAAACGTAGCCCTGAGACTTATCCTTGAGCTTTAACCTTGATACTTAATCCTGAGACTTAGCCCTAAGACTTATCCCCAAGACATAACTCTAAGGCTTAACCCTAAGACTTAACCTTAAGGCTCAACCTTAAGACTTAACATTAAGACTTAACCCTGAGACTTAACCATAAGACTTATCCTCAAGATTGTACTCTAAGACTTAACCCTAAGACTTAAGATGAAGACTTAACCCTAAGACTCAATCTATGAGATGTAAACTTAAGACTTAATTAACCCTAAGACTCAATCTATGAGATGTAAACTTAAGACTTAACCTTTAGGAATTAACCCTGACACTTAACCTTAAGGCTTAACCCTAAGACTTAAGCTTAAGGTTTAAACTTAAGACTTATCCCTAAGACATAATCCTGAGACTTAACCCTAAGACTTAACCTCAAGTTTAACTTCAAAACTTAACCCTAAGACTGAATCCTAAGACACAACTTGACCACGTAACCCTGAGACTTAACCTTGAGACTTTACCTTGAAATTTAACCCTGGGATTTAACCCTAAGTCTTAATGCTAAGACTTCACTTGAAGATGTACCATTAAGACTTAACCTTAAAGCGTAACCTTAAGATTTACACTCAATACTTAACCCTAAGACTTAACCCTATGATTTAAACTTAAGGTTAAACCTTAAGACAAAACTTGAAGACTTAATTCAAAGACTTATCCCTAAGACTCAACACTGAGACGTAAACCTAAGATTTAAGACTTAACCCTAAGACTTAGCCCCAAGACTTAAGTCTAAGACTTCAAGTTATGAATTAAACTTTAGACTTAACCCTAAGACTCAAGCCATAAGACTTCACCTTAAGACTTAACCCGAAGACTTAACCTTAAAATTTAACCCTAAGACTGAACCCTAAAATATAACTTTTAAGACTTAACAATAAGACTGAACATTAAGACACAACCTTACGACTTCTACCCTGAGACCTAACCTTGAGACTTAACACTGAGATTTAACCCTAAGACTTAACTTTAAGATGTAACATTCGGACTTAACCTTCAAACTTAACCCTAAGCCTCAACCTTAAGAAGTAACTTGAAGACTTAACCCTGAGAATGAACTCTAAGACTTCAACTTAATAATTAACGCTCAGATATAACCCTCAGGCTTAAACTTAAGAAATAGCCCTAAGACTTAACCTTAATATTTAACTTGAAGATGTAACCTTAAGGCTTAACCCTAAACTTAACCCTAAGAGTTAACCTTAAGTGTTGACCTTACAGATTTAACCCTAAGAGTTAACCTTAGGACTGAAACGTTAAGACTTAACCCTAAGACTTATCCCCAAGACTTAACTCTAAAGAGTTAACCCTAAGACTTCAACTTGTGATTTAAACTTTAGACTGAACGCTAAGACTTAAAATTACGATTTAACATTAAGATTTAACCATAAGACTTAACCCTAAGACTTCAGGTTAAGTTTTAACCTTAAGACTCAACCCTGAGACTTAGTCGTGAAATTTATCCATAAGACTTATCCCTAAAACTGAAAACTGAGACTTAAACCTAAGATTTAACCTGAAGACTTAACCCTAAAACGTAGCCCTGAGACTTATCCTTGAGCTTTAACCTTGATACTTAATCCTGAGACTTAGCCCTAAGACTTATCCCCAAGACATAACTCTAAGGCTTAACCCAGAGACTTAACCTTAAGGCTCAACCTTAAGACTTAACATTAAGACTTAACCCTGAGACTTAACCATAAGACTTATCCTCAAGATTGTACTCTAAGACTTAACCCTAAGACTTAAGATGAAGACTTAACCCTAAGACTCAATCTATGAGATGTAAACTTAAGACTTAACCTTTAGGAATTAACCCTGACACTTAACCTTAAGGCTTAACCCTAAGACTTAAGCTTAAGGTTTAAACTTAAGACTTATCCCTAAGACATAATCCTGAGACTTAACCCTAAGACTTAACCTCAAGTTTAACTTCAAAACTTAACCCTAAGACTGAATCCTAAGACACAACTTGACCACGTAACCCTGAGACTTAACCTTGAGACTTTACCTTGAAATTTAACCCTGGGATTTAACCCTAAGTCTTAATGCTAAGACTTAACTTGAAGATGTACCATTAAGACTTAACCTTAAAGCGTAACCTTAAGATTTACACTCAATACTTAACCCTAAGACTTAACCCTATGATTTAAACTTAAGGTTAAACCTTAAGACAAAATTTGAAGACTTAATTCAAAGACTTATCCCTAAGACTCAACACTGAGACGTAAACCTAAGATTTAAGACTTAGCCCCAAGACTTAAGTCTAAGACTTCAAGTTATGAATTAAACTTTAGACTTAACCCTAAGACTCAAGCCATAAGACTTCACCTTAAGACTTAACCTGAAGACTTAACCTTAAAATTTAACCCTAAGACTGAACCCTAAAATATAACTTTTAAGACTTAACAATAAGACTGAACATTAAGACACAACCTTACGACTTCTACCCTGAGACCTAACCTTGAGACTTAACACTGAGATTTAACCCTAAGACTTAACTTTAAGATGTAACATTCGGACTTAACCTTCAAACTTAACCCTAAGCCTCAACCTTAAGAAGTAACTTGAAGACTTAACCCTGAGAATGAACTCTAAGACTTCAACTTAATAATTAACGCTCAGATATAACCCTCAGACTTAAACTTAAGAAATAGCCCTAAGACTTAACCTTAATATTTAACTTGAAGATGTAACCTTAAGGCTTAACCCTAAACTTAACCCTAAGAGTTAACCTTAAGTGTTGACCTTACAGATTTAACCCTAAGAGTTAACCTTAGGACTGAAACGTTAAGACTTAACCCTAAGACTTATCCCCAAGACTTAACTCTAAAGAGTTAACCCTAAGACTTCAGCTTGTGATTTAAACTTTAGACTGAACGCTAAGACTTAAAATTACGATTTAACATTAAGATTTAACCATAAGACTTAACCCTAAGACTTCAGGTTAAGTTTTAACCTTAAGACTCAACCCTGAGACTTAGTCGTGAAATTTATCCATAAGACTTATCCCTAAAACTGAAAACTGAGACTTAAACCTAAGATTTAACCTCAAGACTTAACCCTAAAACGTAGCCCTGAGACTTATCCTTGAGCTTTAACCTTGATACTTAATCCTGAGACTTAGCCCTAAGACTTATCCCCAAGACATAACTCTAAGGCTTAACCCTAAGACTTAACCTTAAGGCTCAACCTTAAGACTTAACATTAAGACTTAACCCTGAGACTTAACCATAAGACTTATCCTCAAGATTGTACTCTAAGACTTAACCCTAAGACTTAAGATGAAGACTTAACCCTAAGACTCAATCTATGAGATGTAAACTTAAGACTTAATTAACCCTAAGACTCAATCTATGAGATGTAAACTTAAGACTTAACCTTTAGGAATTAACCCTGACACTTAACCTTAAGGCTTAACCCTAAGACTTAAGCTTAAGGTTTAAACTTAAGACTTATCCCTAAGACATAATCCTGAGACTTAACCCTAAGACTTAACCTCAAGTTTAACTTCAAAACTTAACCCTAAGACTGAATCCTAAGACACAACTTGACCACGTAACCCTGAGACTTAACCTTGAGACTTTACCTTGAAATTTAACCCTGGGATTTAACCCTAAGTCTTAATGCTAAGACTTAACTTTAAGATGTACCATTAAGACTTAACCTTAAAGCGTAACCTTAAGATTTACACTCAATACTTAACCCTAAGACTTAACCCTATGATTTAAACTTAAGGTTAAACCTTAAGACAAAACTTGAAGACTTAATTCAAAGACTTATCCCTAAGACTCAACACTGAGACGTAAACCTAAGATTTAAGACTTAACCCTAAGACTTAGCCCCAAGACTTAAGTCTAAGACTTCAAGTTATGAATTAAACTTTAGACTTAACCCTAAGACTCAAGCCATAAGACTTCACCTTAAGACTTAACCCGAAGACTTAACCTTAAAATTTAACCCTAAGACTGAACCCTAAAATATAACTTTTAAGACTTAACAATAAGACTGAACATTAAGACACAACCTTACGACTTCTACCCTGAGACCTAACCTTGAGACTTAACACTGAGATTTAACCCTAAGACTTAACTTTAAGATGTAACATTCGGACTTAACCTTCAAACTTAACCCTAAGCCTCAACCTTAAGAAGTAACTTGAAGACTTAACCCTGAGAATGAACTCTAAGACTTCAACTTAATAATTAACGCTCAGATATAACCCTCAGGCTTAAACTTAAGAAATAGCCCTAAGACTTAACCTTAATATTTAACTTGAAGATGTAACCTTAAGGCTTAACCCTAAACTTAACCCTAAGAGTTAACCTTAAGTGTTGACCTTACAGATTTAACCCTAAGAGTTAACCTTAGGACTGAAACGTTAAGACTTAACCCTAAGACTTATCCCCAAGACTTAACTCTAAAGAGTTAACCCTAAGACTTCAACTTGTGATTTAAACTTTAGACTGAACGCTAAGACTTAAAATTACGATTTAACATTAAGATTTAACCATAAGACTTAACCCTAAGACTTCAGGTTAAGTTTTAACCTTAAGACTCAACCCTGAGACTTAGTCGTGAAATTTATCCATAAGACTTATCCCTAAAACTGAAAACTGAGACTTAAACCTAAGATTTAACCTGAAGACTTAACCCTAAAACGTAGCCCTGAGACTTATCCTTGAGCTTTAACCTTGATACTTAATCCTGAGACTTAGCCCTAAGACTTATCCCCAAGACATAACTCTAAGGCTTAACCCAGAGACTTAACCTTAAGGCTCAACCTTAAGACTTAACATTAAGACTTAACCCTGAGACTTAACCATAAGACTTATCCTCAAGATTGTACTCTAAGACTTAACCCTAAGACTTAAGATGAAGACTTAACCCTAAGACTCAATCTATGAGATGTAAACTTAAGACTTAACCTTTAGGAATTAACCCTGACACTTAACCTTAAGGCTTAACCCTAAGACTTAAGCTTAAGGTTTAAACTTAAGACTTATCCCTAAGACATAATCCTGAGACTTAACCCTAAGACTTAACCTCAAGTTTAACTTCAAAACTTAACCCTAAGACTGAATCCTAAGACACAACTTGACCACGTAACCCTGAGACTTAACCTTGAGACTTTACCTTGAAATTTAACCCTGGGATTTAACCCTAAGTCTTAATGCTAAGACTTAACTTGAAGATGTACCATTAAGACTTAACCTTAAAGCGTAACCTTAAGATTTACACTCAATACTTAACCCTAAGACTTAACCCTATGATTTAAACTTAAGGTTAAACCTTAAGACAAAATTTGAAGACTTAATTCAAAGACTTATCCCTAAGACTCAACACTGAGACTTAAACCTAAGATTTAAGACTTAGCCCCAAGACTTAAGTCTAAGACTTCAAGTTATGAATTAAACTTTAGACTTAACCCTAAGACTCAAGCCATAAGACTTCACCTTAAGACTTAACCTGAAGACTTAACCTTAAAATTTAACCCTAAGACTGAACCCTAAAATATAACTTTTAAGACTTAACAATAAGACTGAACATTAAGACACAACCTTACGACTTCTACCCTGAGACCTAACCTTGAGACTTAACACTGAGATTTAACCCTAAGACTTAACTTTAAGATGTAACATTCGGACTTAACCTTCAAACTTAACCCTAAGCCTCAACCTTAAGAAGTAACTTGAAGACTTAACCCTGAGAATGAACTCTAAGACTTCAACTTAATAATTAACGCTCAGATATAACCCTCAGACTTAAACTTAAGAAATAGCCCTAAGACTTAACCTTAATATTTAACTTGAAGATGTAACCTTAAGGCTTAACCCTAAACTTAACCCTAAGAGTTAACCTTAAGTGTTGACCTTACAGATTTAACCCTAAGAGTTAACCTTAGGACTGAAACGTTAAGACTTAACCCTAAGACTTATCCCCAAGACTTAACTCTAAAGAGTTAACCCTAAGACTTCAGCTTGTGATTTAAACTTTAGACTGAACGCTAAGACTTAAAATTACGATTTAACATTAAGATTTAACCATAAGACTTAACCCTAAGACTTCAGGTTAAGTTTTAACCTTAAGACTCAACCCTGAGACTTAGTCGTGAAATTTATCCATAAGACTTATCCCTAAAACTGAAAACTGAGACTTAAACCTAAGATTTAACCTGAAGACTTAACCCTAAAACGTAGCCCTGAGACTTATCCTTGAGCTTTAACCTTGATACTTAATCCTGAGACTTAGCCCTAAGACTTATCCCCAAGACATAACTCTAAGGCTTAACCCTAAGACTTAACCTTGAGGCTCAACCTTAAGACTTAACATTAAGACTTAACCCTGAGACTTAACCATAAGACTTATCCTCAAGATTGTACTCTAAGACTTAACCCTAAGACTTAAGATGAAGACTTAACCCTAAGACTCAATCTATGAGATGTAAACTTAAGACTTAATTAACCCTAAGACTCAATCTATGAGATGTAAACTTAAGACTTAACCTTTAGGAATTAACCCTGACACTTAACCTTAAGGCTTAACCCTAAGACTTAAGCTTAAGGTTTAAACTTAAGACTTATCCCTAAGACATAATCCTGAGACTTAACCCTAAGACTTAACCTCAAGTTTAACTTCAAAACTTAACCCTAAGACTGAATCCTAAGACACAACTTGACCACGTAACCCTGAGACTTAACCTTGAGACTTTACCTTGAAATTTAACCCTGGGATTTAACCCTAAGTCTTAATGCTAAGACTTAACTTTAAGATGTACCATTAAGACTTAACCTTAAAGCGTAACCTTAAGATTTACACTCAATACTTAACCCTAAGACTTAACCCTATGATTTAAACTTAAGGTTAAACCTTAAGACAAAACTTGAAGACTTAATTCAAAGACTTATCCCTAAGACTCAACACTGAGACTTAAACCTAAGATTTAAGACTTAACCCTAAGACTTAGCCCCAAGACTTAAGTCTAAGACTTAAACTTATGAATTAAACTTTAGACTTAACCCTAAGACTCAAGCCATAAGACTTCACCTTAAGACTTAACCTGAAGACTTAACCTTAAAATTTAACCCTAAGACTGAACCCTAAAATATAACTTTTAAGACTTAACAATAAGACTGAACATTAAGACACAACCTTACGACTTCTACCCTGAGACCTAACCTTGAGACTTAACACTGAGATTTAACCCTAAGACTTAACTTTAAGATGTAACATTCGGACTTAACCTTCAAACTTAACCCTAAGCCTCAACCTTAAGAAGTAACTTGAAGACTTAACCCTGAGAATGAACTCTAAGACTTCAACTTAATAATTAACGCTCAGATATAACCCTCAGGCTTAAACTTAAGAAATAGCCCTAAGACTTAACCTTAATATTTAACTTGAAGATGTAACCTTAAGGCTTAACCCTAAACTTAACCCTAAGAGTTAACCTTAAGTGTTGACCTTACAGATTTAACCCTAAGAGTTAACCTTAGGACTGAAACGTTAAGACTTAACCCTAAGACTTATCCCCAAGACTTAACTCTAAAGAGTTAACCCTAAGACTTCAGCTTGTGATTTAAACTTTAGACTGAACGCTAAGACTTAAAATTACGATTTAACATTAAGATTTAACCATAAGACTTAACCCTAAGACTTCAGGTTAAGTTTTAACCTTAAGACTCAACCCTGAGACTTAGTCGTGAAATTTATCCATAAGACTTATCCCTAAAACTGAAAACTGAGACTTAAACCTAAGATTTAACCTGAAGACTTAACCCTAAAACGTAGCCCTGAGACTTATCATTGAGCTTTAACCTTGATACTTAATCCTGAGACTTAGCCCTAAGACTTATCCCCAAGACATAACTCTAAGGCTTAACCCTAAGACTTAACCTTGAGGCTCAACCTTAAGACTTAACATTAAGACTTAACCCTGAGACTTAACCATAAGACTTATCCTCAAGATTGTACTCTAAGACTTAACCCTAAGACTTAAGATGAAGACTTAACCCTAAGACTCAATCGATGAGATGTAAACTTAAGACTTAATTAACCCTAAGACTCAATCTATGAGATGTAAACTTAAGACTTAACCTTTAGGAATTAACCCTGACACTTAACCTTAAGGCTTAACCCTAAGACTTAAGCTTAAGGTTTAAACTTAAGACTTATCCCTAAGACATAATCCTGAGACTTAACCCTAAGACTTAACCTCAAGTTTAACTTCAAAACTTAACCCTAAGACTGAATCCTAAGACACAACTTGACCACGTAACCCTGAGACTTAACCTTGAGACTTTACCTTGAAATTTAACCCTGGGATTTAACCCTAAGTCTTAATGCTAAGACTTCACTTGAAGATGTACCATTAAGACTTAACCTTAAAGCGTAACCTTAAGATTTACACTCAATACTTAACCCTAAGACTTAACCCTATGATTTAAACTTAAGGTTAAACCTTAAGACAAAACTTGAAGACTTAATTCAAAGACTTATCCCTAAGACTCAACACTGAGACTTAAGCCTAAGATTTAAGACTTAACCCTAAGACTTAGCCCCAAGACTTAAGTCTAAGACTTAAACTTATGAATTAAACTTTAGACTTAACCCTAAGACTCAAGCCATAAGACTTCACCTTAAGACTTAACCCGAAGACTTAACCTTAAAATTTAACGCTAAGACTGAACCCTAAAATATAACTTTTAAGACTTAACAATAAGACTGAACATTAAGACACAACCTTACGACTTCTACCCTGAGACCTAACCTTGAGACTTAACACTGAGATTTAACCCTAAGACTTAACTTTAAGATGTAACATTCGGACTTAACCTTCAAACTTAACCCTAAGTCTCAACCTTAAGAAGTAACTTGAAGACTTAACCCTGAGAATGAACTCTAAGACTTCAACTTAATAATTAACGCTCAGATATAACCCTCAGACTTAAACTTAAGAAATAGCCCTAAGACTTAACCTTAATATTTAACTTGAAGATGTAACCTTAAGGCTTAACCCTAAACTTAACCCTAAGAGTTAACCTTAAGTGTTGACCTTACAGATTTAACCCTAAGAGTTAACCTTAGGACTGAAACGTTAAGACTTAACCCTAAGACTTATCCCCAAGACTTAACTCTAAAGAGTTAACCCTAAGACTTCAACTTGTGATTTAAACTTTAGACTGAACGCTAAGACTTAAAATTACGATTTAACATTAAGATTTAACCATAAGACTTAACCCTAAGACTTCAGGTTAAGTTTTAACCTTAAGACTCAACCCTGAGACTTAGTCGTGAAATTTATCCATAAGACTTATCCCTAAAACTGAAAACTGAGACTTAAACCTAAGATTTAACCTGAAGACTTAACCCTAAAACGTAGCCCTGAGACTTATCCTTGAGCTTTAACCTTGATACTTAATCCTGAGACTTAGCCCTAAGACTTATCCCCAAGACATAACTCTAAGGCTTAACCCTAAGACTTAACCTTAAGGCTCAACCTTAAGACTTAACATTAAGACTTAACCCTGAGACTTAACCATAAGACTTATCCTCAAGATTGTACTCTAAGACTTAACCCTAAGACTTAAGATGAAGACTTAACCCTAAGACTCAATCTATGAGATGTAAACTTAAGACTTAATTAACCCTAAGACTCAATCTATGAGATGTAAACTTAAGACTTAACCTTTAGGAATTAACCCTGACACTTAACCTTAAGGCTTAACCCTAAGACTTAAGCTTAAGGTTTAAACTTAAGACTTATCCCTAAGACATAATCCTGAGACTTAACCCTAAGACTTAACCTCAAGTTTAACTTCAAAACTTAACCCTAAGACTGAATCCTAAGACACAACTTGACCACGTAACCCTGAGACTTAACCTTGAGACTTTACCTTGAAATTTAACCCTGGGATTTAACCCTAAGTCTTAATGCTAAGACTTAACTTGAAGATGTACCATTAAGACTTAACCTTAAAGCGTAACCTTAAGATTTACACTCAATACTTAACCCTAAGACTTAACCCTATGATTTAAACTTAAGGTTAAACCTTAAGACAAAATTTGAAGACTTAATTCAAAGACTTATCCCTAAGACTCAACACTGAGACTTAAAGCTAAGATTTAAGACTTAGCCCCAAGACTTAAGTCTAAGACTTCAAGTTATGAATTAAACTTTAGACTTAACCCTAAGACTCAAGCCATAAGACTTCACCTTAAGACTTAACCCGAAGACTTAACCTTAAAATTTAACCCTAAGACTGAACCCTAAAATATAACTTTTAAGACTTAACAATAAGACTGAACATTAAGACACAACCTTACGACTTCTACCCTGAGACCTAACCTTGAGACTTAACACTGAGATTTAACCCTAAGACTTAACTTTAAGATGTAACATTCGGACTTAACCTTCAAACTTAACCCTAAGCCTCAACCTTAAGAAGTAACTTGAAGACTTAACCCTGAGAATGAACTCTAAGACTTCAACTTAATAATTAACGCTCAGATATAACCCTCAGGCTTAAACTTAAGAAATAGCCCTAAGACTTAACCTTAATATTTAACTTGAAGATGTAACCTTAAGGCTTAACCCTAAACTTAACCCTAAGAGTTAACCTTAAGTGTTGACCTTACAGATTTAACCCTAAGAGTTAACCTTAGGACTGAAACGTTAAGACTTAACCCTAAGACTTATCCCCAAGACTTAACTCTAAAGAGTTAACCCTAAGACTTCAGCTTGTGATTTAAACTTTAGACTGAACGCTAAGACTTAAAATTACGATTTAACATTAAGATTTAACCATAAGACTTAACCCTAAGACTTCAGGTTAAGTTTTAACCTTAAGACTCAACCCTGAGACTTAGTCGTGAAATTTATCCATAAGACTTATCCCTAAAACTGAAAACTGAGACTTAAACCTAAGATTTAACCTGAAGACTTAACCCTAAAACGTAGCCCTGAGACTTATCATTGAGCTTTAACCTTGATACTTAATCCTGAGACTTAGCCCTAAGTCTTATCCCCAAGACATAACTCTAAGGCTTAACCCTAAGACTTAACCTTGAGGCTCAACCTTAAGACTTAACATTAAGACTTAACCCTGAGACTTAACCATAAGACTTATCCTCAAGATTGTACTCTAAGACTTAACCCTAAGACTTAAGATGAAGACTTAACCCTAAGACTCAATCTATGAGATGTAAACTTAAGACTTAATTAACCCTAAGACTCAATCTATGAGATGTAAACTTAAGACTTAACCTTTAGGAATTAACCCTGACACTTAACCTTAAGGCTTAACCCTAAGACTTAAGCTTAAGGTTTAAACTTAAGACTTATCCCTAAGACATAATCCTGAGACTTAACCCTAAGACTTAACCTCAAGTTTAACTTCAAAACTTAACCCTAAGACTGAATCCTAAGACACAACTTGACCACGTAACCCTGAGACTTAACCTTGAGACTTTACCTTGAAATTTAACCCTGGGATTTAACCCTAAGTCTTAATGCTAAGACTTCACTTGAAGATGTACCATTAAGACTTAACCTTAAAGCGTAACCTTAAGATTTACACTCAATACTTAACCCTAAGACTTAACCCTATGATTTAAACTTAAGGTTAAACCTTAAGACAAAATTTGAAGACTTAATTCAAAGACTTATCCCTAAGACTCAACACTGAGACTTAAACCTAAGATTTAAGACTTAGCCCCAAGACTTAAGTCTAAGACTTCAAGTTATGAATTAAACTTTAGACTTAACCCTAAGACTCAAGCCATAAGACTTCACCTTAAGACTTAACCTGAAGACTTAACCTTAAAATTTAACCCTAAGACTGAACCCTAAAATATAACTTTTAAGACTTAACAATAAGACTGAACATTAAGACACAACCTTACGACTTCTACCCTGAGACCTAACCTTGAGACTTAACACTGAGATTTAACCCTAAGACTTAACTTTAAGATGTAACATTCGGACTTAACCTTCAAACTTAACCCTAAGCCTCAACCTTAAGAAGTAACTTGAAGACTTAACCCTGAGAATGAACTCTAAGACTTCAACTTAATAATTAACGCTCAGATATAACCCTCAGGCTTAAACTTAAGAAATAGCCCTAAGACTTAACCTTAATATTTAACTTGAAGATGTAACCTTAAGGCTTAACCCTAAACTTAACCCTAAGAGTTAACCTTAAGTGTTGACCTTACAGATTTAACCCTAAGAGTTAACCTTAGGACTGAAACGTTAAGACTTAACCCTAAGACTTATCCCCAAGACTTAACTCTAAAGAGTTAACCCTAAGACTTCAGCTTGTGATTTAAACTTTAGACTGAACGCTAAGACTTAAAATTACGATTTAACATTAAGATTTAACCATAAGACTTAACCCTAAGACTTCAGGTTAAGTTTTAACCTTAAGACTCAACCCTGAGACTTAGTCGTGAAATTTATCCATAAGACTTATCCCTAAAACTGAAAACTGAGACTTAAACCTAAGATTTAACCTGAAGACTTAACCCTAAAACGTAGCCCTGAGACTTATCCTTGAGCTTTAACCTTGATACTTAATCCTGAGACTTAGCCCTAAGACTTATCCCCAAGACATAACTCTAAGGCTTAACCCTAAGACTTAACCTTGAGGCTCAACCTTAAGACTTAACATTAAGACTTAACCCTGAGACTTAACCATAAGACTTATCCTCAAGATTGTACTCTAAGACTTAACCCTAAGACTTAAGATGAAGACTTAACCCTAAGACTCAATCTATGAGATGTAAACTTAAGACTTAATTAACCCTAAGACTCAATCTATGAGATGTAAACTTAAGACTTAACCTTTAGGAATTAACCCTGACACTTAACCTTAAGGCTTAACCCTAAGACTTAAGCTTAAGGTTTAAACTTAAGACTTATCCCTAAGACATAATCCTGAGACTTAACCCTAAGACTTAACCTCAAGTTTAACTTCAAAACTTAACCCTAAGACTGAATCCTAAGACACAACTTGACCACGTAACCCTGAGACTTAACCTTGAGACTTTACCTTGAAATTTAACCCTGGGATTTAACCCTAAGTCTTAATGCTAAGACTTAACTTTAAGATGTACCATTAAGACTTAACCTTAAAGCGTAACCTTAAGATTTACACTCAATACTTAACCCTAAGACTTAACCCTATGATTTAAACTTAAGGTTAAACCTTAAGACAAAACTTGAAGACTTAATTCAAAGACTTATCCCTAAGACTCAACACTGAGACTTAAACCTAAGATTTAAGACTTAACCCTAAGACTTAGCCCCAAGACTTAAGTCTAAGACTTAAACTTATGAATTAAACTTTAGACTTAACCCTAAGACTCAAGCCATAAGACTTCACCTTAAGACTTAACCTGAAGACTTAACCTTAAAATTTAACCCTAAGACTGAACCCTAAAATATAACTTTTAAGACTTAACAATAAGACTGAACATTAAGACACAACCTTACGACTTCTACCCTGAGACCTAACCTTGAGACTTAACACTGAGATTTAACCCTAAGACTTAACTTTAAGATGTAACATTCGGACTTAACCTTCAAACTTAACCCTAAGCCTCAACCTTAAGAAGTAACTTGAAGACTTAACCCTGAGAATGAACTCTAAGACTTCAACTTAATAATTAACGCTCAGATATAACCCTCAGACTTAAACTTAAGAAATAGCCCTAAGACTTAACCTTAATATTTAACTTGAAGATGTAACCTTAAGGCTTAACCCTAAACTTAACCCTAAGAGTTAACCTTAAGTGTTGACCTTACAGATTTAACCCTAAGAGTTAACCTTAGGACTGAAACGTTAAGACTTAACCCTAAGACTTATCCCCAAGACTTAACTCTAAAGAGTTAACCCTAAGACTTCAGCTTGTGATTTAAACTTTAGACTGAACGCTAAGACTTAAAATTACGATTTAACATTAAGATTTAACCATAAGACTTAACCCTAAGACTTCAGGTTAAGTTTTAACCTTAAGACTCAACCCTGAGACTTAGTCGTGAAATTTATCCATAAGACTTATCCCTAAAACTGAAAACTGAGACTTAAACCTAAGATTTAACCTGAAGACTTAACCCTAAAACGTAGCCCTGAGACTTATCATTGAGCTTTAACCTTGATACTTAATCCTGAGACTTAGCCCTAAGACTTATCCCCAAGACATAACTCTAAGGCTTAACCCTAAGACTTAACCTTGAGGCTCAACCTTAAGACTTAACATTAAGACTTAACCCTGAGACTTAACCATAAGACTTATCCTCAAGATTGTACTCTAAGACTTAACCCTAAGACTTAAGATGAAGACTTAACCCTAAGACTCAATCTATGAGATGTAAACTTAAGACTTAATTAACCCTAAGACTCAATCTATGAGATGTAAACTTAAGACTTAACCTTTAGGAATTAACCCTGACACTTAACCTTAAGGCTTAACCCTAAGACTTAAGCTTAAGGTTTAAACTTAAGACTTATCCCTAAGACATAATCCTGAGACTTAACCCTAAGACTTAACCTCAAGTTTAACTTCAAAACTTAACCCTAAGACTGAATCCTAAGACACAACTTGACCACGTAACCCTGAGACTTAACCTTGAGACTTTACCTTGAAATTTAACCCTGGGATTTAACCCTAAGTCTTAATGCTAAGACTTCACTTGAAGATGTACCATTAAGACTTAACCTTAAAGCGTAACCTTAAGATTTACACTCAATACTTAACCCTAAGACTTAACCCTATGATTTAAACTTAAGGTTAAACCTTAAGACAAAACTTGAAGACTTAATTCAAAGACTTATCCCTAAGACTCAACACTGAGACTTAAGCCTAAGATTTAAGACTTAACCCTAAGACTTAGCCCCAAGACTTAAGTCTAAGACTTAAACTTATGAATTAAACTTTAGACTTAACCCTAAGACTCAAGCCATAAGACTTCACCTTAAGACTTAACCCGAAGACTTAACCTTAAAATTTAACGCTAAGACTGAACCCTAAAATATAACTTTTAAGACTTAACAATAAGACTGAACATTAAGACACAACCTTACGACTTCTACCCTGAGACCTAACCTTGAGACTTAACACTGAGATTTAACCCTAAGACTTAACTTTAAGATGTAACATTCGGACTTAACCTTCAAACTTAACCCTAAGCCTCAACCTTAAGAAGTAACTTGAAGACTTAACCCTGAGAATGAACTCTAAGACTTCAACTTAATAATTAACGCTCAGATATAACCCTCAGACTTAAACTTAAGAAATAGCCCTAAGACTTAACCTTAATATTTAACTTGAAGATGTAACCTTAAGGCTTAACCCTAAACTTAACCCTAAGAGTTAACCTTAAGTGTTGACCTTACAGATTTAACCCTAAGAGTTAACCTTAGGACTGAAACGTTAAGACTTAACCCTAAGACTTATCCCCAAGACTTAACTCTAAAGAGTTAACCCTAAGACTTCAACTTGTGATTTAAACTTTAGACTGAACGCTAAGACTTAAAATTACGATTTAACATTAAGATTTAACCATAAGACTTAACCCTAAGACTTCAGGTTAAGTTTTAACCTTAAGACTCAACCCTGAGACTTAGTCGTGAAATTTATCCATAAGACTTATCCCTAAAACTGAAAACTGAGACTTAAACCTAAGATTTAACCTGAAGACTTAACCCTAAAACGTAGCCCTGAGACTTATCCTTGAGCTTTAACCTTGATACTTAATCCTGAGACTTAGCCCTAAGACTTATCCCCAAGACATAACTCTAAGGCTTAACCCTAAGACTTAACCTTAAGGCTCAACCTTAAGACTTAACATTAAGACTTAACCCTGAGACTTAACCATAAGACTTATCCTCAAGATTGTACTCTAAGACTTAACCCTAAGACTTAAGATGAAGACTTAACCCTAAGACTCAATCTATGAGATGTAAACTTAAGACTTAATTAACCCTAAGACTCAATCTATGAGATGTAAACTTAAGACTTAACCTTTAGGAATTAACCCTGACACTTAACCTTAAGGCTTAACCCTAAGACTTAAGCTTAAGGTTTAAACTTAAGACTTATCCCTAAGACATAATCCTGAGACTTAACCCTAAGACTTAACCTCAAGTTTAACTTCAAAACTTAACCCTAAGACTGAATCCTAAGACACAACTTGACCACGTAACCCTGAGACTTAACCTTGAGACTTTACCTTGAAATTTAACCCTGGGATTTAACCCTAAGTCTTAATGCTAAGACTTAACTTGAAGATGTACCATTAAGACTTAACCTTAAAGCGTAACCTTAAGATTTACACTCAATACTTAACCCTAAGACTTAACCCTATGATTTAAACTTAAGGTTAAACCTTAAGACAAAACTTGAAGACTTAATTCAAAGACTTATCCCTAAGACTCAACACTGAGACGTAAACCTAAGATTTAAGACTTAACCCTAAGACTTAGCCCCAAGACTTAAGTCTAAGACTTCAAGTTATGAATTAAACTTTAGACTTAACCCTAAGACTCAAGCCATAAGACTTCACCTTAAGACTTAACCTGAAGACTTAACCTTAAAATTTAACCCTAAGACTGAACCCTAAAATATAACTTTTAAGACTTAACAATAAGACTGAACATTAAGACACAACCTTACGACTTCTACCCTGAGACCTAACCTTGAGACTTAACACTGAGATTTAACCCTAAGACTTAACTTTAAGATGTAACATTCGGACTTAACCTTCAAACTTAACCCTAAGCCTCAACCTTAAGAAGTAACTTGAAGACTTAACCCTGAGAATGAACTCTAAGACTTCAACTTAATAATTAACGCTCAGATATAACCCTCAGGCTTAAACTTAAGAAATAGCCCTAAGACTTAACCTTAATATTTAACTTGAAGATGTAACCTTAAGGCTTAACCCTAAACTTAACCCTAAGAGTTAACCTTAAGTGTTGACCTTACAGATTTAACCCTAAGAGTTAACCTTAGGACTGAAACGTTAAGACTTAACCCTAAGACTTATCCCCAAGACTTAACTCTAAAGAGTTAACCCTAAGACTTCAGCTTGTGATTTAAACTTTAGACTGAACGCTAAGACTTAAAATTACGATTTAACATTAAGATTTAACCATAAGACTTAACCCTAAGACTTCAGGTTAAGTTTTAACCTTAAGACTCAACCCTGAGACTTAGTCGTGAAATTTATCCATAAGACTTATCCCTAAAACTGAAAACTGAGACTTAAACCTAAGATTTAACCTGAAGACTTAACCCTAAAACGTAGCCCTGAGACTTATCCTTGAGCTTTAACCTTGATACTTAATCCTGAGACTTAGCCCTAAGACTTATCCCCAAGACATAACTCTAAGGCTTAACCCTAAGACTTAACCTTGAGGCTCAACCTTAAGACTTAACATTAAGACTTAACCCTGAGACTTAACCATAAGACTTATCCTCAAGATTGTACTCTAAGACTTAACCCTAAGACTTAAGATGAAGACTTAACCCTAAGACTCAATCTATGAGATGTAAACTTAAGACTTAATTAACCCTAAGACTCAATCTATGAGATGTAAACTTAAGACTTAACCTTTAGGAATTAACCCTGACACTTAACCTTAAGGCTTAACCCTAAGACTTAAGCTTAAGGTTTAAACTTAAGACTTATCCCTAAGACATAATCCTGAGACTTAACCCTAAGACTTAACCTCAAGTTTAACTTCAAAACTTAACCCTAAGACTGAATCCTAAGACACAACTTGACCACGTAACCCTGAGACTTAACCTTGAGACTTTACCTTGAAATTTAACCCTGGGATTTAACCCTAAGTCTTAATGCTAAGACTTAACTTTAAGATGTACCATTAAGACTTAACCTTAAAGCGTAACCTTAAGATTTACACTCAATACTTAACCCTAAGACTTAACCCTATGATTTAAACTTAAGGTTAAACCTTAAGACAAAACTTGAAGACTTAATTCAAAGACTTATCCCTAAGACTCAACACTGAGACTTAAACCTAAGATTTAAGACTTAACCCTAAGACTTAGCCCCAAGACTTAAGTCTAAGACTTAAACTTATGAATTAAACTTTAGACTTAACCCTAAGACTCAAGCCATAAGACTTCACCTTAAGACTTAACCTGAAGACTTAACCTTAAAATTTAACCCTAAGACTGAACCCTAAAATATAACTTTTAAGACTTAACAATAAGACTGAACATTAAGACACAACCTTACGACTTCTACCCTGAGACCTAACCTTGAGACTTAACACTGAGATTTAACCCTAAGACTTAACTTTAAGATGTAACATTCGGACTTAACCTTCAAACTTAACCCTAAGCCTCAACCTTAAGAAGTAACTTGAAGACTTAACCCTGAGAATGAACTCTAAGACTTCAACTTAATAATTAACGCTCAGATATAACCCTCAGACTTAAACTTAAGAAATAGCCCTAAGACTTAACCTTAATATTTAACTTGAAGATGTAACCTTAAGGCTTAACCCTAAACTTAACCCTAAGAGTTAACCTTAAGTGTTGACCTTACAGATTTAACCCTAAGAGTTAACCTTAGGACTGAAACGTTAAGACTTAACCCTAAGACTTATCCCCAAGACTTAACTCTAAAGAGTTAACCCTAAGACTTCAGCTTGTGATTTAAACTTTAGACTGAACGCTAAGACTTAAAATTACGATTTAACATTAAGATTTAACCATAAGACTTAACCCTAAGACTTCAGGTTAAGTTTTAACCTTAAGACTCAACCCTGAGACTTAGTCGTGAAATTTATCCATAAGACTTATCCCTAAAACTGAAAACTGAGACTTAAACCTAAGATTTAACCTGAAGACTTAACCCTAAAACGTAGCCCTGAGACTTATCCTTGAGCTTTAACCTTGATACTTAATCCTGAGACTTAGCCCTAAGACTTATCCCCAAGACATAACTCTAAGGCTTAACCCTAAGACTTAACCTTAAGGCTCAACCTTAAGACTTAACATTAAGACTTAACCCTGAGACTTAACCATAAGACTTATCCTCAAGATTGTACTCTAAGACTTAACCCTAAGACTTAAGATGAAGACTTAACCCTAAGACTCAATCTATGAGATGTAAACTTAAGACTTAATTAACCCTAAGACTCAATCTATGAGATGTAAACTTAAGACTTAACCTTTAGGAATTAACCCTGACACTTAACCTTAAGGCTTAACCCTAAGACTTAAGCTTAAGGTTTAAACTTAAGACTTATCCCTAAGACATAATCCTGAGACTTAACCCTAAGACTTAACCTCAAGTTTAACTTCAAAACTTAACCCTAAGACTGAATCCTAAGACACAACTTGACCACGTAACCCTGAGACTTAACCTTGAGACTTTACCTTGAAATTTAACCCTGGGATTTAACCCTAAGTCTTAATGCTAAGACTTCACTTGAAGATGTACCATTAAGACTTAACCTTAAAGCGTAACCTTAAGATTTACACTCAATACTTAACCCTAAGACTTAACCCTATGATTTAAACTTAAGGTTAAACCTTAAGACAAAACTTGAAGACTTAATTCAAAGACTTATCCCTAAGACTCAACACTGAGACTTAAGCCTAAGATTTAAGACTTAACCCTAAGACTTAGCCCCAAGACTTAAGTCTAAGACTTAAACTTATGAATTAAACTTTAGACTTAACCCTAAGACTCAAGCCATAAGACTTCACCTTAAGACTTAACCCGAAGACTTAACCTTAAAATTTAACGCTAAGACTGAACCCTAAAATATAACTTTTAAGACTTAACAATAAGACTGAACATTAAGACACAACCTTACGACTTCTACCCTGAGACCTAACCTTGAGACTTAACACTGAGATTTAACCCTAAGACTTAACTTTAAGATGTAACATTCGGACTTAACCTTCAAACTTAACCCTAAGCCTCAACCTTAAGAAGTAACTTGAAGACTTAACCCTGAGAATGAACTCTAAGACTTCAACTTAATAATTAACGCTCAGATATAACCCTCAGACTTAAACTTAAGAAATAGCCCTAAGACTTAACCTTAATATTTAACTTGAAGATGTAACCTTAAGGCTTAACCCTAAACTTAACCCTAAGAGTTAACCTTAAGTGTTGACCTTACAGATTTAACCCTAAGAGTTAACCTTAGGACTGAAACGTTAAGACTTAACCCTAAGACTTATCCCCAAGACTTAACTCTAAAGAGTTAACCCTAAGACTTCAACTTGTGATTTAAACTTTAGACTGAACGCTAAGACTTAAAATTACGATTTAACATTAAGATTTAACCATAAGACTTAACCCTAAGACTTCAGGTTAAGTTTTAACCTTAAGACTCAACCCTGAGACTTAGTCGTGAAATTTATCCATAAGACTTATCCCTAAAACTGAAAACTGAGACTTAAACCTAAGATTTAACCTGAAGACTTAACCCTAAAACGTAGCCCTGAGACTTATCCTTGAGCTTTAACCTTGATACTTAATCCTGAGACTTAGCCCTAAGACTTATCCCCAAGACATAACTCTAAGGCTTAACCCTAAGACTTAACCTTAAGGCTCAACCTTAAGACTTAACATTAAGACTTAACCCTGAGACTTAACCATAAGACTTATCCTCAAGATTGTACTCTAAGACTTAACCCTAAGACTTAAGATGAAGACTTAACCCTAAGACTCAATCTATGAGATGTAAACTTAAGACTTAATTAACCCTAAGACTCAATCTATGAGATGTAAACTTAAGACTTAACCTTTAGGAATTAACCCTGACACTTAACCTTAAGGCTTAACCCTAAGACTTAAGCTTAAGGTTTAAACTTAAGACTTATCCCTAAGACATAATCCTGAGACTTAACCCTAAGACTTAACCTCAAGTTTAACTTCAAAACTTAACCCTAAGACTGAATCCTAAGACACAACTTGACCACGTAACCCTGAGACTTAACCTTGAGACTTTACCTTGAAATTTAACCCTGGGATTTAACCCTAAGTCTTAATGCTAAGACTTAACTTGAAGATGTACCATTAAGACTTAACCTTAAAGCGTAACCTTAAGATTTACACTCAATACTTAACCCTAAGACTTAACCCTATGATTTAAACTTAAGGTTAAACCTTAAGACAAAACTTGAAGACTTAATTCAAAGACTTATCCCTAAGACTCAACACTGAGACGTAAACCTAAGATTTAAGACTTAACCCTAAGACTTAGCCCCAAGACTTAAGTCTAAGACTTCAAGTTATGAATTAAACTTTAGACTTAACCCTAAGACTCAAGCCATAAGACTTCACCTTAAGACTTAACCTGAAGACTTAACCTTAAAATTTAACCCTAAGACTGAACCCTAAAATATAACTTTTAAGACTTAACAATAAGACTGAACATTAAGACACAACCTTACGACTTCTACCCTGAGACCTAACCTTGAGACTTAACACTGAGATTTAACCCTAAGACTTAACTTTAAGATGTAACATTCGGACTTAACCTTCAAACTTAACCCTAAGCCTCAACCTTAAGAAGTAACTTGAAGACTTAACCCTGAGAATGAACTCTAAGACTTCAACTTAATAATTAACGCTCAGATATAACCCTCAGACTTAAACTTAAGAAATAGCCCTAAGACTTAACCTTAATATTTAACTTGAAGATGTAACCTTAAGGCTTAACCCTAAACTTAACCCTAAGAGTTAACCTTAAGTGTTGACCTTACAGATTTAACCCTAAGAGTTAACCTTAGGACTGAAACGTTAAGACTTAACCCTAAGACTTATCCCCAAGACTTAACTCTAAAGAGTTAACCCTAAGACTTCAACTTGTGATTTAAACTTTAGACTGAACGCTAAGACTTAAAATTACGATTTAACATTAAGATTTAACCATAAGACTTAACCCTAAGACTTCAGGTTAAGTTTTAACCTTAAGACTCAACCCTGAGACTTAGTCGTGAAATTTATCCATAAGACTTATCCCTAAAACTGAAAACTGAGACTTAAACCTAAGATTTAACCTGAAGACTTAACCCTAAAACGTAGCCCTGAGACTTATCCTTGAGCTTTAACCTTGATACTTAATCCTGAGACTTAGCCCTAAGACTTATCCCCAAGACATAACTCTAAGGCTTAACCCAGAGACTTAACCTTAAGGCTCAACCTTAAGACTTAACATTAAGACTTAACCCTGAGACTTAACCATAAGACTTATCCTCAAGATTGTACTCTAAGACTTAACCCTAAGACTTAAGATGAAGACTTAACCCTAAGACTCAATCTATGAGATGTAAACTTAAGACTTAATTAACCCTAAGACTCAATCTATGAGATGTAAACTTAAGACTTAACCTTTAGGAATTAACCCTGACACTTAACCTTAAGGCTTAACCCTAAGACTTAAGCTTAAGGTTTAAACTTAAGACTTATCCCTAAGACATAATCCTGAGACTTAACCCTAAGACTTAACCTCAAGTTTAACTTCAAAACTTAACCCTAAGACTGAATCCTAAGACACAACTTGACCACGTAACCCTGAGACTTAACCTTGAGACTTTACCTTGAAATTTAACCCTGGGATTTAACCCTAAGTCTTAATGCTAAGACTTCACTTGAAGATGTACCATTAAGACTTAACCTTAAAGCGTAACCTTAAGATTTACACTCAATACTTAACCCTAAGACTTAACCCTATGATTTAAACTTAAAAATTAAACCTTAAGACAAAACTTGAAGACTTAATTCAAAGACTTATCCCTAAGACTCAACACTGAGACTTAAGCCTAAGATTTAAGACTTAACCCTAAGACTTAGCCCCAAGACTTAAGTCTAAGACTTAAACTTATGAATTAAACTTTAGACTTAACCCTAAGACTCAAGCCATAAGACTTCACCTTAAGACTTAACCCGAAGACTTAACCTTAAAATTTAACCCTAAGACTGAACCCTAAAATATAACTTTTAAGACTTAACAATAAGACTGAACATTAAGACACAACCTTACGACTTCTACCCTGAGACCTAACCTTGAGACTTAACACTGAGATTTAACCCTAAGACTTAACTTTAAGATGTAACATTCGGACTTAACCTTCAAACTTAACCCTAAGCCTCAACCTTAAGAAGTAACTTGAAGACTTAACCCTGAGAATGAACTCTAAGACTTCAACTTAATAATTAACGCTCAGATATAACCCTCAGGCTTAAACTTAAGAAATAACCCTAAGACTTAACCTTAATATTTAACTTGAAGATGTAACCTTAAGGCTTAACCCTAAACTTAACCCTAAGAGTTAACCTTAAGTGTTGACCTTACAGATTTAACCCTAAGAGTTAACCTTAGGACTGAAACGTTAAGACTTAACCCTAAGACTTATCCCCAAGACTTAACTCTAAAGAGTTAACCCTAAGACTTCAACTTGTGATTTAAACTTTAGACTGAACGCTAAGACTTAAAATTACGATTTAACATTAAGATTTAACCATAAGACTTAACCCTAAGACTTCAGGTTAAGTTTTAACCTTAAGACTCAACCCTGAGACTTAGTCGTGAAATTTATCCATAAGACTTATCCCTAAAACTGAAAACTGAGACTTAAACCTAAGATTTAACCTGAAGACTTAACCCTAAAACGTAGCCCTGAGACTTATCCTTGAGCTTTAACCTTGATACTTAATCCTGAGACTTAGCCCTAAGACTTATCCCCAAGACATAACTCTAAGGCTTAACCCTAAGACTTAACCTTAAGGCTCAACCTTAAGACTTAACATTAAGACTTAACCCTGAGACTTAACCATAAGACTTATCCTCAAGATTGTACTCTAAGACTTAACCCTAAGACTTAAGATGAAGACTTAACCCTAAGACTCAATCTATGAGATGTAAACTTAAGACTTAATTAACCCTAAGACTCAATCTATGAGATGTAAACTTAAGACTTAACCTTTAGGAATTAACCCTGACACTTAACCTTAAGGCTTAACCCTAAGACTTAAGCTTAAGGTTTAAACTTAAGACTTATCCCTAAGACATAATCCTGAGACTTAACCCTAAGACTTAACCTCAAGTTTAACTTCAAAACTTAACCCTAAGACTGAATCCTAAGACACAACTTGACCACGTAACCCTGAGACTTAACCTTGAGACTTTACCTTGAAATTTAACCCTGGGATTTAACCCTAAGTCTTAATGCTAAGACTTAACTTGAAGATGTACCATTAAGACTTAACCTTAAAGCGTAACCTTAAGATTTACACTCAATACTTAACCCTAAGACTTAACCCTATGATTTAAACTTAAGGTTAAACCTTAAGACAAAACTTGAAGACTTAATTCAAAGACTTATCCCTAAGACTCAACACTGAGACGTAAACCTAAGATTTAAGACTTAACCCTAAGACTTAGCCCCAAGACTTAAGTCTAAGACTTCAAGTTATGAATTAAACTTTAGACTTAACCCTAAGACTCAAGCCATAAGACTTCACCTTAAGACTTAACCTGAAGACTTAACCTTAAAATTTAACCCTAAGACTGAACCCTAAAATATAACTTTTAAGACTTAACAATAAGACTGAACATTAAGACACAACCTTACGACTTCTACCCTGAGACCTAACCTTGAGACTTAACACTGAGATTTAACCCTAAGACTTAACTTTAAGATGTAACATTCGGACTTAACCTTCAAACTTAACCCTAAGCCTCAACCTTAAGAAGTAACTTGAAGACTTAACCCTGAGAATGAACTCTAAGACTTCAACTTAATAATTAACGCTCAGATATAACCCTCAGGCTTAAACTTAAGAAATAGCCCTAAGACTTAACCTTAATATTTAACTTGAAGATGTAACCTTAAGGCTTAACCCTAAACTTACCCCTAAGAGTTAACCTTAAGTGTTGACCTTACAGATTTAACCCTAAGAGTTAACCTTAGGACTGAAACGTTAAGACTTAACCCTAAGACTTATCCCCAAGACTTAACTCTAAAGAGTTAACCCTAAGACTTCAACTTGTGATTTAAACTTTAGACTGAACGCTAAGACTTAAAATTACAATTTAACATTAAGATTTAACCATAAGACTTAACCCTAAGACTTCAGGTTAAGTTTTAACCTTAAGACTCAACCCTGAGACTTAGTCGTGAAATTTATCCATAAGACTTATCCCTAAAACTGAAAACTGAGACTTAAACCTAAGATTTAACCTGAAGACTTAACCCTAAAACGTAGCCCTGAGACTTATCCTTGAGCTTTAACCTTGATACTTAATCCTGAGACTTAGCTCTAAGTCTTATCCCCAAGACATAACTCTAAGGCTTAACCCTAAGACTTAACCTTGAGGCTCAACCTTAAGACTTAACATTAAGACTTAACCCTGAGACTTAACCATAAGACTTATCCTCAAGATTGTACTCTAAGACTTAACCCTAAGACTTAAGATGAAGACTTAACCCTAAGACTCAATCTATGAGATGTAAACTTAAGATTTAATTAACCCTAAGACTCAATCTATGAGATGTAAACTTAAGACTTAACCTTTAGGAATTAACCCTGACACTTAACCTTAAGGCTTAACCCTAAGACTTAAGCTTAAGGTTTAAACTTAAGACTTATCCCTAAGACATAATCCTGAGACTTAACCCTAAGACTTAACCTCAAGTTTAACTTCAAAACTTAACCCTAAGACTGAATCCTAAGACACAACTTGACCACGTAACCCTGAGACTTAACCTTGAGACTTTACCTTGAAATTTAACCCTGGGATTTAACCCTAAGTCTTAATGCTAAGACTTAACTTGAAGATGTACCATTAAGACTTAACCTTAAAGCGTAACCTTAAGATTTACACTCAATACTTAACCCTAAGACTTAACCCTATGATTTAAACTTAAGGTTAAACCTTAAGACAAAACTTGAAGACTTAATTCAAAGACTTATCCCTAAGACTCAACACTGAGACGTAAACCTAAGATTTAAGACTTAACCCTAAGACTTAGCCCCAAGACTTAAGTCTAAGACTTCAAGTTATGAATTAAACTTTAGACTTAACCCTAAGACTCAAGCCATAAGACTTCACCTTAAGACTTAACCTGAAGACTTAACCTTAAAATTTAACCCTAAGACTGAACCCTAAAATATAACTTTTAAGACTTAACAATAAGACTGAACATTAAGACACAACCTTACGACTTCTACCCTGAGACCTAACCTTGAGACTTAACACTGAGATTTAACCCTAAGACTTAACTTTAAGATGTAACATTCGGACTTAACCTTCAAACTTAACCCTAAGCCTCAACCTTAAGAAGTAACTTGAAGACTTAACCCTGAGAATGAACTCTAAGACTTCAACTTAATAATTAACGCTCAGATATAACCCTCAGGCTTAAACTTAAGAAATAGCCCTAAGACTTAACCTTAATATTTAACTTGAAGATGTAACCTTAAGGCTTAACCCTAAACTTAACCCTAAGAGTTAACCTTAAGTGTTGACCTTACAGATTTAACCCTAAGAGTTAACCTTAGGACTGAAACGTTAAGACTTAACCCTAAGACTTATCCCCAAGACTTAACTCTAAAGAGTTAACCCTAAGACTTCAACTTGTGATTTAAACTTTAGACTGAACGCTAAGACTTAAAATTACGATTTAACATTAAGATTTAACCATAAGACTTAACCCTAAGACTTCAGGTTAAGTTTTAACCTTAAGACTCAACCCTGAGACTTAGTCGTGAAATTTATCCATAAGACTTATCCCTAAAACTGAAAACTGAGACTTAAACCTAAGATTTAACCTGAAGACTTAACCCTAAAACGTAGCCCTGAGACTTATCCTTGAGCTTTAACCTTGATACTTAATCCTGAGACTTAGCCCTAAGTCTTATCCCCAAGACATAACTCTAAGGCTTAACCCTAAGACTTAACCTTGAGGCTCAACCTTAAGACTTAACATTAAGACTTAACCCTGAGACTTAACCATAAGACTTATCCTCAAGATTGTACTCTAAGACTTAACCCTAAGACTTAAGATGAAGACTTAACCCTAAGACTCAATCTATGAGATGTAAACTTAAGATTTAATTAACCCTAAAACTCAATCTATGAGATGTAAACTTAAGACTTAACCTTTAGGAATTAACCCTGACACTTAACCTTAAGGCTTAACCCTAAGACTTAAGCTTAAGGTTTAAACTTAAGACTTATCCCTAAGACATAATCCTGAGACTTAACCCTAAGACTTAACCTCAAGTTTAACTTCAAAACTTAACCCTAAGACTGAATCCTAAGACACAACTTGACCACGTAACCCTGAGACTTAACCTTGAGACTTTACCTTGAAATTTAACCCTGGGATTTAACCCTAAGTCTTAATGCTAAGACTTAACTTTAAGATGTACCATTAAGACTTAACCTTAAAGCGTAACCTTAAGATTTACACTCAATACTTAACCCTAAGACTTAACCCTATGATTTAAACTTAAGGTTAAACCTTAAGACAAAACTTGAAGACTTAATTCAAAGACTTATCCCTAAGACTCAACACTGAGACTTAAGCCTAAGATTTAAGACTTAACCCTAAGACTTAGCCCCAAGACTTAAATCTAAGACTTCAACTTATGAATTAAACTTTAGACTTAACCCTAAGACTCAAGCCATAAGACTTCACCTTAAGACTTAACCCGAAGACTTAACCTTAAAATTTAACCCTAAGACTGAACCCTAAAATATAACTTTTAAGACTTAACAATAAGACTGAACATTAAGACACAACCTTACGACTTCTACCCTGAGACCTAACCTTGAGACTTAACACTGAGATTTAACCCTAAGACTTAACTTTAAGATGTAACATTCGGACTTAACCTTCAAACTTAACCCTAAGCCTCAACCTTAAGAAGTAACTTGAAGACTTAACCCTGAGAATGAACTCTAAGACTTCAACTTAATAATTAACGCTCAGATATAACCCTCAGACTTAAACTTAAGAAATAGCCCTAAGACTTAACCTTAATATTTAACTTGAAGATGTAACCTTAAGGCTTAACCCTAAACTTAACCCTAAGAGTTAACCTTAAGTGTTGACCTTAAAGATTTAACCCTAAGAGTTAACCTTAGGACTGAAACGTTAAGACTTAACCCTAAGACTTATCCCCAAGACTTAACTCTAAAGAGTTAACCCTAAGACTTCAACTTGTGATTTAAACTTTAGACTGAACGCTAAGACTTAAAATTACGATTTAACATTAAGATTTAACCATAAGACTTAACCCTAAGACTTCAGGTTAAGTTTTAACCTTAAGACTCAACCCTGAGACTTAGTCGTGAAATTTATCCATAAGACTTATCCCTAAAACTGAAAACTGAGACTTAAACCTAAGATTTAACCTGAAGACTTAACCCTAAAACGTAGCCCTGAGACTTATCCTTGAGCTTTAACCTTGATACTTAATCCTGAGACTTAGCCCTAAGACTTATCCCCAAGACATAACTCTAAGGCTTAACCCTAAGACTTAACCTTAAGGCTCAACCTTAAGACTTAACATTAAGACTTAACCCTGAGACTTAACCATAAGACTTATCCTCAAGATTGTACTCTAAGACTTAACCCTAAGACTTAAGATGAAGACTTAACCCTAAGACTCAATCTATGAGATGTAAACTTAAGACTTAATTAACCCTAAGACTCAATCTATGAGATGTAAACTTAAGACTTAACCTTTAGGAATTAACCCTGACACTTAACCTTAAGGCTTAACCCTAAGACTTAAGCTTAAGGTTTAAACTTAAGACTTATCCCTAAGACATAATCCTGAGACTTAACCCTAAGACTTAACCTCAAGTTTAACTTCAAAACTTAACCCTAAGACTGAATCCTAAGACACAACTTGACCACGTAACCCTGAGACTTAACCTTGAGACTTTACCTTGAAATTTAACCCTGGGATTTAACCCTAAGTCTTAATGCTAAGACTTCACTTGAAGATGTACCATTAAGACTTAACCTTAAAGCGTAACCTTAAGATTTACACTCAATACTTAACCCTAAGACTTAACCCTATGATTTAAACTTAAGGTTAAACCTTAAGACAAAATTTGAAGACTTAATTCAAAGACTTATCCCTAAGACTCAACACTGAGACTTAAACCTAAGATTTAAGACTTAGCCCCAAGACTTAAGTCTAAGACTTCAAGTTATGAATTAAACTTTAGACTTAACCCTAAGACTCAAGCCATAAGACTTCACCTTAAGACTTAACCTGAAGACTTAACCTTAAAATTTAACCCTAAGACTGAACCCTAAAATATAACTTTTAAGACTTAACAATAAGACTGAACATTAAGACACAACCTTACGACTTCTACCCTGAGACCTAACCTTGAGACTTAACACTGAGATTTAACCCTAAGACTTAACTTTAAGATGTAACATTCGGACTTAACCTTCAAACTTAACCCTAAGCCTCAACCTTAAGAAGTAACTTGAAGACTTAACCCTGAGAATGAACTCTAAGACTTCAACTTAATAATTAACGCTCAGATATAACCCTCAGGCTTAAACTTAAGAAATAGCCCTAAGACTTAACCTTAATATTTAACTTGAAGATGTAACCTTAAGGCTTAACCCTAAACTTAACCCTAAGAGTTAACCTTAAGTGTTGACCTTACAGATTTAACCCTAAGAGTTAACCTTAGGACTGAAACGTTAAGACTTAACCCTAAGACTTATCCCCAAGACTTAACTCTAAAGAGTTAACCCTAAGACTTCAACTTGTGATTTAAACTTTAGACTGAACGCTAAGACTTAAAATTACGATTTAACATTAAGATTTAACCATAAGACTTAACCCTAAGACTTCAGGTTAAGTTTTAACCTTAAGACTCAACCCTGAGACTTAGTCGTGAAATTTATCCGTAAGACTTATCCCTAAAACTGAAAACTGAGACTTAAACCTAAGATTTAACCTGAAGACTTAACCCTAAAACGTAGCCCTGAGACTTATCCTTGAGCTTTAACCTTGATACTTAATCCTGAGACTTAGCCCTAAGTCTTATCCCCAAGACATAACTCTAAGGCTTAACCCTAAGACTTAACCTTGAGGCTCAACCTTAAGACTTAACATTAAGACTTAACCCTGAGACTTAACCATAAGACTTATCCTCAAGATTGTACTCTAAGACTTAACCCTAAGACTTAAGATGAAGACTTAACCCTAAGACTCAATCTATGAGATGTAAACTTAAGATTTAATTAACCCTAAAACTCAATCTATGAGATGTAAACTTAAGACTTAACCTTTAGGAATTAACCCTGACACTTAACCTTAAGGCTTAACCCTAAGACTTAAGCTTAAGGTTTAAACTTAAGACTTATCCCTAAGACATAATCCTGAGACTTAACCCTAAGACTTAACCTCAAGGTTAACTTCAAAACTTAACCCTAAGACTGAATCCTAAGACACAACTTGACCACGTAACCCTGAGACTTAACCTTGAGACTTTACCTTGAAATTTAACCCTGGGATTTAACCCTAAGTCTTAATGCTAAGACTTAACTTGAAGATGTACCATTAAGACTTAACCTTAAAGCGTAACCTTAAGATTTACACTCAATACTTAACCCTAAGACTTAACCCTATGATTTAAACTTAAGGTTAAACCTTAAGACAAAACTTGAAGACTTAATTCAAAGACTTATCCCTAAGACTCAACACTGAGACTTAAGCCTAAGATTTAAGACTTAACCCTAAGACTTAGCCCCAAGACTTAAATCTAAGACTTCAACTTATGAATTAAACTTTAGACTTAACCCTAAGACTCAAGCCATAAGACTTCACCTTAAGACTTAACCCGAAGACTTAACCTTAAAATTTAACCCTAAGACTGAACCCTAAAATATAACTTTTAAGACTTAACAATAAGACTGAACATTAAGACACAACCTTACGACTTCTACCCTGAGACCTAACCTTGAGACTTAACACTGAGATTTAACCCTAAGACTTAACTTTAAGATGTAACATTCGGACTTAACCTTCAAACTTAACCCTAAGCCTCAACCTTAAGAAGTAACTTGAAGACTTAACCCTGAGAATGAACTCTAAGACTTCAACTTAATAATTAACGCTCAGATATAACCCTCAGACTTAAACTTAAGAAATAGCCCTAAGACTTAACCTTAATATTTAACTTGAAGATGTAACCTTAAGGCTTAACCCTAAACTTAACCCTAAGAGTTAACCTTAAGTTTTGACCTTAAAGATTTAACCCTAAGAGTTAACCTTAGGACTGAAACGTTAAGACTTAACCCTAAGACTTATCCCCAAGACTTAACTCTAAAGAGTTAACCCTAAGACTTCAACTTGTGATTTAAACTTTAGACTGAACGCTAAGACTTAAAATTACGATTTAACATTAAGATTTAACCATAAGACTTAACCCTAAGACTTCAGGTTAAGTTTTAACCTGAAGACTCAACCCTGAGACTTAGTCGTGAAATTTATCCATAAGACTTATCCCTAAAACTGAAAACTGAGACTTAAACCTAAGATTTAACCTGAAGACTTAACCCTAAAACGTAGCCCTGAGACTTATCCTTGAGCTTTAACCTTGATACTTAATCCTGAGACTTAGCCCTAAGTCTTATCCCCAAGACATAACTCTAAGGCTTAACCCTAAGACTTAACCTTGAGGCTCAACCTTAAGACTTAACATTAAGACTTAACCCTGAGACTTAACCATAAGACTTATCCTCAAGATTGTACTCTAAGACTTAACCCTAAGACTTAAGATGAAGACTTAACCCTAAGACTCAATCTATGAGATGTAAACTTAAGATTTAATTAACCCTAAAACTCAATCTATGAGATGTAAACTTAAGACTTAACCTTTAGGAATTAACCCTGACACTTAACCTTAAGGCTTAACCCTAAGACTTAAGCTTAAGGTTTAAACTTAAGACTTATCCCTAAGACATAATCCTGAGACTTAACCCTAAGACTTAACCTCAAGTTTAACTTCAAAACTTAACCCTAAGACTGAATCCTAAGACACAACTTGACCACGTAACCCTGAGACTTAACCTTGAGACTTTACCTTGAAATTTAACCCTGGGATTTAACCCTAAGTCTTAATGCTAAGACTTAACTTTAAGATGTACCATTAAGACTTAACCTTAAAGCGTAACCTTAAGATTTACACTCAATACTTAACCCTAAGACTTAACCCTATGATTTAAACTTAAGGTTAAACCTTAAGACAAAATTTGAAGACTTAATTCAAAGACTTATCCCTAAGACTCAACACTGAGACTTAAACCTAAGATTTAAGACTTAGCCCCAAGACTTAAGTCTAAGACTTCAAGTTATGAATTAAACTTTAGACTTAACCCTAAGACTCAAGCCATAAGACTTCACCTTAAGACTTAACCTGAAGACTTAACCTTAAAATTTAACCCTAAGACTGAACCCTAAAATATAACTTTTAAGACTTAACAATAAGACTGAACATTAAGACACAACCTTACGACTTCTACCCTGAGACCTAACCTTGAGACTTAACACTGAGATTTAACCCTAAGACTTAACTTTAAGATGTAACATTCGGACTTAACCTTCAAACTTAACCCTAAGCCTCAACCTTAAGAAGTAACTTGAAGACTTAACCCTGAGAATGAACTCTAAGACTTCAACTTAATAATTAACGCTCAGATATAACCCTCAGGCTTAAACTTAAGAAATAGCCCTAAGACTTAACCTTAATATTTAACTTGAAGATGTAACCTTAAGGCTTAACCCTAAACTTAACCCTAAGAGTTAACCTTAAGTGTTGACCTTACAGATTTAACCCTAAGAGTTAACCTTAGGACTGAAACGTTAAGACTTAACCCTAAGACTTATCCCCAAGACTTAACTCTAAAGAGTTAACCCTAAGACTTCAACTTGTGATTTAAACTTTAGACTGAACGCTAAGACTTAAAATTACGATTTAACATTAAGATTTAACCATAAGACTTAACCCTAAGACTTCAGGTTAAGTTTTAACCTTAAGACTCAACCCTGAGACTTAGTCGTGAAATTTATCCATAAGACTTATCCCTAAAACTGAAAACTGAGACTTAAACCTAAGATTTAACCTGAAGACTTAACCCTAAAACGTAGCCCTGAGACTTATCCTTGAGCTTTAACCTTGATACTTAATCCTGAGACTTAGCCCTAAGTCTTATCCCCAAGACATAACTCTAAGGCTTAACCCTAAGACTTAACCTTGAGGCTCAACCTTAAGACTTAACATTAAGACTTAACCCTGAGACTTAACCATAAGACTTATCCTCAAGATTGTACTCTAAGACTTAACCCTAAGACTTAAGATGAAGACTTAACCCTAAGACTCAATCTATGAGATGTAAACTTAAGATTTAATTAACCCTAAAACTCAATCTATGAGATGTAAACTTAAGACTTAACCTTTAGGAATTAACCCTGACACTTAACCTTAAGGCTTAACCCTAAGACTTAAGCTTAAGGTTTAAACTTAAGACTTATCCCTAAGACATAATCCTGAGACTTAACCCTAAGACTTAACCTCAAGTTTAACTTCAAAACTTAACCCTAAGACTGAATCCTAAGACACAACTTGACCACGTAACCCTGAGACTTAACCTTGAGACTTTACCTTGAAATTTAACCCTGGGATTTAACCCTAAGTCTTAATGCTAAGACTTAACTTGAAGATGTACCATTAAGACTTAACCTTAAAGCGTAACCTTAAGATTTACACTCAATACTTAACCCTAAGACTTAACCCTATGATTTAAACTTAAGGTTAAACCTTAAGACAAAACTTGAAGACTTAATTCAAAGACTTATCCCTAAGACTCAACACTGAGACTTAAGCCTAAGATTTAAGACTTAACCCTAAGACTTAGCCCCAAGACTTAAATCTAAGACTTCAACTTATGAATTAAACTTTAGACTTAACCCTAAGACTCAAGCCATAAGACTTCACCTTAAGACTTAACCCGAAGACTTAACCTTAAAATTTAACCCTAAGACTGAACCCTAAAATATAACTTTTAAGACTTAACAATAAGACTGAACATTAAGACACAACCTTACGACTTCTACCCTGAGACCTAACCTTGAGACTTAACACTGAGATTTAACCCTAAGACTTAACTTTAAGATGTAACATTCGGACTTAACCTTCAAACTTAACCCTAAGCCTCAACCTTAAGAAGTAACTTGAAGACTTAACCCTGAGAATGAACTCTAAGACTTCAACTTAATAATTAACGCTCAGATATAACCCTCAGACTTAAACTTAAGAAATAGCCCTAAGACTTAACCTTAATATTTAACTTGAAGATGTAACCTTAAGGCTTAACCCTAAACTTAACCCTAAGAGTTAACCTTAAGTTTTGACCTTAAAGATTTAACCCTAAGAGTTAACCTTAGGACTGAAACGTTAAGACTTAACCCTAAGACTTATCCCCAAGACTTAACTCTAAAGAGTTAACCCTAAGACTTCAACTTGTGATTTAAACTTTAGACTGAACGCTAAGACTTAAAATTACGATTTAACATTAAGATTTAACCATAAGACTTAACCCTAAGACTTCAGGTTAAGTTTTAACCTTAAGACTCAACCCTGAGACTTAGTCGTGAAATTTATCCATAAGACTTATCCCTAAAACTGAAAACTGAGACTTAAACCTAAGATTTAACCTGAAGACTTAACCCTAAAACGTAGCCCTGAGACTTATCCTTGAGCTTTAACCTTGATACTTAATCCTGAGACTTAGCCCTAAGACTTATCCCCAAGACATAACTCTAAGGCTTAACCCAGAGACTTAACCTTAAGGCTCAACCTTAAGACTTAACATTAAGACTTAACCCTGAGACTTAACCATAAGACTTATCCTCAAGATTGTACTCTAAGACTTAACCCTAAGACTTAAGATGAAGACTTAACCCTAAGACTCAATCTATGAGATGTAAACTTAAGACTTAATTAACCCTAAGACTCAATCTATGAGATGTAAACTTAAGACTTAACCTTTAGGAATTAACCCTGACACTTAACCTTAAGGCTTAACCCTAAGACTTAAGCTTAAGGTTTAAACTTAAGACTTATCCCTAAGACATAATCCTGAGACTTAACCCTAAGACTTAACCTCAAGTTTAACTTCAAAACTTAACCCTAAGACTGAATCCTAAGACACAACTTGACCACGTAACCCTGAGACTTAACCTTGAGACTTTACCTTGAAATTTAACCCTGGGATTTAACCCTAAGTCTTAATGCTAAGACTTAACTTGAAGATGTACCATTAAGACTTAACCTTAAAGCGTAACCTTAAGATTTACACTCAATACTTAACCCTAAGACTTAACCCTATGATTTAAACTTAAGGTTAAACCTTAAGACAAAATTTGAAGACTTAATTCAAAGACTTATCCCTAAGACTCAACACTGAGACTTAAACCTAAGATTTAAGACTTAGCCCCAAGACTTAAGTCTAAGACTTCAAGTTATGAATTAAACTTTAGACTTAACCCTAAGACTCAAGCCATAAGACTTCACCTTAAGACTTAACCTGAAGACTTAACCTTAAAATTTAACCCTAAGACTGAACCCTAAAATATAACTTTTAAGACTTAACAATAAGACTGAACATTAAGACACAACCTTACGACTTCTACCCTGAGACCTAACCTTGAGACTTAACACTGAGATTTAACCCTAAGACTTAACTTTAAGATGTAACATTCGGACTTAACCTTCAAACTTAACCCTAAGCCTCAACCTTAAGAAGTAACTTGAAGACTTAACCCTGAGAATGAACTCTAAGACTTCAACTTAATAATTAACGCTCAGATATAACCCTCAGGCTTAAACTTAAGAAATAGCCCTAAGACTTAACCTTAATATTTAACTTGAAGATGTAACCTTAAGGCTTAACCCTAAACTTAACCCTAAGAGTTAACCTTAAGTGTTGACCTTACAGATTTAACCCTAAGAGTTAACCTTAGGACTGAAACGTTAAGACTTAACCCTAAGACTTATCCCCAAGACTTAACTCTAAAGAGTTAACCCTAAGACTTCAACTTGTGATTTAAACTTTAGACTGAACGCTAAGACTTAAAATTACGATTTAACATTAAGATTTAACCATAAGACTTAACCCTAAGACTTCAGGTTAAGTTTTAACCTTAAGACTCAACCCTGAGACTTAGTCGTGAAATTTATCCATAAGACTTATCCCTAAAACTGAAAACTGAGACTTAAACCTAAGATTTAACCTGAAGACTTAACCCTAAAACGTAGCCCTGAGACTTATCCTTGAGCTTTAACCTTGATACTTAATCCTGAGACTTAGCCCTAAGTCTTATCCCCAAGACATAACTCTAAGGCTTAACCCTAAGACTTAACCTTGAGGCTCAACCTTAAGACTTAACATTAAGACTTAACCCTGAGACTTAACCATAAGACTTATCCTCAAGATTGTACTCTAAGACTTAACCCTAAGACTTAAGATGAAGACTTAACCCTAAGACTCAATCTATGAGATGTAAACTTAAGATTTAATTAACCCTAAAACTCAATCTATGAGATGTAAACTTAAGACTTAACCTTTAGGAATTAACCCTGACACTTAACCTTAAGGCTTAACCCTAAGACTTAAGCTTAAGGTTTAAACTTAAGACTTATCCCTAAGACATAATCCTGAGACTTAACCCTAAGACTTAACCTCAAGTTTAACTTCAAAACTTAACCCTAAGACTGAATCCTAAGACACAACTTGACCACGTAACCCTGAGACTTAACCTTGAGACTTTACCTTGAAATTTAACCCTGGGATTTAACCCTAAGTCTTAATGCTAAGACTTAACTTTAAGATGTACCATTAAGACTTAACCTTAAAGCGTAACCTTAAGATTTACACTCAATACTTAACCCTAAGACTTAACCCTATGATTTAAACTTAAGGTTAAACCTTAAGACAAAACTTGAAGACTTAATTCAAAGACTTATCCCTAAGACTCAACACTGAGACTTAAGCCTAAGATTTAAGACTTAACCCTAAGACTTAGCCCCAAGACTTAAATCTAAGACTTCAACTTATGAATTAAACTTTAGACTTAACCCTAAGACTCAAGCCATAAGACTTCACCTTAAGACTTAACCCGAAGACTTAACCTTAAAATTTAACCCTAAGACTGAACCCTAAAATATAACTTTTAAGACTTAACAATAAGACTGAACATTAAGACACAACCTTACGACTTCTACCCTGAGACCTAACCTTGAGACTTAACACTGAGATTTAACCCTAAGACTTAACTTTAAGATGTAACATTCGGACTTAACCTTCAAACTTAACCCTAAGCCTCAACCTTAAGAAGTAACTTGAAGACTTAACCCTGAGAATGAACTCTAAGACTTCAACTTAATAATTAACGCTCAGATATAACCCTCAGACTTAAACTTAAGAAATAGCCCTAAGACTTAACCTTAATATTTAACTTGAAGATGTAACCTTAAGGCTTAACCCTAAACTTAACCCTAAGAGTTAACCTTAAGTGTTGACCTTAAAGATTTAACCCTAAGAGTTAACCTTAGGACTGAAACGTTAAGACTTAACCCTAAGACTTATCCCCAAGACTTAACTCTAAAGAGTTAACCCTAAGACTTCAACTTGTGATTTAAACTTTAGACTGAACGCTAAGACTTAAAATTACGATTTAACATTAAGATTTAACCATAAGACTTAACCCTAAGACTTCAGGTTAAGTTTTAACCTTAAGACTCAACCCTGAGACTTAGTCGTGAAATTTATCCATAAGACTTATCCCTAAAACTGAAAACTGAGACTTAAACCTAAGATTTAACCTGAAGACTTAACCCTAAAACGTAGCCCTGAGACTTATCCTTGAGCTTTAACCTTGATACTTAATCCTGAGACTTAGCCCTAAGACTTAGCCCCAAGACATAACTCTAAGGCTTAACCCTAAGACTTAACCTTAAGGCTCAACCTTAAGACTTAACATTAAGACTTAACCCTGAGACTTAACCATAAGACTTATCCTCAAGATTGTACTCTAAGACTTAACCCTAAGACTTAAGATGAAGACTTAACCCTAAGACTCAATCTATGAGATGTAAACTTAAGACTTAATTAACCCTAAGGCTCAATCTATGAGATGTAAACTTAAGACTTAACCTTTAGGAATTAACCCTGACACTTAACCTTAAGGCTTAACCCTAAGACTTAAGCTTAAGGTTTAAACTTAAGACTTATCCCTAAGACATAATCCTGAGACTTAACCCTAAGACTTAACCTCAAGTTTAACTTCAAAACTTAACCCTAAGACTGAATCCTAAGACACAACTTGACCACGTAACCCTGAGACTTAACCTTGAGACTTTACCTTGAAATTTAACCCTGGGATTTAACCCTAAGTCTTAATGCTAAGACTTAACTTGAAGATGTACCATTAAGACTTAACCTTAAAGCGTAACCTTAAGATTTACACTCAATACTTAACCCTAAGACTTAACCCTATGATTTAAACTTAAGGTTAAACCTTAAGACAAAATTTGAAGACTTAATTCAAAGACTTATCCCTAAGACTCAACACTGAGACTTAAACCTAAGATTTAAGACTTAGCCCCAAGACTTAAGTCTAAGACTTCAAGTTATGAATTAAACTTTAGACTTAACCCTAAGACTCAAGCCATAAGACTTCACCTTAAGACTTAACCTGAAGACTTAACCTTAAAATTTAACCCTAAGACTGAACCCTAAAATATAACTTTTAAGACTTAACAATAAGACTGAACATTAAGACAAAACCTTACGACTTCTACCCTGAGACCTAACCTTGAGACTTAACACTGAGATTTAACCCTAAGACTTAACTTTAAGATGTAACATTCGGACTTAACCTTCAAACTTAACCCTAAGCCTCAACCTTAAGAAGTAACTTGAAGACTTAACCCTGAGAATGAACTCTAAGACTTCAACTTAATAATTAACGCTCAGATATAACCCTCAGGCTTAAACTTAAGAAATAGCCCTAAGACTTAACCTTAATATTTAACTTGAAGATGTAACCTTAAGGCTTAACCCTAAACTTAACCCTAAGAGTTAACCTTAAGTGTTGACCTTACAGATTTAACCCTAAGAGTTAACCTTAGGACTGAAACGTTAAGACTTAACCCTAAGACTTATCCCCAAGACTTAACTCTAAAGAGTTAACCCTAAGACTTCAGCTTGTGATTTAAACTTTAGACTGAACGCTAAGACTTAAAATTACGATTTAACATTAAGATTTAACCATAAGACTTAACCCTAAGACTTCAGGTTAAGTTTTAACCTTAAGACTCAACCCTGAGACTTAGTCGTGAAATTTATCCATAAGACTTATCCCTAAAACTGAAAACTGAGACTTAAACCTAAGATTTAACCTGAAGACTTAACCCTAAAACGTAGCCCTGAGACTTATCCTTGAGCTTTAACCTTGATACTTAATCCTGAGACTTAGCTCTAAGTCTTATCCCCAAGACATAACTCTAAGGCTTAACCCTAAGACTTAACCTTGAGGCTCAACCTTAAGACTTAACATTAAGACTTAACCCTGAGACTTAACCATAAGACTTATCCTCAAGATTGTACTCTAAGACTTAACCCTAAGACTTAAGATGAAGACTTAACCCTAAGACTCAATCTATGAGATGTAAACTTAAGATTTAATTAACCCTAAGACTCAATCTATGAGATGTAAACTTAAGACTTAACCTTTAGGAATTAACCCTGACACTTAACCTTAAGGCTTAACCCTAAGACTTAAGCTTAAGGTTTAAACTTAAGACTTATCCCTAAGACATAATCCTGAGACTTAACCCTAAGACTTAACCTCAAGTTTAACTTCAAAACTTAACCCTAAGACTGAATCCTAAGACACAACTTGACCACGTAACCCTGAGACTTAACCTTGAGACTTTACCTTGAAATTTAACCCTGGGATTTAACCCTAAGTCTTAATGCTAAGACTTCACTTGAAGATGTACCATTAAGACTTAACCTTAAAGCGTAACCTTAAGATTTACACTCAATACTTAACCCTAAGACTTAACCCTATGATTTAAACTTAAGGTTAAACCTTAAGACAAAACTTGAAGACTTAATTCAAAGACTTATCCCTAAGACTCAACACTGAGACGTAAACCTAAGATTTAAGACTTAACCCTAAGACTTAGCCCCAAGACTTAAGTCTAAGACTTCAAGTTATGAATTAAACTTTAGACTTAACCCTAAGACTCAAGCCATAAGACTTCACCTTAAGACTTAACCTGAAGACTTAACCTTAAAATTTAACCCTAAGACTGAACCCTAAAATATAACTTTTAAGACTTAACAATAAGACTGAACATTAAGACACAACCTTACGACTTCTACCCTGAGACCTAAGCTTGAGACTTAACACTGAGATTTAACCCTAAGACTTAACTTTAAGATGTAACATTCGGACTTAACCTTCAAACTTAACCCTAAGCCTCAACCTTAAGAAGTAACTTGAAGACTTAACCCTGAGAATGAACTCTAAGACTTCAACTTAATAATTAACGCTCAGATATAACCCTCAGGCTTAAACTTAAGAAATAGCCCTAAGACTTAACCTTAATATTTAACTTGAAGATGTAACCTTAAGGCTTAACCCTAAACTTAACCCTAAGAGTTAACCTTAAGTGTTGACCTTACAGATTTAACCCTAAGAGTTAACCTTAGGACTGAAACGTTAAGACTTAACCCTAAGACTTATCCCCAAGACTTAACTCTAAAGAGTTAACCCTAAGACTTCAACTTGTGATTTAAACTTTAGACTGAACGCTAAGACTTAAAATTACGATTTAACATTAAGATTTAACCATAAGACTTAACCCTAAGACTTCAGGTTAAGTTTTAACCTTAAGACTCAACCCTGAGACTTAGTCGTGAAATTTATCCATAAGACTTATCCCTAAAACTGAAAACTGAGACTTAAACCTAAGATTTAACCTGAAGACTTAACCCTAAAACGTAGCCCTGAGACTTATCCTTGAGCTTTAACCTTGATACTTAATCCTGAGACTTAGCCCTAAGTCTTATCCCCAAGACATAACTCTAAGGCTTAACCCTAAGACTTAACCTTGAGGCTCAACCTTAAGACTTAACATTAAGACTTAACCCTGAGACTTAACCATAAGACTTATCCTCAAGATTGTACTCTAAGACTTAACCCTAAGACTTAAGATGAAGACTTAACCCTAAGACTCAATCTATGAGATGTAAACTTAAGATTTAATTAACCCTAAAACTCAATCTATGAGATGTAAACTTAAGACTTAACCTTTAGGAATTAACCCTGACACTTAACCTTAAGGCTTAACCCTAAGACTTAAGCTTAAGGTTTAAACTTAAGACTTATCCCTAAGACATAATCCTGAGACTTAACCCTAAGACTTAACCTCAAGTTTAACTTCAAAACTTAACCCTAAGACTGAATCCTAAGACACAACTTGACCACGTAACCCTGAGACTTAACCTTGAGACTTTACCTTGAAATTTAACCCTGGGATTTAACCCTAAGTCTTAATGCTAAGACTTAACTTTAAGATGTACCATTAAGACTTAACCTTAAAGCGTAACCTTAAGATTTACACTCAATACTTAACCCTAAGACTTAACCCTATGATTTAAACTTAAGGTTAAACCTTAAGACAAAACTTGAAGACTTAATTCAAAGACTTATCCCTAAGACTCAACACTGAGACTTAAGCCTAAGATTTAAGACTTAACCCTAAGACTTAGCCCCAAGACTTAAATCTAAGACTTCAACTTATGAATTAAACTTTAGACTTAACCCTAAGACTCAAGCCATAAGACTTCACCTTAAGACTTAACCCGAAGACTTAACCTTAAAATTTAACCCTAAGACTGAACCCTAAAATATAACTTTTAAGACTTAACAATAAGACTGAACATTAAGACACAACCTTACGACTTCTACCCTGAGACCTAACCTTGAGACTTAACACTGAGATTTAACCCTAAGACTTAACTTTAAGATGTAACATTCGGACTTAACCTTCAAACTTAACCCTAAGCCTCAACCTTAAGAAGTAACTTGAAGACTTAACCCTGAGAATGAACTCTAAGACTTCAACTTAATAATTAACGCTCAGATATAACCCTCAGACTTAAACTTAAGAAATAGCCCTAAGACTTAACCTTAATATTTAACTTGAAGATGTAACCTTAAGGCTTAACCCTAAACTTAACCCTAAGAGTTAACCTTAAGTGTTGACCTTAAAGATTTAACCCTAAGAGTTAACCTTAGGACTGAAACGTTAAGACTTAACCCTAAGACTTATCCCCAAGACTTAACTCTAAAGAGTTAACCCTAAGACTTCAACTTGTGATTTAAACTTTAGACTGAACGCTAAGACTTAAAATTACGATTTAACATTAAGATTTAACCATAAGACTTAACCCTAAGACTTCAGGTTAAGTTTTAACCTTAAGACTCAACCCTGAGACTTAGTCGTGAAATTTATCCATAAGACTTATCCCTAAAACTGAAAACTGAGACTTAAACCTAAGATTTAACCTGAAGACTTAACCCTAAAACGTAGCCCTGAGACTTATCCTTGAGCTTTAACCTTGATACTTAATCCTGAGACTTAGCCCTAAGACTTATCCCCAAGACATAACTCTAAGGCTTAACCCAGAGACTTAACCTTAAGGCTCAACCTTAAGACTTAACATTAAGACTTAACCCTGAGACTTAACCATAAGACTTATCCTCAAGATTGTACTCTAAGACTTAACCCTAAGACTTAAGATGAAGACTTAACCCTAAGACTCAATCTATGAGATGTAAACTTAAGACTTAATTAACCCTAAGACTCAATCTATGAGATGTAAACTTAAGACTTAACCTTTAGGAATTAACCCTGACACTTAACCTTAAGGCTTAACCCTAAGACTTAAGCTTAAGGTTTAAACTTAAGACTTATCCCTAAGACATAATCCTGAGACTTAACCCTAAGACTTAACCTCAAGTTTAACTTCAAAACTTAACCCTAAGACTGAATCCTAAGACACAACTTGACCACGTAACCCTGAGACTTAACCTTGAGACTTTACCTTGAAATTTAACCCTGGGATTTAACCCTAAGTCTTAATGCTAAGACTTAACTTGAAGATGTACCATTAAGACTTAACCTTAAAGCGTAACCTTAAGATTTACACTCAATACTTAACCCTAAGACTTAACCCTATGATTTAAACTTAAGGTTAAACCTTAAGACAAAATTTGAAGACTTAATTCAAAGACTTATCCCTAAGACTCAACACTGAGACTTAAACCTAAGATTTAAGACTTAGCCCCAAGACTTAAGTCTAAGACTTCAAGTTATGAATTAAACTTTAGACTTAACCCTAAGACTCAAGCCATAAGACTTCACCTTAAGACTTAACCTGAAGACTTAACCTTAAAATTTAACCCTAAGACTGAACCCTAAAATATAACTTTTAAGACTTAACAATAAGACTGAACATTAAGACACAACCTTACGACTTCTACCCTGAGACCTAACCTTGAGACTTAACACTGAGATTTAACCCTAAGACTTAACTTTAAGATGTAACATTCGGACTTAACCTTCAAACTTAACCCTAAGCCTCAACCTTAAGAAGTAACTTGAAGACTTAACCCTGAGAATGAACTCTAAGACTTCAACTTAATAATTAACGCTCAGATATAACCCTCAGGCTTAAACTTAAGAAATAGCCCTAAGACTTAACCTTAATATTTAACTTGAAGATGTAACCTTAAGGCTTAACCCTAAACTTAACCCTAAGAGTTAACCTTAAGTGTTGACCTTACAGATTTAACCCTAAGAGTTAACCTTAGGACTGAAACGTTAAGACTTAACCCTAAGACTTATCCCCAAGACTTAACTCTAAAGAGTTAACCCTAAGACTTCAGCTTGTGATTTAAACTTTAGACTGAACGCTAAGACTTAAAATTACGATTTAACATTAAGATTTAACCATAAGACTTAACCCTAAGACTTCAGGTTAAGTTTTAACCTTAAGACTCAACCCTGAGACTTAGTCGTGAAATTTATCCATAAGACTTATCCCTAAAACTGAAAACTGAGACTTAAACCTAAGATTTAACCTGAAGACTTAACCCTAAAACGTAGCCCTGAGACTTATCCTTGAGCTTTAACCTTGATACTTAATCCTGAGACTTAGCCCTAAGACTTATCCCCAAGACATAACTCTAAGGCTTAACCCTAAGACTTAACCTTGAGGCTCAACCTTAAGACTTAACATTAAGACTTAACCCTGAGACTTAACCATAAGACTTATCCTCAAGATTGTACTCTAAGACTTAACCCTAAGACTTAAGATGAAGACTTAACCCTAAGACTCAATCTATGAGATGTAAACTTAAGACTTAATTAACCCTAAGACTCAATCTATGAGATGTAAACTTAAGACTTAACCTTTAGGAATTAACCCTGACACTTAACCTTAAGGCTTAACCCTAAGACTTAAGCTTAAGGTTTAAACTTAAGACTTATCCCTAAGACATAATCCTGAGACTTAACCCTAAGACTTAACCTCAAGTTTAACTTCAAAACTTAACCCTAAGACTGAATCCTAAGACACAACTTGACCACGTAACCCTGAGACTTAACCTTGAGACTTTACCTTGAAATTTAACCCTGGGATTTAACCCTAAGTCTTAATGCTAAGACTTCACTTGAAGATGTACCATTAAGACTTAACCTTAAAGCGTAACCTTAAGATTTACACTCAATACTTAACCCTAAGACTTAACCCTATGATTTAAACTTAAGGTTAAACCTTAAGACAAAACTTGAAGACTTAATTCAAAGACTTATCCCTAAGACTCAACACTGAGACTTAAGCCTAAGATTTAAGACTTAACCCTAAGACTTAGCCCCAAGACTTAAGTCTAAGACTTAAACTTATGAATTAAACTTTAGACTTAACCCTAAGACTCAAGCCATAAGACTTCACCTTAAGACTTAACCTGAAGACTTAACCTTAAAATTTAACCCTAAGACTGAACCCTAAAATATAACTTTTAAGACTTAACAATAAGACTGAACATTAAGACACAACCTTACGACTTCTACCCTGAGACCTAACCTTGAGACTTAACACTGAGATTTAACCCTAAGACTTAACTTTAAGATGTAACATTCGGACTTAACCTTCAAACTTAACCCTAAGCCTCAACCTTAAGAAGTAACTTGAAGACTTAACCCTGAGAATGAACTCTAAGACTTCAACTTAATAATTAACGCTCAGATATAACCCTCAGACTTAAACTTAAGAAATAGCCCTAAGACTTAACCTTAATATTTAACTTGAAGATGTAACCTTAAGGCTTAACCCTAAACTTAACCCTAAGAGTTAACCTTAAGTGTTGACCTTACAGATTTAACCCTAAGAGTTAACCTTAGGACTGAAACGTTAAGACTTAACCCTAAGACTTATCCCCAAGACTTAACTCTAAAGAGTTAACCCTAAGACTTCAACTTGTGATTTAAACTTTAGACTGAACGCTAAGACTTAAAATTACGATTTAACATTAAGATTTAACCATAAGACTTAACCCTAAGACTTCAGGTTAAGTTTTAACCTTAAGACTCAACCCTGAGACTTAGTCGTGAAATTTATCCATAAGACTTATCCCTAAAACTGAAAACTGAGACTTAAACCTAAGATTTAACCTGAAGACTTAACCCTAAAACGTAGCCCTGAGACTTATCCTTGAGCTTTAACCTTGATACTTAATCCTGAGACTTAGCCCTAAGACTTATCCCCAAGACATAACTCTAAGGCTTAACCCTAAGACTTAACCTTAAGGCTCAACCTTAAGACTTAACATTAAGACTTAACCCTGAGACTTAACCATAAGACTTATCCTCAAGATTGTACTCTAAGACTTAACCCTAAGACTTAAGATGAAGACTTAACCCTAAGACTCAATCTATGAGATGTAAACTTAAGACTTAATTAACCCTAAGACTCAATCTATGAGATGTAAACTTAAGACTTAACCTTTAGGAATTAACCCTGACACTTAACCTTAAGGCTTAACCCTAAGACTTAAGCTTAAGGTTTAAACTTAAGACTTATCCCTAAGACATAATCCTGAGACTTAACCCTAAGACTTAACCTCAAGTTTAACTTCAAAACTTAACCCTAAGACTGAATCCTAAGACACAACTTGACCACGTAACCCTGAGACTTAACCTTGAGACTTTACCTTGAAATTTAACCCTGGGATTTAACCCTAAGTCTTAATGCTAAGACTTAACTTGAAGATGTACCATTAAGACTTAACCTTAAAGCGTAACCTTAAGATTTACACTCAATACTTAACCCTAAGACTTAACCCTATGATTTAAACTTAAGGTTAAACCTTAAGACAAAACTTGAAGACTTAATTCAAAGACTTATCCCTAAGACTCAACACTGAGACGTAAACCTAAGATTTAAGACTTAACCCTAAGACTTAGCCCCAAGACTTAAGTCTAAGACTTCAAGTTATGAATTAAACTTTAGACTTAACCCTAAGACTCAAGCCATAAGACTTCACCTTAAGACTTAACCTGAAGACTTAACCTTAAAATTTAACCCTAAGACTGAACCCTAAAATATAACTTTTAAGACTTAACAATAAGACTGAACATTAAGACACAACCTTACGACTTCTACCCTGAGACCTAACCTTGAGACTTAACACTGAGATTTAACCCTAAGACTTAACTTTAAGATGTAACATTCGGACTTAACCTTCAAACTTAACCCTAAGCCTCAACCTTAAGAAGTAACTTGAAGACTTAACCCTGAGAATGAACTCTAAGACTTCAACTTAATAATTAACGCTCAGATATAACCCTCAGACTTAAACTTAAGAAATAGCCCTAAGACTTAACCTTAATATTTAACTTGAAGATGTAACCTTAAGGCTTAACCCTAAACTTAACCCTAAGAGTTAACCTTAAGTGTTGACCTTAAAGATTTAACCCTAAGAGTTAACCTTAGGACTGAAACGTTAAGACTTAACCCTAAGACTTATCCCCAAGACTTAACTCTAAAGAGTTAACCCTAAGACTTCAACTTGTGATTTAAACTTTAGACTGAACGCTAAGACTTAAAATTACGATTTAACATTAAGATTTAACCATAAGACTTAACCCTAAGACTTCAGGTTAAGTTTTAACCTTAAGACTCAACCCTGAGACTTAGTCGTGAAATTTATCCATAAGACTTATCCCTAAAACTGAAAACTGAGACTTAAACCTAAGATTTAACCTGAAGACTTAACCCTAAAACGTAGCCCTGAGACTTATCCTTGAGCTTTAACCTTGATACTTAATCCTGAGACTTAGCCCTAAGACTTATCCCCAAGACATAACTCTAAGGCTTAACCCTAAGACTTAACCTTGAGGCTCAACCTTAAGACTTAACATTAAGACTTAACCCTGAGACTTAACCATAAGACTTATCCTCAAGATTGTACTCTAAGACTTAACCCTAAGACTTAAGATGAAGACTTAACCCTAAGACTCAATCTATGAGATGTAAACTTAAGACTTAATTAACCCTAAGGCTCAATCTATGAGATGTAAACTTAAGACTTAACCTTTAGGAATTAACCCTGACACTTAACCTTAAGGCTTAACCCTAAGACTTAAGCTTAAGGTTTAAACTTAAGACTTATCCCTAAGACATAATCCTGAGACTTAACCCTAAGACTTAACCTCAAGTTTAACTTCAAAACTTAACCCTAAGACTGAATCCTAAGACACAACTTGACCACGTAACCCTGAGACTTAACCTTGAGACTTTACCTTGAAATTTAACCCTGGGATTTAACCCTAAGTCTTAATGCTAAGACTTAACTTTAAGATGTACCATTAAGACTTAACCTTAAAGCGTAACCTTAAGATTTACACTCAATACTTAACCCTAAGACTTAACCCTATGATTTAAACTTAAGGTTAAACCTTAAGACAAAACTTGAAGACTTAATTCAAAGACTTATCCCTAAGACTCAACACTGAGACTTAAGCCTAAGATTTAAGACTTAACCCTAAGACTTAGCCCCAAGACTTAAGTCTAAGACTTAAACTTATGAATTAAACTTTAGACTTAACCCTAAGACTCAAGCCATAAGACTTCACCTTAAGACTTAACCTGAAGACTTAACCTTAAAATTTAACCCTAAGACTGAACCCTAAAATATAACTTTTAAGACTTAACAATAAGACTGAACATTAAGACACAACCTTACGACTTCTACCCTGAGACCTAACCTTGAGACTTAACACTGAGATTTAACCCTAAGACTTAACTTTAAGATGTAACATTCGGACTTAACCTTCAAACTTAACCCTAAGCCTCAACCTTAAGAAGTAACTTGAAGACTTAACCCTGAGAATGAACTCTAAGACTTCAACTTAATAATTAACGCTCAGATATAACCCTCAGGCTTAAACTTAAGAAATAGCCCTAAGACTTAACCTTAATATTTAACTTGAAGATGTAACCTTAAGGCTTAACCCTAAACTTAACCCTAAGAGTTAACCTTAAGTGTTGACCTTACAGATTTAACCCTAAGAGTTAACCTTAGGACTGAAACGTTAAGACTTAACCCTAAGACTTATCCCCAAGACTTAACTCTAAAGAGTTAACCCTAAGACTTCAACTTGTGATTTAAACTTTAGACTGAACGCTAAGACTTAAAATTACGATTTAACATTAAGATTTAACCATAAGGCTTAACCCTAAGACTTCAGGTTAAGTTTTAACCTTAAGACTCAACCCTGAGACTTAGTCGTGAAATTTATCCATAAGACTTATCCCTAAAACTGAAAACTGAGACTTAAACCTAAGATTTAACCTGAAGACTTAACCCTAAAACGTAGCCCTGAGACTTATCCTTGAGCTTTAACCTTGATACTTAATCCTGAGACTTAGCCCTAAGACTTATCCCCAAGACATAACTCTAAGGCTTAACCCAGAGACTTAACCTTAAGGCTCAACCTTAAGACTTAACATTAAGACTTAACCCTGAGACTTAACCATAAGACTTATCCTCAAGATTGTACTCTAAGACTTAACCCTAAGACTTAAGATGAAGACTTAACCCTAAGACTCAATCTATGAGATGTAAACTTAAGACTTAACCTTTAGGAATTAACCCTGACACTTAACCTTAAGGCTTAACCCTAAGACTTAAGCTTAAGGTTTAAACTTAAGACTTATCCCTAAGACATAATCCTGAGACTTAACCCTAAGACTTAACCTCAAGTTTAACTTCAAAACTTAACCCTAAGACTGAATCCTAAGACACAACTTGACCACGTAACCCTGAGACTTAACCTTGAGACTTTACCTTGAAATTTAACCCTGGGATTTAACCCTAAGTCTTAATGCTAAGACTTCACTTGAAGATGTACCATTAAGACTTAACCTTAAAGCGTAACCTTAAGATTTACACTCAATACTTAACCCTAAGACTTAACCCTATGATTTAAACTTAAGGTTAAACCTTAAGACAAAATTTGAAGACTTAATTCAAAGACTTATCCCTAAGACTCAACACTGAGACTTAAACCTAAGATTTAAGACTTAGCCCCAAGACTTAAGTCTAAGACTTCAAGTTATGAATTAAACTTTAGACTTAACCCTAAGACTCAAGCCATAAGACTTCACCTTAAGACTTAACCTGAAGACTTAACCTTAAAATTTAACCCTAAGACTGAACCCTAAAATATAACTTTTAAGACTTAACAATAAGACTGAACATTAAGACACAACCTTACGACTTCTACCCTGAGACCTAACCTTGAGACTTAACACTGAGATTTAACCCTAAGACTTAACTTTAAGATGTAACATTCGGACTTAACCTTCAAACTTAACCCTAAGCCTCAACCTTAAGAAGTAACTTGAAGACTTAACCCTGAGAATGAACTCTAAGACTTCAACTTAATAATTAACGCTCAGATATAACCCTCAGGCTTAAACTTAAGAAATAGCCCTAAGACTTAACCTTAATATTTAACTTGAAGATGTAACCTTAAGGCTTAACCCTAAACTTAACCCTAAGAGTTAACCTTAAGTGTTGACCTTACAGATTTAACCCTAAGAGTTAACCTTAGGACTGAAACGTTAAGACTTAACCCTAAGACTTATCCCCAAGACTTAACTCTAAAGAGTTAACCCTAAGACTTCAGCTTGTGATTTAAACTTTAGACTGAACGCTAAGACTTAAAATTACGATTTAACATTAAGATTTAACCATAAGACTTAACCCTAAGACTTCAGGTTAAGTTTTAACCTTAAGACTCAACCCTGAGACTTAGTCGTGAAATTTATCCATAAGACTTATCCCTAAAACTGAAAACTGAGACTTAAACCTAAGATTTAACCTGAAGACTTAACCCTAAAACGTAGCCCTGAGACTTATCCTTGAGCTTTAACCTTGATACTTAATCCTGAGACTTAGCCCTAAGACTTATCCCCAAGACATAACTCTAAGGCTTAACCCTAAGACTTAACCTTGAGGCTCAACCTTAAGACTTAACATTAAGACTTAACCCTGAGACTTAACCATAAGACTTATCCTCAAGATTGTACTCTAAGACTTAACCCTAAGACTTAAGATGAAGACTTAACCCTAAGACTCAATCTATGAGATGTAAACTTAAGACTTAATTAACCCTAAGACTCAATCTATGAGATGTAAACTTAAGACTTAACCTTTAGGAATTAACCCTGACACTTAACCTTAAGGCTTAACCCTAAGACTTAAGCTTAAGGTTTAAACTTAAGACTTATCCCTAAGACATAATCCTGAGACTTAACCCTAAGACTTAACCTCAAGTTTAACTTCAAAACTTAACCCTAAGACTGAATCCTAAGACACAACTTGACCACGTAACCCTGAGACTTAACCTTGAGACTTTACCTTGAAATTTAACCCTGGGATTTAACCCTAAGTCTTAATGCTAAGACTTCACTTGAAGATGTACCATTAAGACTTAACCTTAAAGCGTAACCTTAAGATTTACACTCAATACTTAACCCTAAGACTTAACCCTATGATTTAAACTTAAGGTTAAACCTTAAGACAAAACTTGAAGACTTAATTCAAAGACTTATCCCTAAGACTCAACACTGAGACTTAAGCCTAAGATTTAAGACTTAACCCTAAGACTTAGCCCCAAGACTTAAGTCTAAGACTTCAAGTTATGAATTAAACTTTAGACTTAACCCTAAGACTCAAGCCATAAGACTTCACCTTAAGACTTAACCCGAAGACTTAACCTTAAAATTTAACCCTAAGACTGAACCCTAAAATATAACTTTTAAGACTTAACAATAAGACTGAACATTAAGACACAACCTTACGACTTCTACCCTGAGACCTAACCTTGAGACTTAACACTGAGATTTAACCCTAAGACTTAACTTTAAGATGTAACATTCGGACTTAACCTTCAAACTTAACCCTAAGCCTCAACCTTAAGAAGTAACTTGAAGACTTAACCCTGAGAATGAACTCTAAGACTTCAACTTAATAATTAACGCTCAGATATAACCCTCAGGCTTAAACTTAAGAAATAGCCCTAAGACTTAACCTTAATATTTAACTTGAAGATGTAACCTTAAGGCTTAACCCTAAACTTAACCCTAAGAGTTAACCTTAAGTGTTGACCTTACAGATTTAACCCTAAGAGTTAACCTTAGGACTGAAACGTTAAGACTTAACCCTAAGACTTATCCCCAAGACTTAACTCTAAAGAGTTAACCCTAAGACTTCAACTTGTGATTTAAACTTTAGACTGAACGCTAAGACTTAAAATTACGATTTAACATTAAGATTTAACCATAAGACTTAACCCTAAGACTTCAGGTTAAGTTTTAACCTTAAGACTCAACCCTGAGACTTAGTCGTGAAATTTATCCATAAGACTTATCCCTAAAACTGAAAACTGAGACTTAAACCTAAGATTTAACCTGAAGACTTAACCCTAAAACGTAGCCCTGAGACTTATCCTTGAGCTTTAACCTTGATACTTAATCCTGAGACTTAGCCCTAAGACTTATCCCCAAGACATAACTCTAAGGCTTAACCCTAAGACTTAACCTTAAGGCTCAACCTTAAGACTTAACATTAAGACTTAACCCTGAGACTTAACCATAAGACTTATCCTCAAGATTGTACTCTAAGACTTAACCCTAAGACTTAAGATGAAGACTTAACCCTAAGACTCAATCTATGAGATGTAAACTTAAGACTTAATTAACCCTAAGACTCAATCTATGAGATGTAAACTTAAGACTTAACCTTTAGGAATTAACCCTGACACTTAACCTTAAGGCTTAACCCTAAGACTTAAGCTTAAGGTTTAAACTTAAGACTTATCCCTAAGACATAATCCTGAGACTTAACCCTAAGACTTAACCTCAAGTTTAACTTCAAAACTTAACCCTAAGACTGAATCCTAAGACACAACTTGACCACGTAACCCTGAGACTTAACCTTGAGACTTTACCTTGAAATTTAACCCTGGGATTTAACCCTAAGTCTTAATGCTAAGACTTCACTTGAAGATGTACCATTAAGACTTAACCTTAAAGCGTAACCTTAAGATTTACACTCAATACTTAACCCTAAGACTTAACCCTATGATTTAAACTTAAGGTTAAACCTTAAGACAAAACTTGAAGACTTAATTCAAAGACTTATCCCTAAGACTCAACACTGAGACTTAAGCCTAAGATTTAAGACTTAACCCTAAGACTTAGCCCCAAGACTTAAGTCTAAGACTTCAAGTTATGAATTAAACTTTAGACTTAACCCTAAGACTCAAGCCATAAGACTTCACCTTAAGACTTAACCCGAAGACTTAACCTTAAAATTTAACCCTAAGAACCCTAAAATATAACTTTTAAGACTTAACAATAAGACTGAACATTAAGACACAACCTTACGACTTCTACCCTGAGACCTAACCTTGAGACTTAACACTGAGATTTAACCCTAAGACTTAACTTTAAGATGTAACATTCGGACTTAACCTTCAAACTTAACCCTAAGCCTCAACCTTAAGAAGTAACTTGAAGACTTAACCCTGAGAATGAACTCTAAGACTTCAACTTAATAATTAACGCTCAGATATAACCCTCAGGCTTAAACTTAAGAAATAGCCCTAAGACTTAACCTTAATATTTAACTTGAAGATGTAACCTTAAGGCTTAACCCTAAACTTAACCCTAAGAGTTAACCTTAAGTGTTGACCTTACAGATTTAACCCTAAGAGTTAACCTTAGGACTGAAACGTTAAGACTTAACCCTAAGACTTATCCCCAAGACTTAACTCTAAAGAGTTAACCCTAAGACTTCAACTTGTGATTTAAACTTTAGACTGAACGCTAAGACTTAAAATTACGATTTAACATTAAGATTTAACCATAAGACTTAACCCTAAGACTTCAGGTTAAGTTTTAACCTTAAGACTCAACCCTGAGACTTAGTCGTGAAATTTATCCATAAGACTTATCCCTAAAACTGAAAACTGAGACTTAAACCTAAGATTTAACCTGAAGACTTAACCCTAAAACGTAGCCCTGAGACTTATCCTTGAGCTTTAACCTTGATACTTAATCCTGAGACTTAGCCCTAAGACTTATCCCCAAGACATAACTCTAAGGCTTAACCCTAAGACTTAACCTTGAGGCTCAACCTTAAGACTTAACATTAAGACTTAACCCTGAGACTTAACCATAAGACTTATCCTCAAGATTGTACTCTAAGACTTAACCCTAAGACTTAAGATGAAGACTTAACCCTAAGACTCAATCTATGAGATGTAAACTTAAGACTTAATTAACCCTAAGACTCAATCTATGAGATGTAAACTTAAGACTTAACCTTTAGGAATTAACCCTGACACTTAACCTTAAGGCTTAACCCTAAGACTTAAGCTTAAGGTTTAAACTTAAGACTTATCCCTAAGACATAATCCTGAGACTTAACCCTAAGACTTAACCTCAAGTTTAACTTCAAAACTTAACCCTAAGACTGAATCCTAAGACACAACTTGACCACGTAACCCTGAGACTTAACCTTGAGACTTTACCTTGAAATTTAACCCTGGGATTTAACCCTAAGTCTTAATGCTAAGACTTAACTTTAAGATGTACCATTAAGACTTAACCTTAAAGCGTAACCTTAAGATTTACACTCAATACTTAACCCTAAGACTTAACCCTATGATTTAAACTTAAGGTTAAACCTTAAGACAAAACTTGAAGACTTAATTCAAAGACTTATCCCTAAGACTCAACACTGAGACTTAAGCCTAAGATTTAAGACTTAACCCTAAGACTTAGCCCCAAGACTTAAGTCTAAGACTTAAACTTATGAATTAAACTTTAGACTTAACCCTAAGACTCAAGCCATAAGACTTCACCTTAAGACTTAACCTGAAGACTTAACCTTAAAATTTAACCCTAAGACTGAACCCTAAAATATAACTTTTAAGACTTAACAATAAGACTGAACATTAAGACACAACCTTACGACTTCTACCCTGAGACCTAACCTTGAGACTTAACACTGAGATTTAACCCTAAGACTTAACTTTAAGATGTAACATTCGGACTTAACCTTCAAACTTAACCCTAAGCCTCAACCTTAAGAAGTAACTTGAAGACTTAACCCTGAGAATGAACTCTAAGACTTCAACTTAATAATTAACGCTCAGATATAACCCTCAGGCTTAAACTTAAGAAATAGCCCTAAGACTTAACCTTAATATTTAACTTGAAGATGTAACCTTAAGGCTTAACCCTAAACTTAACCCTAAGAGTTAACCTTAAGTGTTGACCTTACAGATTTAACCCTAAGAGTTAACCTTAGGACTGAAACGTTAAGACTTAACCCTAAGACTTATCCCCAAGACTTAACTCTAAAGAGTTAACCCTAAGACTTCAACTTGTGATTTAAACTTTAGACTGAACGCTAAGACTTAAAATTACGATTTAACATTAAGATTTAACCATAAGGCTTAACCCTAAGACTTCAGGGTAAGTTTTAACCTTAAGACTCAACCCTGAGACTTAGTCGTGAAATTTATCCATAAGACTTATCCCTAAAACTGAAAACTGAGACTTAAACCTAAGATTTAACCTGAAGACTTAACCCTAAAACGTAGCCCTGAGACTTATCCTTGAGCTTTAACCTTGATACTTAATCCTGAGACTTAGCCCTAAGACTTATCCCCAAGACATAACTCTAAGGCTTAACCCTAAGACTTAACCTTAAGGCTCAACCTTAAGACTTAACATTAAGACTTAACCCTGAGACTTAACCATAAGACTTATCCTCAAGATTGTACTCTAAGACTTAACCCTAAGACTTAAGATGAAGACTTAACCCTAAGACTCAATCTATGAGATGTAAACTTAAGACTTAACCTTTAGGAATTAACCCTGACACTTAACCTTAAGGCTTAACCCTAAGACTTAAGCTTAAGGTTTAAACTTAAGACTTATCCCTAAGACATAATCCTGAGACTTAACCCTAAGACTTAACCTCAAGTTTAACTTCAAAACTTAACCCTAAGACTGAATCCTAAGACACAACTTGACCACGTAACCCTGAGACTTAACCTTGAGACTTTACCTTGAAATTTAACCCTGGGATTTAACCCTAAGTCTTAATGCTAAGACTTCACTTGAAGATGTACCATTAAGACTTAACCTTAAAGCGTAACCTTAAGATTTACACTCAATACTTAACCCTAAGACTTAACCCTATGATTTAAACTTAAGGTTAAACCTTAAGACAAAACTTGAAGACTTAATTCAAAGACTTATCCCTAAGACTCAACACTGAGACTTAAGCCTAAGATTTAAGACTTAACCCTAAGACTTAGCCCCAAGACTTAAGTCTAAGACTTCAAGTTATGAATTAAACTTTAGACTTAACCCTAAGACTCAAGCCATAAGACTTCACCTTAAGACTTAACCCGAAGACTTAACCTTAAAATTTAACCCTAAGAACCCTAAAATATAACTTTTAAGACTTAACAATAAGACTGAACATTAAGACACAACCTTACGACTTCTACCCTGAGACCTAAGCTTGAGACTTAACACTGAGATTTAACCCTAAGACTTAACTTTAAGATGTAACATTCGGACTTAACCTTAAAACTTAACCCTAAGCCTCAACCTTAAGAAGTAACTTGAAGACTTAACCCTGAGAATGAACTCTAAGACTTCAACTTAATAATTAACGCTCAGATATAACCCTCAGGCTTAAACTTAAGAAATAGCCCTAAGACTTAACCTTAATATTTAACTTGAAGATGTAACCTTAAGGCTTAACCCTAAACTTAACCCTAAGAGTTAACCTTAAGTGTTGACCTTACAGATTTAACCCTAAGAGTTAACCTTAGGACTGAAACGTTAAGACTTAACCCTAAGACTTATCCCCAAGACTTAACTCTAAAGAGTTAACCCTAAGACTTCAACTTGTGATTTAAACTTTAGACTGAACGCTAAGACTTAAAATTACGATTTAACATTAAGATTTAACCATAAGGCTTAACCCTAAGACTTCAGGTTAAGTTTTAACCTTAAGACTCAACCCTGAGACTTAGTCGTGAAATTTATCCATAAGACTTATCCCTAAAACTGAAAACTGAGACTTAAACCTAAGATTTAACCTGAAGACTTAACCCTAAAACGTAGCCCTGAGACTTATCCTTGAGCTTTAACCTTGATACTTAATCCTGAGACTTAGCCCTAAGACTTATCCCCAAGACATAACTCTAAGGCTTAACCCTAAGACTTAACCTTGAGGCTCAACCTTAAGACTTAACATTAAGACTTAACCCTGAGACTTAACCATAAGAATTATCCTCAAGATTGTACTCTAAGACTTAACCCTAAGACTTAAGATGAAGACTTAACCCTAAGACTCAATCTATGAGATGTAAACTTAAGACTTAATTAACCCTAAGACTCAATCTATGAGATGTAAACTTAAGACTTAACCTTTAGGAATTAACCCTGACACTTAACCTTAAGGCTTAACCCTAAGACTTAAGCTTAAGGTTTAAACTTAAGACTTATCCCTAAGACATAATCCTGAGACTTAACCCTAAGACTTAACCTCAAGTTTAACTTCAAAACTTAACCCTAAGACTGAATCCTAAGACACAACTTGACCACGTAACCCTGAGACTTAACCTTGAGACTTTACCTTGAAATTTAACCCTGGGATTTAACCCTAAGTCTTAATGCTAAGACTTAACTTTAAGATGTACCATTAAGACTTAACCTTAAAGCGTAACCTTAAGATTTACACTCAATACTTAACCCTAAGACTTAACCCTATGATTTAAACTTAAGGTTAAACCTTAAGACAAAACTTGAAGACTTAATTCAAAGACTTATCCCTAAGACTCAACACTGAGACTTAAGCCTAAGATTTAAGACTTAACCCTAAGACTTAGCCCCAAGACTTAAGTCTAAGACTTCAAGTTATGAATTAAACTTTAGACTTAACCCTAAGACTCAAGCCATAAGACTTCACCTTAAGACTTAACCCGAAGACTTAACCTTAAAATTTAACCCTAAGACTGAACCCTAAAATATAACTTTTAAGACTTAACAATAAGACTGAACATTAAGACACAACCTTACGACTTCTACCCTGAGACCTAACCTTGAGACTTAACACTGAGATTTAACCCTAAGACTTAACTTTAAGATGTAACATTCGGACTTAACCTTCAAACTTAACCCTAAGCCTCAACCTTAAGAAGTAACTTGAAGACTTAACCCTGAGAATGAACTCTAAGACTTCAACTTAATAATTAACGCTCAGATATAACCCTCAGACTTAAACTTAAGAAATAACCCTAAGACTTAACCTTAATATTTAACTTGAAGATGTAACCTTAAGGCTTAACCCTAAACTTAACCCTAAGAGTTAACCTTAAGTGTTGACCTTACAGATTTAACCCTAAGAGTTAACCTTAGGACTGAAACGTTAAGACTTAACCCTAAGACTTATCCCCAAGACTTAACTCTAAAGAGTTAACCCTAAGACTTCAACTTGTGATTTAAACTTTAGACTGAACGCTAAGACTTAAAATTACGATTTAACATTAAGATTTAACCATAAGACTTAACCCTAAGACTTCAGGTTAAGTTTTAACCTTAAGACTCAACCCTGAGACTTAGTCGTGAAATTTATCCATAAGACTTATCCCTAAAACTGAAAACTGAGACTTAAACCTAAGATTTAACCTGAAGACTTAACCCTAAAACGTAGCCCTGAGACTTATCCTTGAGCTTTAACCTTGATACTTAATCCTGAGACTTAGCCCTAAGACTTATCCCCAAGACATAACTCTAAGGCTTAACCCTAAGACTTAACCTTAAGGCTCAACCTTAAGACTTAACATTAAGACTTAACCCTGAGACTTAACCATAAGACTTATCCTCAAGATTGTACTCTAAGACTTAACCCTAAGACTTAAGATGAAGACTTAACCCTAAGACTCAATCTATGAGATGTAAACTTAAGACTTAACCTTTAGGAATTAACCCTGACACTTAACCTTAAGGCTTAACCCTAAGACTTAAGCTTAAGGTTTAAACTTAAGACTTATCCCTAAGACATAATCCTGAGACTTAACCCTAAGACTTAACCTCAAGTTTAACTTCAAAACTTAACCCTAAGACTGAATCCTAAGACACAACTTGACCACGTAACCCTGAGACTTAACCTTGAGACTTTACCTTGAAATTTAACCCTGGGATTTAACCCTAAGTCTTAATGCTAAGACTTCACTTGAAGATGTACCATTAAGACTTAACCTTAAAGCGTAACCTTAAGATTTACACTCAATACTTAACCCTAAGACTTAACCCTATGATTTAAACTTAAGGTTAAACCTTAAGACAAAACTTGAAGACTTAATTCAAAGACTTATCCCTAAGACTCAACACTGAGACTTAAGCCTAAGATTTAAGACTTAACCCTAAGACTTAGCCCCAAGACTTAAGTCTAAGACTTCAAGTTATGAATTAAACTTTAGACTTAACCCTAAGACTCAAGCCATAAGACTTCACCTTAAGACTTAACCCGAAGACTTAACCTTAAAATTTAACCCTAAGACTGAACCCTAAAATATAACTTTTAAGACTTAACAATAAGACTGAACATTAAGACACAACCTTACGACTTCTACCCTGAGACCTAACCTTGAGACTTAACACTGAGATTTAACCCTAAGACTTAACTTTAAGATGTAACATTCGGACTTAACCTTCAAACTTAACCCTAAGCCTCAACCTTAAGAAGTAACTTGAAGACTTAACCCTGAGAATGAACTCTAAGACTTCAACTTAATAATTAACGCTCAGATATAACCCTCAGGCTTAAACTTAAGAAATAGCCCTAAGACTTAACCTTAATATTTAACTTGAAGATGTAACCTTAAGGCTTAACCCTAAACTTAACCCTAAGAGTTAACCTTAAGTGTTGACCTTACAGATTTAACCCTAAGAGTTAACCTTAGGACTGAAACGTTAAGACTTAACCCTAAGACTTATCCCCAAGACTTAACTCTAAAGAGTTAACCCTAAGACTTCAACTTGTGATTTAAACTTTAGACTGAACGCTAAGACTTAAAATTACGATTTAACATTAAGATTTAACCATAAGGCTTAACCCTAAGACTTCAGGTTAAGTTTTAACCTTAAGACTCAACCCTGAGACTTAGTCGTGAAATTTATCCATAAGACTTATCCCTAAAACTGAAAACTGAGACCTAAACCTAAGATTTAACCTGAAGACTTAACCCTAAAACGTAGCCCTGAGACTTATCCTTGAGCTTTAACCTTGATACTTAATCCTGAGACTTAGCCCTAAGACTTATCCCCAAGACATAACTCTAAGGCTTAACCCAGAGACTTAACCTTAAGGCTCAACCTTAAGACTTAACATTAAGACTTAACCCTGAGACTTAACCATAAGACTTATCCTCAAGATTGTACTCTAAGACTTAACCCTAAGACTTAAGATGAAGACTTAACCCTAAGACTCAATCTATGAGATGTAAACTTAAGACTTAACCTTTAGGAATTAACCCTGACACTTAACCTTAAGGCTTAACCCTAAGACTTAAGCTTAAGGTTTAAACTTAAGACTTATCCCTAAGACATAATCCTGAGACTTAACCCTAAGACTTAACCTCAAGTTTAACTTCAAAACTTAACCCTAAGACTGAATCCTAAGACACAACTTGACCACGTAACCCTGAGACTTAACCTTGAGACTTTACCTTGAAATTTAACCCTGGGATTTAACCCTAAGTCTTAATGCTAAGACTTCACTTGAAGATGTACCATTAAGACTTAACCTTAAAGCGTAACCTTAAGATTTACACTCAATACTTAACCCTAAGACTTAACCCTATGATTTAAACTTAAGGTTAAACCTTAAGACAAAACTTGAAGACTTAATTCAAAGACTTATCCCTAAGACTCAACACTGAGACTTAAGCCTAAGATTTAAGACTTAACCCTAAGACTTAGCCCCAAGACTTAAGTCTAAGACTTCAAGTTATGAATTAAACTTTAGACTTAACCCTAAGACTCAAGCCATAAGACTTCACCTTAAGACTTAACCCGAAGACTTAACCTTAAAATTTAACCCTAAGACTGAACCCTAAAATATAACTTTTAAGACTTAACAATAAGACTGAACATTAAGACACAACCTTACGACTTCTACCCTGAGACCTAACCTTGAGACTTAACACTGAGATTTAACCCTAAGACTTAACTTTAAGATGTAACATTCGGACTTAACCTTCAAACTTAACCCTAAGCCTCAACCTTAAGAAGTAACTTGAAGACTTAACCCTGAGAATGAACTCTAAGACTTCAACTTAATAATTAACGCTCAGATATAACCCTCAGGCTTAAACTTAAGAAATAGCCCTAAGACTTAACCTTAATATTTAACTTGAAGATGTAACCTTAAGGCTTAACCCTAAACTTAACCCTAAGAGTTAACCTTAAGTGTTGACCTTACAGATTTAACCCTAAGAGTTAACCTTAGGACTGAAACGTTAAGACTTAACCCTAAGACTTATCCCCAAGACTTAACTCTAAAGAGTTAACCCTAAGACTTCAACTTGTGATTTAAACTTTAGACTGAACGCTAAGACTTAAAATTACGATTTAACATTAAGATTTAACCATAAGGCTTAACCCTAAGACTTCAGGTTAAGTTTTAACCTTAAGACTCAACCCTGAGACTTAGTCGTGAAATTTATCCATAAGACTTATCCCTAAAACTGAAAACTGAGACTTAAACCTAAGATTTAACCTGAAGACTTAACCCTAAAACGTAGCCCTGAGACTTATCCTTGAGCTTTAACCTTGATACTTAATCCTGAGACTTAGCCCTAAGACTTATCCCCAAGACATAACTCTAAGGCTTAACCCAGAGACTTAACCTTGAGGCTCAACCTTAAGACTTAACATTAAGACTTAACCCTGAGACTTAACCATAAGACTTATCCTCAAGATTGTACTCTAAGACTTAACCCTAAGACTTAAGATGAAGACTTAACCCTAAGACTCAATCTATGAGATGTAAACTTAAGACTTAATTAACCCTAAGACTCAATCTATGAGATGTAAACTTAAGACTTAACCTTTAGGAATTAACCCTGACACTTAACCTTAAGGCTTAACCCTAAGACTTAAGCTTAAGGTTTAAACTTAAGACTTATCCCTAAGACATAATCCTGAGACTTAACCCTAAGACTTAACCTCAAGTTTAACTTCAAAACTTAACCCTAAGACTGAATCCTAAGACACAACTTGACCACGTAACCCTGAGACTTAACCTTGAGACTTTACCTTGAAATTTAACCCTGGGATTTAACCCTAAGTCTTAATGCTAAGACTTCACTTGAAGATGTACCATTAAGACTTAACCTTAAAGCGTAACCTTAAGATTTACACTCAATACTTAACCCTAAGACTTAACCCTATGATTTAAACTTAAGGTTAAACCTTAAGACAAAACTTGAAGACTTAATTCAAAGACTTATCCCTAAGACTCAACACTGAGACTTAAGCCTAAGATTTAAGACTTAACCCTAAGACTTAGCCCCAAGACTTAAGTCTAAGACTTCAAGTTATGAATTAAACTTTAGACTTAACCCTAAGACTCAAGCCATAAGACTTCACCTTAAGACTTAACCCGAAGACTTAACCTTAAAATTTAACCCTAAGACTGAACCCTAAAATATAACTTTTAAGACTTAACAATAAGACTGAACATTAAGACACAACCTTACGACTTCTACCCTGAGACCTAACCTTGAGACTTAACACTGAGATTTAACCCTAAGACTTAACTTTAAGATGTAACATTCGGACTTAACCTTCAAACTTAACCCTAAGCCTCAACCTTAAGAAGTAACTTGAAGACTTAACCCTGAGAATGAACTCTAAGACTTCAACTTAATAATTAACGCTCAGATATAACCCTCAGGCTTAAACTTAAGAAATAGCCCTAAGACTTAACCTTAATATTTAACTTGAAGATGTAACCTTAAGGCTTAACCCTAAACTTAACCCTAAGAGTTAACCTTAAGTGTTGACCTTACAGATTTAACCCTAAGAGTTAACCTTAGGACTGAAACGTTAAGACTTAACCCTAAGACTTATCCCCAAGACTTAACTCTAAAGAGTTAACCCTAAGACTTCAACTTGTGATTTAAACTTTAGACTGAACGCTAAGACTTAAAATTACGATTTAACATTAAGATTTAACCATAAGGCTTAACCCTAAGACTTCAGGTTAAGTTTTAACCTTAAGACTCAACCCTGAGACTTAGTCGTGAAATTTATCCATAAGACTTATCCCTAAAACTGAAAACTGAGACCTAAACCTAAGATTTAACCTGAAGACTTAACCCTAAAACGTAGCCCTGAGACTTATCCTTGAGCTTTAACCTTGATACTTAATCCTGAGACTTAGCCCTAAGACTTATCCCCAAGACATAACTCTAAGGCTTAACCCAGAGACTTAACCTTAAGGCTCAACCTTAAGACTTAACATTAAGACTTAACCCTGAGACTTAACCATAAGACTTATCCTCAAGATTGTACTCTAAGACTTAACCCTAAGACTTAAGATGAAGACTTAACCCTAAGACTCAATCTATGAGATGTAAACTTAAGACTTAACCTTTAGGAATTAACCCTGACACTTAACCTTAAGGCTTAACCCTAAGACTTAAGCTTAAGGTTTAAACTTAAGACTTATCCCTAAGACATAATCCTGAGACTTAACCCTAAGACTTAACCTCAAGTTTAACTTCAAAACTTAACCCTAAGACTGAATCCTAAGACACAACTTGACCACGTAACCCTGAGACTTAACCTTGAGACTTTACCTTGAAATTTAACCCTGGGATTTAACCCTAAGTCTTAATGCTAAGACTTCACTTGAAGATGTACCATTAAGACTTAACCTTAAAGCGTAACCTTAAGATTTACACTCAATACTTAACCCTAAGACTTAACCCTATGATTTAAACTTAAGGTTAAACCTTAAGACAAAACTTGAAGACTTAATTCAAAGACTTATCCCTAAGACTCAACACTGAGACTTAAGCCTAAGATTTAAGACTTAACCCTAAGACTTAGCCCCAAGACTTAAGTCTAAGACTTCAAGTTATGAATTAAACTTTAGACTTAACCCTAAGACTCAAGCCATAAGACTTCACCTTAAGACTTAACCCGAAGACTTAACCTTAAAATTTAACCCTAAGACTGAACCCTAAAATATAACTTTTAAGACTTAACAATAAGACTGAACATTAAGACACAACCTTACGACTTCTACCCTGAGACCTAACCTTGAGACTTAACACTGAGATTTAACCCTAAGACTTAACTTTAAGATGTAACATTCGGACTTAACCTTCAAACTTAACCCTAAGCCTCAACCTTAAGAAGTAACTTGAAGACTTAACCCTGAGAATGAACTCTAAGACTTCAACTTAATAATTAACGCTCAGATATAACCCTCAGGCTTAAACTTAAGAAATAGCCCTAAGACTTAACCTTAATATTTAACTTGAAGATGTAACCTTAAGGCTTAACCCTAAACTTAACCCTAAGAGTTAACCTTAAGTGTTGACCTTACAGATTTAACCCTAAGAGTTAACCTTAGGACTGAAACGTTAAGACTTAACCCTAAGACTTATCCCCAAGACTTAACTCTAAAGAGTTAACCCTAAGACTTCAACTTGTGATTTAAACTTTAGACTGAACGCTAAGACTTAAAATTACGATTTAACATTAAGATTTAACCATAAGGCTTAACCCTAAGACTTCAGGTTAAGTTTTAACCTTAAGACTCAACCCTGAGACTTAGTCGTGAAATTTATCCATAAGACTTATCCCTAAAACTGAAAACTGAGACCTAAACCTAAGATTTAACCTGAAGACTTAACCCTAAAACGTAGCCCTGAGACTTATCCTTGAGCTTTAACCTTGATACTTAATCCTGAGACTTAGCCCTAAGACTTATCCCCAAGACATAACTCTAAGGCTTAACCCAGAGACTTAACCTTAAGGCTCAACCTTAAGACTTAACATTAAGACTTAACCCTGAGACTTAACCATAAGACTTATCCTCAAGATTGTACTCTAAGACTTAACCCTAAGACTTAAGATGAAGACTTAACCCTAAGACTCAATCTATGAGATGTAAACTTAAGACTTAACCTTTAGGAATTAACCCTGACACTTAACCTTAAGGCTTAACCCTAAGACTTAAGCTTAAGGTTTAAACTTAAGACTTATCCCTAAGACATAATCCTGAGACTTAACCCTAAGACTTAACCTCAAGTTTAACTTCAAAACTTAACCCTAAGACTGAATCCTAAGACACAACTTGACCACGTAACCCTGAGACTTAACCTTGAGACTTTACCTTGAAATTTAACCCTGGGATTTAACCCTAAGTCTTAATGCTAAGACTTCACTTGAAGATGTACCATTAAGACTTAACCTTAAAGCGTAACCTTAAGATTTACACTCAATACTTAACCCTAAGACTTAACCCTATGATTTAAACTTAAGGTTAAACCTTAAGACAAAACTTGAAGACTTAATTCAAAGACTTATCCCTAAGACTCAACACTGAGACTTAAGCCTAAGATTTAAGACTTAACCCTAAGACTTAGCCCCAAGACTTAAGTCTAAGACTTCAAGTTATGAATTAAACTTTAGACTTAACCCTAAGACTCAAGCCATAAGACTTCACCTTAAGACTTAACCCGAAGACTTAACCTTAAAATTTAACCCTAAGACTGAACCCTAAAATATAACTTTTAAGACTTAACAATAAGACTGAACATTAAGACACAACCTTACGACTTCTACCCTGAGACCTAACCTTGAGACTTAACACTGAGATTTAACCCTAAGACTTAACTTTAAGATGTAACATTCGGACTTAACCTTCAAACTTAACCCTAAGCCTCAACCTTAAGAAGTAACTTGAAGACTTAACCCTGAGAATGAACTCTAAGACTTCAACTTAATAATTAACGCTCAGATATAACCCTCAGGCTTAAACTTAAGAAATAGCCCTAAGACTTAACCTTAATATTTAACTTGAAGATGTAACCTTAAGGCTTAACCCTAAACTTAACCCTAAGAGTTAACCTTAAGTGTTGACCTTACAGATTTAACCCTAAGAGTTAACCTTAGGACTGAAACGTTAAGACTTAACCCTAAGACTTATCCCCAAGACTTAACTCTAAAGAGTTAACCCTAAGACTTCAACTTGTGATTTAAACTTTAGACTGAACGCTAAGACTTAAAATTACGATTTAACATTAAGATTTAACCATAAGACTTAACCCTAAGACTTCAGGTTAAGTTTTAACCTTAAGACTCAACCCTGAGACTTAGTCGTGAAATTTATCCATAAGACTTATCCCTAAAACTGAAAATTGAGACTTAAACCTAAGATTTAACCTGAAGACTTAACCCTAAAACGTAGCCCTGAGACTTATCCTTGAGCTTTAACCTTGATACTTAATCCTGAGACTTAGCCCTAAGACTTATCCCCAAGACATAACTCTAAGGCTTAACCCAGAGACTTAACCTTAAGGCTCAACCTTAAGACTTAACATTAAGACTTAACCCTGAGACTTAACCATAAGACTTATCCTCAAGATTGTACTCTAAGACTTAACCCTAAGACTTAAGATGAAGACTTAACCCTAAGACTCAATCTATGAGATGTAAACTTAAGACTTAACCTTTAGGAATTAACCCTGACACTTAACCTTAAGGCTTAACCCTAAGACTTAAGCTTAAGGTTTAAACTTAAGACTTATCCCTAAGACATAATCCTGAGACTTAACCCTAAGACTTAACCTCAAGTTTAACTTCAAAACTTAACCCTAAGACTGAATCCTAAGACACAACTTGACCACGTAACCCTGAGACTTAACCTTGAGACTTTACCTTGAAATTTAACCCTGGGATTTAACCCTAAGTCTTAATGCTAAGACTTCACTTGAAGATGTACCATTAAGACTTAACCTTAAAGCGTAACCTTAAGATTTACACTCAATACTTAACCCTAAGACTTAACCCTATGATTTAAACTTAAGGTTAAACCTTAAGACAAAACTTGAAGACTTAATTCAAAGACTTATCCCTAAGACTCAACACTGAGACTTAAGCCTAAGATTTAAGACTTAACCCTAAGACTTAGCCCCAAGACTTAAGTCTAAGACTTCAAGTTATGAATTAAACTTTAGACTTAACCCTAAGACTCAAGCCATAAGACTTCACCTTAAGACTTAACCCGAAGACTTAACCTTAAAATTTAACCCTAAGACTGAACCCTAAAATATAACTTTTAAGACTTAACAATAAGACTGAACATTAAGACACAACCTTACGACTTCTACCCTGAGACCTAACCTTGAGACTTAACACTGAGATTTAACCCTAAGACTTAACTTTAAGATGTAACATTCGGACTTAACCTTCAAACTTAACCCTAAGCCTCAACCTTAAGAAGTAACTTGAAGACTTAACCCTGAGAATGAACTCTAAGACTTCAACTTAATAATTAACGCTCAGATATAACCCTCAGGCTTAAACTTAAGAAATAGCCCTAAGACTTAACCTTAATATTTAACTTGAAGATGTAACCTTAAGGCTTAACCCTAAACTTAACCCTAAGAGTTAACCTTAAGTGTTGACCTTACAGATTTAACCCTAAGAGTTAACCTTAGGACTGAAACGTTAAGACTTAACCCTAAGACTTATCCCCAAGACTTAACTCTAAAGAGTTAACCCTAAGACTTCAACTTGTGATTTAAACTTTAGACTGAACGCTAAGACTTAAAATTACGATTTAACATTAAGATTTAACCATAAGGCTTAACCCTAAGACTTCAGGTTAAGTTTTAACCTTAAGACTCAACCCTGAGACTTAGTCGTGAAATTTATCCATAAGACTTATCCCTAAAACTGAAAACTGAGACCTAAACCTAAGATTTAACCTGAAGACTTAACCCTAAAACGTAGCCCTGAGACTTATCCTTGAGCTTTAACCTTGATACTTAATCCTGAGACTTAGCCCTAAGACTTATCCCCAAGACATAACTCTAAGGCTTAACCCAGAGACTTAACCTTAAGGCTCAACCTTAAGACTTAACATTAAGACTTAACCCTGAGACTTAACCATAAGACTTATCCTCAAGATTGTACTCTAAGACTTAACCCTAAGACTTAAGATGAAGACTTAACCCTAAGACTCAATCTATGAGATGTAAACTTAAGACTTAACCTTTAGGAATTAACCCTGACACTTAACCTTAAGGCTTAACCCTAAGACTTAAGCTTAAGGTTTAAACTTAAGACTTATCCCTAAGACATAATCCTGAGACTTAACCCTAAGACTTAACCTCAAGTTTAACTTCAAAACTTAACCCTAAGACTGAATCCTAAGACACAACTTGACCACGTAACCCTGAGACTTAACCTTGAGACTTTACCTTGAAATTTAACCCTGGGATTTAACCCTAAGTCTTAATGCTAAGACTTCACTTTAAGATGTACCATTAAGACTTAACCTTAAAGCGTAACCTTAAGATTTACACTCAATACTTAACCCTAAGACTTAACCCTATGATTTAAACTTAAGGTTAAACCTTAAGACAAAACTTGAAGACTTAATTCAAAGACTTATCCCTAAGACTCAACACTGAGACTTAAGCCTAAGATTTAAGACTTAACCCTAAGACTTAGCCCCAAGACTTAAGTCTAAGACTTCAAGTTATGAATTAAACTTTAGACTTAACCCTAAGACTCAAGCCATAAGACTTCACCTTAAGACTTAACCCGAAGACTTAACCTTAAAATTTAACCCTAAGACTGAACCCTAAAATATAACTTTTAAGACTTAACAATAAGACTGAACATTAAGACACAACCTTACGACTTCTACCCTGAGACCTAACCTTGAGACTTAACACTGAGATTTAACCCTAAGACTTAACTTTAAGATGTAACATTCGGACTTAACCTTCAAACTTAACCCTAAGCCTCAACCTTAAGAAGTAACTTGAAGACTTAACCCTGAGAATGAACTCTAAGACTTCAACTTAATAATTAACGCTCAGATATAACCCTCAGGCTTAAACTTAAGAAATAGCCCTAAGACTTAACCTTAATATTTAACTTGAAGATGTAACCTTAAGGCTTAACCCTAAACTTAACCCTAAGAGTTAACCTTAAGTGTTGACCTTACAGATTTAACCCTAAGAGTTAACCTTAGGACTGAAACGTTAAGACTTAACCCTAAGACTTATCCCCAAGACTTAACTCTAAAGAGTTAACCCTAAGACTTCAACTTGTGATTTAAACTTTAGACTGAACGCTAAGACTTAAAATTACGATTTAACATTAAGATTTAACCATAAGACTTAACCCTAAGACTTCAGGTTAAGTTTTAACCTTAAGACTCAACCCTGAGACTTAGTCGTGAAATTTATCCATAAGACTTATCCCTAAAACTGAAAATTGAGACTTAAACCTAAGATTTAACCTGAAGACTTAACCCTAAAACGTAGCCCTGAGACTTATCCTTGAGCTTTAACCTTGATACTTAATCCTGAGACTTAGCCCTAAGACTTATCCCCAAGACATAACTCTAAGGCTTAACCCTAAGACTTAACCTTAAGGCTCAACCTTAAGACTTAACATTAAGACTTAACCCTGAGACTTAACCATAAGACTTATCCTCAAGATTGTACTCTAAGACTTAACCCTAAGACTTAAGATGAAGACTTAACCCTAAGACTCAATCTATGAGATGTAAACTTAAGACTTAACCTTTAGGAATTAACCCTGACACTTAACCTTAAGGCTTAACCCTAAGACTTAAGCTTAAGGTTTAAACTTAAGACTTATCCCTAAGACATAATCCTGAGACTTAACCCTAAGACTTAACCTCAAGTTTAACTTCAAAACTTAACCCTAAGACTGAATCCTAAGACACAACTTGACCACGTAACCCTGAGACTTAACCTTGAGACTTTACCTTGAAATTTAACCCTGGGATTTAACCCTAAGTCTTAATGCTAAGACTTCACTTGAAGATGTACCATTAAGACTTAACCTTAAAGCGTAACCTTAAGATTTACACTCAATACTTAACCCTAAGACTTAACCCTATGATTTAAACTTAAGGTTAAACCTTAAGACAAAACTTGAAGACTTAATTCAAAGACTTATCCCTAAGACTCAACACTGAGACATAAACCTAAGATTTAAGACTTAACCCTAAGACTTAGCCCCAAGACTTAAGTCTAAGACTTCAAGTTATGAATTAAACTTTAGACTTAACCCTAAGACTCAAGCCATAAGACTTCACCTTAAGACTTAACCCGAAGACTTAACCTTAAAATTTAACCCTAAGACTGAACCCTAAAATATAACTTTTAAGACTTAACAATAAGACTGAACATTAAGACACAACCTTACGACTTCTACCCTGAGACCTAACCTTGAGACTTAACACTGAGATTTAACCCTAAGACTTAACTTTAAGATGTAACATTCGGACTTAACCTTCAAACTTAACCCTAAGCCTCAACCTTAAGAAGTAACTTGAAGACTTAACCCTGAGAATGAACTCTAAGACTTCAACTTAATAATTAACGCTCAGATATAACCCTCAGGCTTAAACTTAAGAAATAGCCCTAAGACTTAACCTTAATATTTAACTTGAAGATGTAACCTTAAGGCTTAACCCTAAACTTAACCCTAAGAGTTAACCTTAAGTGTTGACCTTACAGATTTAACCCTAAGAGTTAACCTTAGGACTGAAACGTTAAGACTTAACCCTAAGACTTATCCCCAAGACTTAACTCTAAAGAGTTAACCCTAAGACTTCAACTTGTGATTTAAACTTTAGACTGAACGCTAAGACTTAAAATTACGATTTAACATTAAGATTTAACCATACGACTTAACCCTAAGACTTCAGGGTAAGTTTTAACCTTAAGACTCAACCCTGAGACTTAGTCGTGAAATTTATCCATAAGACTTATCCCTAAAACTGAAAACTGAGACTTAAACCTAAGATTTAACCTGAAGACTTAACCCTAAAACGTAGCCCTGAGACTTATCCTTGAGCTTTAACCTTGATACTTAATCCTGAGACTTAGCCCTAAGACTTATCCCCAAGACATAACTCTAAGGCTTAACCCTAAGACTTAACCTTGAGGCTCAACCTTAAGACTTAACATTAAGACTTAACCCTGAGACTTAACCATAAGACTTATCCTCAAGATTGTACTCTAAGACTTAACCCTAAGACTTAAGATGAAGACTTAACCCTAAGACTCAATCTATGAGATGTAAACTTAAGACTTAACCTTTAGGAATTAACCCTGACACTTAACCTTAAGGCTTAACCCTAAGACTTAAGCTTAAGGTTTAAACTTAAGACTTATCCCTAAGACATAATCCTGAGACTTAACCCTAAGACTTAACCTCAAGTTTAACTTCAAAACTTAACCCTAAGACTGAATCCTAAGACACAACTTGACCACGTAACCCTGAGACTTAACCTTGAGACTTTACCTTGAAATTTAACCCTGGGATTTAACCCTAAGTCTTAATGCTAAGACTTAACTTGAAGATGTACCATTAAGACTTAACCTTAAAGCGTAACCTTAAGATTTACACTCAATACTTAACCCTAAGACTTAACCCTATGATTTAAACTTAAGGTTAAACCTTAAGACAAAACTTGAAGACTTAATTCAAAGACTTATCCCTAAGACTCAACACTGAGACATAAGCCTAAGATTTAAGACTTAACCCTAAGACTTAGCCCCAAGACTTAAGTCTAAGACTTCAAGTTATGAATTAAACTTTAGACTTAACCCTAAGACTCAAGCCATAAGACTTCACCTTAAGACTTAACCTTAAAATTTAACCCTAAGACTGAACCCTAAAATATAACTTTTAAGACTTAACAATAAGACTGAACATTAAGACACAACCTTACGACTTCTACCCTGAGACCTAACCTTGAGACTTAACACTGAGATTTAACCCTAAGACTTAACTTTAAGATGTAACATTCGGACTTAACCTTCAAACTTAACCCTAAGCCTCAACCTTAAGAAGTAACTTGAAGACTTAACCCTGAGAATGAACTCTAAGACTTCAACTTAATAATTAACGCTCAGATATAACCCTCAGGCTTAAACTTAAGAAATAACCCTAGAGACTTAACCTTAATATTTAACTTGAAGATGTAACCCTAAACTTAACCCTAAGAGTTAACCTTAAGTGTTGACCTTACAGATTTAACCCTAAGAGTTAACCTTAGGACTGAAACGTTAAGACTTAACCCTAAGACTTATCCCCAAGACTTAACTCTAAAGAGTTAACCCTAAGACTTCAACTTGTGATTTAAACTTTAGACTGAACGCTAAGACTTAAAATTACGATTTAACATTAAGATTTAACCATACGACTTAACCCTAAGACTTCAGGGTAAGTTTTAACCTTAAGACTCAACCCTGAGACTTAGTCGTGAAATTTATCCATAAGACTTATCCCTAAAACTGAAAACTGAGACTTAAACCTAAGATTTAACCTGAAGACTTAACCCTAAAACGTAGCCCTGAGACTTATCCTTGAGCTTTAACCTTGATACTTAATCCTGAGACTTAGCCCTAAGACTTATCCCCAAGACATAACTCTAAGGCTTAACCCTAAGACTTAACCTTAAGGCTCAACCTTAAGACTTAACATTAAGACTTAACCCTGAGACTTAACCATAAGACTTATCCTCAAGATTGTACTCTAAGACTTAACCCTAAGACTTAAGATGAAGACTTAACCCTAAGACTCAATCTATGAGATGTAAACTTAAGACTTAACCTTTAGGAATTAACCCTGACACTTAACCTTAAGGCTTAACCCTAAGACTTAAGCTTAAGGTTTAAACTTAAGACTTATCCCTAAGACATAATCCTGAGACTTAACCCTAAGACTTAACCGCAAGTTTAACTTCAAATCTTAACCCTAAGACTGAATCCTAAGACACAACTTGACCACGTAACCCTGAGACTTAACCTTGAGACTTTACCTTGAAATTTAACCCTGGGATTTAACCCTAAGTCTTAATGCTAAGACTTCACTTGAAGATGTACCATTAAGACTTAACCTTAAAGCGTAACCTTAAGATTTACACTCAATACTTAACCCTAAGACTTAACCCTATGATTTAAACTTAAGGTTAAACCTTAAGACAAAACTTGAAGACTTAATTCAAAGACTTATCCCTAAGACTCAACACTGAGACTTAAGCCTAAGATTTAAGACTTAACCCTAAGACTTAGCCCCAAGACTTAAGTCTAAGACTTCAAGTTATGAATTAAACTTTAGACTTAACCCTAAGACTCAAGCCATAAGACTTCACCTTAAGACTTAACCCGAAGACTTAACCTTAAAATTTAACCCTAAGACTGAACCCTAAAATATAACTTTTAAGACTTAACAATAAGACTGAACATTAAGACACAACCTTACGACTTCTACCCTGAGACCTAACCTTGAGACTTAACGCTGAGATTTAACCCTAAGACTTAACTTTAAGATGTAACATTCGGACTTAACCTTCAAACTTAACCCTAAGCCTCAACCTTAAGAAGTAACTTGAAGACTTAACCCTGAGAATGAACTCTAAGACTTCAACTTAATAATTAACGCTCAGATATAACCCTCAGGCTTAAACTTAAGAAATAACCCTAGAGACTTAACCTTAATATTTAACCTTAAGATGTAACCCTAAACTTAACCCTAAGAGTTAACCTTAAGTGTTGACCTTACAGATTTAACCCTAAGAGTTAACCTTAGGACTGAAACGTTAAGACTTAACCCTAAGACTTATCCCCAAGACTTAACTCTAAAGAGTTAACCCTAAGACTTCAACTTGTGATTTAAACTTTAGACTGAACGCTAAGACTTAAAATTACGATTTAACATTAAGATTTAACCATAAGACTTAACCCTAAGACTTCAGGTTAAGTTTTAACCTTAAGACTCAACCCTGAGACTTAGTCGTGAAATTTATCCATAAGACTTATCCCTAAAACTGAAAACTGAGACTTAAACCTAAGATTTAACCTGAAGACTTAACCCTAAAACGTAGCCCTGAGACTTATCCTTGAGCTTTAACCTTGATACTTAATCCTGAGACTTAGCCCTAAGACTTATCCCCAAGACATAACTCTAAGGCTTAACCCTAAGACTTAACCTTAAGGCTCAACCTTAAGACTTAACATTAAGACTTAACCCTGAGATTTAACCATAAGACTTATCCTCAAGATTGTACTCTAAGACTTAACCCTAAGACTTAAGATGAAGACTTAACCCTAAGACTCAATCTATGAGATGTAAACTTAAGACTTAACCTTTAGGAATTAACCCTGACACTTAACCTTAAGGCTTAACCCTAAGACTTAAGCTTAAGGTTTAAACTTAAGACTTATCCCTAAGACATAATCCTGAGACTTAACCCTAAGACTTAACCTCAAGTTTAACTTCAAAACTTAACCCTAAGACTGAATCCTAAGACACAACTTGACCACGTAACCCTGAGACTTAACCTTGAGACTTTACCTTGAAATTTAACCCTGGGATTTAACCCTAAGTCTTAATGCTAAGACTTCACTTGAAGATGTACCATTAAGACTTAACCTTAAAGCGTAACCTTAAGATTTACACTCAATACTTAACCCTAAGACTTAACCCTATGATTTAAACTTAAGGTTAAACCTTAAGACAAAACTTGAAGACTTAATTCAAAGACTTATCCCTAAGACTCAACACTGAGACTTAAGCCTAAGATTTAAGACTTAACCCTAAGACTTAGCCCCAAGACTTAAGTCTAAGACTTCAAGTTATGAATTAAACTTTAGACTTAACCCTAAGACTCAAGCCATAAGACTTCACCTTAAGACTTAACCCGAAGACTTAACCTTAAAATTTAACCCTAAGACTGAACCCTAAAATATAACTTTTAAGACTTAACAATAAGACTGAACATTAAGACACAACCTTACGACTTCTACCCTGAGACCTAAGCTTGAGACTTAACACTGAGATTTAACCCTAAGACTTAACTTTAAGATGTAACATTCGGACTTAACCTTCAAACTTAACCCTAAGCCTCAACCTTAAGAAGTAACTTGAAGACTTAACCCTGAGAATGAACTCTAAGACTTCAACTTAATAATTAACGCTCAGATATAACCCTCAGGCTTAAACTTAAGAAATAGCCCTAAGACTTAACCTTAATATTTAACTTGAAGATGTAACCTTAAGGCTTAACCCTAAACTTAACCCTAAGAGTTAACCTTAAGTGTTGACCTTACAGATTTAACCCTAAGAGTTAACCTTAGGACTGAAACGTTAAGACTTAACCCTAAGACTTATCCCCAAGACTTAACTCTAAAGAGTTAACCCTAAGACTTCAACTTGTGATTTAAACTTTAGACTGAACGCTAAGACTTAAAATTACGATTTAACATTAAGATTTAACCATAAGGCTTAACCCTAAGACTTCAGGTTAAGTTTTAACCTTAAGACTCAACCCTGAGACTTAGTCGTGAAATTTATCCATAAGACTTATCCCTAAAACTGAAAACTGAGACTTAAACCTAAGATTTAACCTGAAGACTTAACCCTAAAACGTAGCCCTGAGACTTATCCTTGAGCTTTAACCTTGATACTTAATCCTGAGACTTAGCCCTAAGACTTATCCCCAAGACATAACTCTAAGGCTTAACCCAGAGACTTAACCTTGAGGCTCAACCTTAAGACTTAACATTAAGACTTAACCCTGAGACTTAACCATAAGACTTATCCTCAAGATTGTACTCTAAGACTTAACCCTAAGACTTAAGATGAAGACTTAACCCTAAGACTCAATCTATGAGATGTAAACTTAAGACTTAACCTTTAGGAATTAACCCTGACACTTAACCTTAAGGCTTAACCCTAAGACTTAAGCTTAAGGTTTAAACTTAAGACTTATCCCTAAGACATAATCCTGAGACTTAACCCTAAGACTTAACCTCAAGTTTAACTTCAAAACTTAACCCTAAGACTGAATCCTAAGACACAACTTGACCACGTAACCCTGAGACTTAACCTTGAGACTTTACCTTGAAATTTAACCCTGGGATTTAACCCTAAGTCTTAATGCTAAGACTTCACTTGAAGATGTACCATTAAGACTTAACCTTAAAGCGTAACCTTAAGATTTACACTCAATACTTAACCCTAAGACTTAACCCTATGATTTAAACTTAAGGTTAAACCTTAAGACAAAACTTGAAGACTTAATTCAAAGACTTATCCCTAAGACTCAACACTGAGACTTAAGCCTAAGATTTAAGACTTAACCCTAAGACTTAGCCCCAAGACTTAAGTCTAAGACTTCAACTTATGAATTAAACTTTAGACTTAACCCTAAGACTCAAGCCATAAGACTTCACCTTAAGACTTAACCCGAAGACTTAACCTTAAAATTTAACCCTAAGACTGAACCCTAAAATATAACTTTTAAGACTTAACAATAAGACTGAACATTAAGACACAACCTTACGACTTCTACCCTGAGACCTAACCTTGAGACTTAACACTGAGATTTAACCCTAAGACTTAACTTTAAGATGTAACATTCGGACTTAACCTTCAAACTTAACCCTAAGCCTCAACCTTAAGAAGTAACTTGAAGACTTAACCCTGAGAATGAACTCTAAGACTTCAACTTAATAATTAACGCTCAGATATAACCCTCAGACTTAAACTTAAGAAATAGCCCTAAGACTTAACCTTAATATTTAACTTGAAGATGTAACCTTAAGGCTTAACCCTAAACTTAACCCTAAGAGTTAACCTTAAGTGTTGACCTTACAGATTTAACCCTAAGAGTTAACCTTAGGACTGAAACGTTAAGACTTAACCCTAAGACTTATCCCCAAGACTTAACTCTAAAGAGTTAACCCTAAGACTTCAACTTGTGATTTAAACTTTAGACTGAACGCTAAGACTTAAAATTACGATTTAACATTAAGATTTAACCATAAGACTTAACCCTAAGACTTCAGGTTAAGTTTTAACCTTAAGACTCAACCCTGAGACTTAGTCGTGAAATTTATCCATAAGACTTATCCCTAAAACTGAAAACTGAGACTTAAACCTAAGATTTAACCTGAAGACTTAACCCTAAAACGTAGCCCTGAGACTTATCCTTGAGCTTTAACCTTGATACTTAATCCTGAGACTTAGCCCTAAGACTTATCCCCAAGACATAACTCTAAGGCTTAACCCTAAGACTTAACCTTGAGGCTCAACCTTAAGACTTAACATTAAGACTTAACCCTGAGACTTAACCATAAGACTTATCCTCAAGATTGTACTCTAAGACTTAACCCTAAGACTTAAGATGAAGACTTAACCCTAAGACTCAATCTATGAGATGTAAACTTAAGACTTAACCTTTAGGAATTAACCCTGACACTTAACCTTAAGGCTTAACCCTAAGACTTAAGCTTAAGGTTTAAACTTAAGACTTATCCCTAAGACATAATCCTGAGACTTAACCCTAAGACTTAACCTCAAGTTTAACTTCAAAACTTAACCCTAAGACTGAATCCTAAGACACAACTTGACCACGTAACCCTGAGACTTAACCTTGAGACTTTACCTTGAAATTTAACCCTGGGATTTAACCCTAAGTCTTAATGCTAAGACTTCACTTGAAGATGTACCATTAAGACTTAACCTTAAAGCGTAACCTTAAGATTTACACTCAATACTTAACCCTAAGACTTAACCCTATGATTTAAACTTAAGGTTAAACCTTAAGACAAAACTTGAAGACTTAATTCAAAGACTTATCCCTAAGACTCAACACTGAGACTTAAAGCTAAGATTTAAGACTTAACCCTAAGACTTAGCCCCAAGACTTAAGTCTAAGACTTCAAGTTATGAATTAAACTTTAGACTTAACCCTAAGACTCAAGCCATAAGACTTCACCTTAAGACTTAACCTGAAGACTTAACCTTAAAATTTAACCCTAAGACTGAACCCTAAAATATAACTTTTAAGACTTAACAATAAGACTGAACATTAAGACACAACCTTACGACTTCTACCCTGAGACCTAACCTTGAGACTTAACACTGAGATTTAACCCTAAGACTTAACTTTAAGATGTAACATTCGGACTTAACCTTCAAACTTAACCCTAAGCCTCAACCTTAAGAAGTAACTTGAAGACTTAACCCTGAGAATGAACTCTAAGACTTCAACTTAATAATTAACGCTCAGATATAACCCTCAGGCTTAAACTTAAGAAATAGCCCTAAGACTTAACCTTAATATTTAACTTGAAGATGTAACCTTAAGGCTTAACCCTAAACTTAACCCTAAGAGTTAACCTTAAGTGTTGACCTTACAGATTTAACCCTAAGAGTTAACCTTAGGACTGAAACGTTAAGACTTAACCCTAAGACTTATCCCCAAGACTTAACTCTAAAGAGTTAACCCTAAGACTTCAACTTGTGATTTAAACTTTAGACTGAACGCTAAGACTTAAAATTACGATTTAACATTAAGATTTAACCATAAGACTTAACCCTAAGACTTCAGGTTAAGTTTTAACCTTAAGACTCAACCCTGAGACTTAGTCGTGAAATTTATCCATAAGACTTATCCCTAAAACTGAAAACTGAGACTTAAACCTAAGATTTAACCTGAAGACTTAACCCTAAAACGTAGCCCTGAGACTTATCCTTGAGCTTTAACCTTGATACTTAATCCTGAGACTTAGCCCTAAGACTTATCCCCAAGACATAACTCTAAGGCTTAACCCTAAGACTTAACCTTGAGGCTCAACCTTAAGACTTAACATTAAGACTTAACCCTGAGACTTAACCATAAGACTTATCCTCAAGATTGTACTCTAAGACTTAACCCTAAGACTTAAGATGAAGACTTAACCCTAAGACTCAATCTATGAGATGTAAACTTAAGACTTAACCTTTAGGAATTAACCCTGACACTTAACCTTAAGGCTTAACCCTAAGACTTAAGCTTAAGGTTTAAACTTAAGACTTATCCCTAAGACATAATCCTGAGACTTAACCCTAAGACTTAACCTCAAGTTTAACTTCAAAACTTAACCCTAAGACTGAATCCTAAGACACAACTTGACCACGTAACCCTGAGACTTAACCTTGAGACTTTACCTTGAAATTTAACCCTGGGATTTAACCCTAAGTCTTAATGCTAAGACTTCACTTGAAGATGTACCATTAAGACTTAACCTTAAAGCGTAACCTTAAGATTTACACTCAATACTTAACCCTAAGACTTAACCCTATGATTTAAACTTAAGGTTAAACCTTAAGACAAAACTTGAAGACTTAATTCAAAGACTTATCCCTAAGACTCAACACTGAGACTTAAAGCTAAGATTTAAGACTTAACCCTAAGACTTAGCCCCAAGACTTAAGTCTAAGACTTCAAGTTATGAATTAAACTTTAGACTTAACCCTAAGACTCAAGCCATAAGACTTCACCTTAAGACTTAACCTGAAGACTTAACCTTAAAATTTAACCCTAAGACTGAACCCTAAAATATAACTTTTAAGACTTAACAATAAGACTGAACATTAAGACACAACCTTACGACTTCTACCATGAGACCTAACCTTGAGACTTAACACTGAGATTTAACCCTAAGACTTAACTTTAAGATGTAACATTCGGACTTAACCTTCAAACTTAACCCTAAGCCTCAACCTTAAGAAGTAACTTGAAGACTTAACCCTGAGAATGAACTCTAAGACTTCAACTTAATAATTAACGCTCAGATATAACCCTCAGGCTTAAACTTAAGAAATAGCCCTAAGACTTAACCTTAATATTTAACTTGAAGATGTAACCTTAAGGCTTAACCCTAAACTTAACCCTAAGAGTTAACCTTAAGTGTTGACCTTACAGATTTAACCCTAAGAGTTAACCTTAGGACTGAAACGTTAAGACTTAACCCTAAGACTTATCCCCAAGACTTAACTCTAAAGAGTTAACCCTAAGACTTCAACTTGTGATTTAAACTTTAGACTGAACGCTAAGACTTAAAATTACGATTTAACATTAAGATTTAACCATAAGACTTAACCCTAAGACTTCAGGTTAAGTTTTAACCTTAAGACTCAACCCTGAGACTTAGTCGTGAAATTTATCCATAAGACTTATCCCTAAAACTGAAAACTGAGACTTAAACCTAAGATTTAACCTGAAGACTTAACCCTAAAACGTAGCCCTGAGACTTATCCTTGAGCTTTAACCTTGATACTTAATCCTGAGACTTAGCCCTAAGACTTATCCCCAAGACATAACTCTAAGGCTTAACCCAGAGACTTAACCTTAAGGCTCAACCTTAAGACTTAACATTAAGACTTAACCCTGAGACTTAACCATAAGACTTATCCTCAAGATTGTACTCTAAGACTTAACCCTAAGACTTAAGATGAAGACTTAACCCTAAGACTCAATCTATGAGATGTAAACTTAAGACTTAACCTTTAGGAATTAACCCTGACACTTAACCTTAAGGCTTAACCCTAAGACTTAAGCTTAAGGTTTAAACTTAAGACTTATCCCTAAGACATAATCCTGAGACTTAACCCTAAGACTTAACCTCAAGTTTAACTTCAAAACTTAACCCTAAGACTGAATCCTAAGACACAACTTGACCACGTAACCCTGAGACTTAACCTTGAGACTTTACCTTGAAATTTAACCCTGGGATTTAACCCTAAGTCTTAATGCTAAGACTTCACTTGAAGATGTACCATTAAGACTTAACCTTAAAGCGTAACCTTAAGATTTACACTCAATACTTAACCCTAAGACTTAACCCTATGATTTAAACTTAAGGTTAAACCTTAAGACAAAACTTGAAGACTTAATTCAAAGACTTATCCCTAAGACTCAACACTGAGACTTAAGCCTAAGATTTAAGACTTAACCCTAAGACTTAGCCCCAAGACTTAAGTCTAAGACTTAAACTTATGAATTAAACTTTAGACTTAACCCTAAGACTCAAGCCATAAGACTTCACCTTAAGACTTAACCCGAAGACTTAACCTTTAAATTTAACCCTAAGACTGAACCCTAAAATATAACTTTTAAGACTTAACAATAAGACTGAACATTAAGACACAACCTTACGACTTCTACCCTGAGACCTAAGCTTGAGACTTAACACTGAGATTTAACCCTAAGACTTAACTTTAAGATGTAACATTCGGACTTAACCTTCAAACTTAACCCTAAGCCTCAACCTTAAGAAGTAACTTGAAGACTTAACCCTGAGAATGAACTCTAAGACTTCAACTTAATAATTAACGCTCAGATATAACCCTCAGGCTTAAACTTAAGAAATAGCCCTAAGACTTAACCTTAATATTTAACTTGAAGATGTAACCTTAAGGCTTAACCCTAAACTTAACCCTAAGAGTTAACCTTAAGTGTTGACCTTACAGATTTAACCCTAAGAGTTAACCTTAGGACTGAAACGTTAAGACTTAACCCTAAGACTTATCCCCAAGACTTAACTCTAAAGAGTTAACCCTAAGACTTCAACTTGTGATTTAAACTTTAGACTGAACGCTAAGACTTAAAATTACGATTTAACATTAAGATTTAACCATAAGACTTAACCCTAAGACTTCAGGTTAAGTTTTAACCTTAAGACTCAACCCTGAGACTTAGTCGTGAAATTTATCCATAAGACTTATCCCTAAAACTGAAAACTGAGACTTAAACCTAAGATTTAACCTGAAGACTTAACCCTAAAACGTAGCCCTGAGACTTATCCTTGAGCTTTAACCTTGATACTTAATCCTGAGACTTAGCCCTAAGACTTATCCCCAAGACATAACTCTAAGGCTTAACCCAGAGACTTAACCTTAAGGCTCAACCTTAAGACTTAACATTAAGACTTAACCCTGAGACTTAACCATAAGACTTATCCTCAAGATTGTACTCTAAGACTTAACCCTAAGACTTAAGATGAAGACTTAACCCTAAGACTCAATCTATGAGATGTAAACTTAAGACTTAATTAACCCTAAGGCTCAATCTATGAGATGTAAACTTAAGACTTAACCTTTAGGAATTAACCCTGACACTTAACCTTAAGGCTTAACCCTAAGACTTAAGCTTAAGGTTTAAACTTAAGACTTATCCCTAAGACATAATCCTGAGACTTAACCCTAAGACTTAACCTCAAGTTTAACTTCAAAACTTAACCCTAAGACTGAATCCTAAGACACAACTTGACCACGTAACCCTGAGACTTAACCTTGAGACTTTACCTTGAAATTTAACCCTGGGATTTAATCCTAAGTCTTAATGCTAAGACTTAACTTGAAGATGTACCATTAAGACTTAACCTTAAAGCGTAACCTTAAGATTTACACTCAATACTTAACCCTAAGACTTAACCCTATGATTTAAACTTAAGGTTAAACCTTAAGACAAAACTTGAAGACTTAATTCAAAGACTTATCCCTAAGACTCAACACTGAGACTTAAGCCTAAGATTTAAGACTTAACCCTAAGACTTAGCCCCAAGACTTAAGTCTAAGACTTCAAGTTATGAATTAAACTTTAGACTTAACCCTAAGACTCAAGCCATAAGACTTCACCTTAAGACTTAACCCGAAGACTTAACCTTAAAATTTAACCCTAAGACTGAACCCTAAAATATAACTTTTAAGACTTAACAATAAGACTGAACATTAAGACACAACCTTACGACTTCTACCCTGAGACCTAACCTTGAGACTTAACACTGAGATTTAACCCTAAGACTTAACTTTAAGATGTAACATTCGGACTTAACCTTCAAACTTAACCCTAAGCCTCAACCTTAAGAAGTAACTTGAAGACTTAACCCTGAGAATGAACTCTAAGACTTCAACTTAATAATTAACGCTCAGATATAACCCTCAGACTTAAACTTAAGAAATAGCCCTAAGACTTAACCTTAATATTTAACTTGAAGATGTAACCTTAAGGCTTAACTCTAAACTTAACCCTAAGAGTTAACCTTAACTGTTGACCTTACAGATTTAACCCTAAGAGTTAACCTTAGGACTGAAACGTTAAGACTTAACCCTAAGACTTATCCCCAAGACTTAACTCTAAAGAGTTAACCCTAAGACTTCAACTTGTGATTTAAACTTTAGACTGAACGCTAAGACTTAAAATTACGATTTAACATTAAGATTTAACCATAAGACTTAACCCTAAGACTTCAGGTTAAGTTTTAACCTTAAGACTCAACCCTGAGACTTAGTCGTGAAATTTATCCATAAGACTTATCCCTAAAACTGAAAACTGAGACTTAAACCTAAGATTTAACCTGAAGACTTAACCCTAAAACGTAGCCCTGAGACTTATCCTTGAGCTTTAACCTTGATACTTAATCCTGAGACTTAGCCCTAAGACTTATCCCCAAGACATAACTCTAAGGCTTAACCCTAAGACTTAACCTTGAGGCTCAACCTTAAGACTTAACATTAAGACTTAACCCCGAGACTTAACCATAAGACTTATCCTCAAGATTGTACTCTAAGACTTAACCCTAAGACTTAAGATGAAGACTTAACCCTAAGACTCAATCTATGAGATGTAAACTTAAGACTTAATTAACCCTAAGACTCAGTCTATGAGATGTAAACTTAAGACTTAACCTTTAGGAATTAACCCTGACACTTAACCTTAAGGCTTAACCCTAAGACTTAAGCTTAAGGTTTAAACTTAAGACTTATCCCTAAGACATAATCCTGAGACTTAACCCTAAGACTTAACCTCAAGTTTAACTTCAAAACTTAACCCTAAGACTGAATCCTAAGACACAACTTGACCACGTAACCCTGAGACTTAACCTTGAGACTTTACCTTGAAATTTAACCCTGGGATTTAACCCTAAGTCTTAATGCTAAGACTTCACTTGAAGATGTACCATTAAGACTTAACCTTAAAGCGTAACCTTAAGATTTACACTCAATACTTAACCCTAAGACTTAACCCTATGATTTAAACTTAAGGTTAAACCTTAAGACAAAACTTGAAGACTTAATTCAAAGACTTATCCCTAAGACTCAACACTGAGACTTAAGCCTAAGATTTAAGACTTAACCCTAAGACTTAGCCCCAAGACTTAAGTCTAAGACTTCAAGTTATGAATTAAACTTTAGACTTAACCCTAAGACTCAAGCCATAAGACTTCACCTTAAGACTTAACCCGAAGACTTAACCTTAAAATTTAACCCTAAGACTGAACCCTAAAATATAACTTTTAAGACTTAACAATAAGACTGAACATTAAGACACAACCTTACGACTTCTACCCTGAGACCTAACCTTGAGACTTAACACTGAGATTTAACCCTAAGACTTAACTTTAAGATGTAACATTCGGACTTAACCTTCAAACTTAACCCTAAGCCTCAACCTTAAGAAGTAACTTGAAGACTTAACCCTGAGAATGAACTCTAAGACTTCAACTTAATAATTAACGCTCAGATATAACCCTCAGGCTTAAACTTAAGAAATAGCCCTAAGACTTAACCTTAATATTTAACTTGAAGATGTAACCTTAAGGCTTAACCCTAAACTTAACCCTAAGAGTTAACCTTAAGTGTTGACCTTACAGATTTAACCCTAAGAGTTAACCTTAGGACTGAAACGTTAAGACTTAACCCTAAGACTTATCCCCAAGACTTAACTCTAAAGAGTTAACCCTAAGACTTCAACTTGTGATTTAAACTTTAGACTGAACGCTAAGACTTAAAATTACGATTTAACATTAAGATTTAACCATAAGGCTTAACCCTAAGACTTCAGGTTAAGTTTTAACCTTAAGACTCAACCCTGAGACTTAGTCGTGAAATTTATCCATAAGACTTATCCCTAAAACTGAAAACTGAGACCTAAACCTAAGATTTAACCTGAAGACTTAACCCTAAAACGTAGCCCTGAGACTTATCCTTGAGCTTTAACCTTGATACTTAATCCTGAGACTTAGCCCTAAGACTTATCCCCAAGACATAACTCTAAGGCTTAACCCAGAGACTTAACCTTAAGGCTCAACCTTAAGACTTAACATTAAGACTTAACCCTGAGACTTAACCATAAGACTTATCCTCAAGATTGTACTCTAAGACTTAACCCTAAGACTTAAGATGAAGACTTAACCCTAAGACTCAATCTATGAGATGTAAACTTAAGACTTAACCTTTAGGAATTAACCCTGACACTTAACCTTAAGGCTTAACCCTAAGACTTAAGCTTAAGGTTTAAACTTAAGACTTATCCCTAAGACATAATCCTGAGACTTAACCCTAAGACTTAACCTCAAGTTTAACTTCAAAACTTAACCCTAAGACTGAATCCTAAGACACAACTTGACCACGTAACCCTGAGACTTAACCTTGAGACTTTACCTTGAAATTTAACCCTGGGATTTAACCCTAAGTCTTAATGCTAAGACTTCACTTGAAGATGTACCATTAAGACTTAACCTTAAAGCGTAACCTTAAGATTTACACTCAATACTTAACCCTAAGACTTAACCCTATGATTTAAACTTAAGGTTAAACCTTAAGACAAAACTTGAAGACTTAATTCAAAGACTTATCCCTAAGACTCAACACTGAGACTTAAGCCTAAGATTTAAGACTTAACCCTAAGACTTAGCCCCAAGACTTAAGTCTAAGACTTCAAGTTATGAATTAAACTTTAGACTTAACCCTAAGACTCAAGCCATAAGACTTCACCTTAAGACTTAACCCGAAGACTTAACCTTAAAATTTAACCCTAAGACTGAACCCTAAAATATAACTTTTAAGACTTAACAATAAGACTGAACATTAAGACACAACCTTACGACTTCTACCCTGAGACCTAACCTTGAGACTTAACACTGAGATTTAACCCTAAGACTTAACTTTAAGATGTAACATTCGGACTTAACCTTCAAACTTAACCCTAAGCCTCAACCTTAAGAAGTAACTTGAAGACTTAACCCTGAGAATGAACTCTAAGACTTCAACTTAATAATTAACGCTCAGATATAACCCTCAGACTTAAACTTAAGAAATAGCCCTAAGACTTAACCTTAATATTTAACTTGAAGATGTAACCTTAAGGCTTAACCCTAAACTTAACCCTAAGAGTTAACCTTAAGTGTTGACCTTACAGATTTAACCCTAAGAGTTAACCTTAGGACTGAAACGTTAAGACTTAACCCTAAGACTTATCCCCAAGACTTAACTCTAAAGAGTTAACCCTAAGACTTCAACTTGTGATTTAAACTTTAGACTGAACGCTAAGACTTAAAATTACGATTTAACATTAAGATTTAACCATAAGACTTAACCCTAAGACTTCAGGTTAAGTTTTAACCTTAAGACTCAACCCTGAGACTTAGTCGTGAAATTTATCCATAAGACTTATCCCTAAAACTGAAAACTGAGACTTAAACCTAAGATTTAACCTGAAGACTTAACCCTAAAACGTAGCCCTGAGACTTATCCTTGAGCTTTAACCTTGATACTTAATCCTGAGACTTAGCCCTAAGACTTATCCCCAAGACATAACTCTAAGGCTTAACCCAGAGACTTAACCTTAAGGCTCAACCTTAAGACTTAACATTAAGACTTAACCCTGAGACTTAACCATAAGACTTATCCTCAAGATTGTACTCTAAGACTTAACCCTAAGACTTAAGATGAAGACTTAACCCTAAGACTCAATCTATGAGATGTAAACTTAAGACTTAACCTTTAGGAATTAACCCTGACACTTAACCTTAAGGCTTAACCCTAAGACTTAAGCTTAAGGTTTAAACTTAAGACTTATCCCTAAGACATAATCCTGAGACTTAACCCTAAGACTTAACCTCAAGTTTAACTTCAAAACTTAACCCTAAGACTGAATCCTAAGACACAACTTGACCACGTAACCCTGAGACTTAACCTTGAGACTTTACCTTGAAATTTAACCCTGGGATTTAACCCTAAGTCTTAATGCTAAGACTTCACTTGAAGATGTACCATTAAGACTTAACCTTAAAGCGTAACCTTAAGATTTACACTCAATACTTAACCCTAAGACTTAACCCTATGATTTAAACTTAAGGTTAAACCTTAAGACAAAACTTGAAGACTTAATTCAAAGACTTATCCCTAAGACTCAACACTGAGACTTAAAGCTAAGATTTAAGACTTAACCCTAAGACTTAGCCCCAAGACTTAAGTCTAAGACTTCAAGTTATGAATTAAACTTTAGACTTAACCCTAAGACTCAAGCCATAAGACTTCACCTTAAGACTTAACCTGAAGACTTAACCTTAAAATTTAACCCTAAGACTGAACCCTAAAATATAACTTTTAAGACTTAACAATAAGACTGAACATTAAGACACAACCTTACGACTTCTACCCTGAGACCTAACCTTGAGACTTAACACTGAGATTTAACCCTAAGACTTAACTTTAAGATGTAACATTCGGACTTAACCTTCAAACTTAACCCTAAGCCTCAACCTTAAGAAGTAACTTGAAGACTTAACCCTGAGAATGAACTCTAAGACTTCAACTTAATAATTAACGCTCAGATATAACCCTCAGGCTTAAACTTAAGAAATAGCCCTAAGACTTAACCTTAATATTTAACTTGAAGATGTAACCTTAAGGCTTAACCCTAAACTTAACCCTAAGAGTTAACCTTAAGTGTTGACCTTACAGATTTAACCCTAAGAGTTAACCTTAGGACTGAAACGTTAAGACTTAACCCTAAGACTTATCCCCAAGACTTAACTCTAAAGAGTTAACCCTAAGACTTCAACTTGTGATTTAAACTTTAGACTGAACGCTAAGACTTAAAATTACGATTTAACATTAAGATTTAACCATAAGACTTAACCCTAAGACTTCAGGTTAAGTTTTAACCTTAAGACTCAACCCTGAGACTTAGTCGTGAAATTTATCCATAAGACTTATCCCTAAAACTGAAAACTGAGACTTAAACCTAAGATTTAACCTGAAGACTTAACCCTAAAACGTAGCCCTGAGACTTATCCTTGAGCTTTAACCTTGATACTTAATCCTGAGACTTAGCCCTAAGACTTATCCCCAAGACATAACTCTAAGGCTTAACCCTAAGACTTAACCTTGAGGCTCAACCTTAAGACTTAACATTAAGACTTAACCCTGAGACTTAACCATAAGACTTATCCTCAAGATTGTACTCTAAGACTTAACCCTAAGACTTAAGATGAAGACTTAACCCTAAGACTCAATCTATGAGATGTAAACTTAAGACTTAACCTTTAGGAATTAACCCTGACACTTAACCTTAAGGCTTAACCCTAAGACTTAAGCTTAAGGTTTAAACTTAAGACTTATCCCTAAGACATAATCCTGAGACTTAACCCTAAGACTTAACCTCAAGTTTAACTTCAAAACTTAACCCTAAGACTGAATCCTAAGACACAACTTGACCACGTAACCCTGAGACTTAACCTTGAGACTTTACCTTGAAATTTAACCCTGGGATTTAACCCTAAGTCTTAATGCTAAGACTTCACTTGAAGATGTACCATTAAGACTTAACCTTAAAGCGTAACCTTAAGATTTACACTCAATACTTAACCCTAAGACTTAACCCTATGATTTAAACTTAAGGTTAAACCTTAAGACAAAACTTGAAGACTTAATTCAAAGACTTATCCCTAAGACTCAACACTGAGACTTAAAGCTAAGATTTAAGACTTAACCCTAAGACTTAGCCCCAAGACTTAAGTCTAAGACTTCAAGTTATGAATTAAACTTTAGACTTAACCCTAAGACTCAAGCCATAAGACTTCACCTTAAGACTTAACCTGAAGACTTAACCTTAAAATTTAACCCTAAGACTGAACCCTAAAATATAACTTTTAAGACTTAACAATAAGACTGAACATTAAGACACAACCTTACGACTTCTACCATGAGACCTAACCTTGAGACTTAACACTGAGATTTAACCCTAAGACTTAACTTTAAGATGTAACATTCGGACTTAACCTTCAAACTTAACCCTAAGCCTCAACCTTAAGAAGTAACTTGAAGACTTAACCCTGAGAATGAACTCTAAGACTTCAACTTAATAATTAACGCTCAGATATAACCCTCAGGCTTAAACTTAAGAAATAGCCCTAAGACTTAACCTTAATATTTAACTTGAAGATGTAACCTTAAGGCTTAACCCTAAACTTAACCCTAAGAGTTAACCTTAAGTGTTGACCTTACAGATTTAACCCTAAGAGTTAACCTTAGGACTGAAACGTTAAGACTTAACCCTAAGACTTATCCCCAAGACTTAACTCTAAAGAGTTAACCCTAAGACTTCAACTTGTGATTTAAACTTTAGACTGAACGCTAAGACTTAAAATTACGATTTAACATTAAGATTTAACCATAAGACTTAACCCTAAGACTTCAGGTTAAGTTTTAACCTTAAGACTCAACCCTGAGACTTAGTCGTGAAATTTATCCATAAGACTTATCCCTAAAACTGAAAACTGAGACTTAAACCTAAGATTTAACCTGAAGACTTAACCCTAAAACGTAGCCCTGAGACTTATCCTTGAGCTTTAACCTTGATACTTAATCCTGAGACTTAGCCCTAAGACTTATCCCCAAGACATAACTCTAAGGCTTAACCCAGAGACTTAACCTTAAGGCTCAACCTTAAGACTTAACATTAAGACTTAACCCTGAGACTTAACCATAAGACTTATCCTCAAGATTGTACTCTAAGACTTAACCCTAAGACTTAAGATGAAGACTTAACCCTAAGACTCAATCTATGAGATGTAAACTTAAGACTTAACCTTTAGGAATTAACCCTGACACTTAACCTTAAGGCTTAACCCTAAGACTTAAGCTTAAGGTTTAAACTTAAGACTTATCCCTAAGACATAATCCTGAGACTTAACCCTAAGACTTAACCTCAAGTTTAACTTCAAAACTTAACCCTAAGACTGAATCCTAAGACACAACTTGACCACGTAACCCTGAGACTTAACCTTGAGACTTTACCTTGAAATTTAACCCTGGGATTTAACCCTAAGTCTTAATGCTAAGACTTCACTTGAAGATGTACCATTAAGACTTAACCTTAAAGCGTAACCTTAAGATTTACACTCAATACTTAACCCTAAGACTTAACCCTATGATTTAAACTTAAGGTTAAACCTTAAGACAAAACTTGAAGACTTAATTCAAAGACTTATCCCTAAGACTCAACACTGAGACTTAAGCCTAAGATTTAAGACTTAACCCTAAGACTTAGCCCCAAGACTTAAGTCTAAGACTTAAACTTATGAATTAAACTTTAGACTTAACCCTAAGACTCAAGCCATAAGACTTCACCTTAAGACTTAACCCGAAGACTTAACCTTTAAATTTAACCCTAAGACTGAACCCTAAAATATAACTTTTAAGACTTAACAATAAGACTGAACATTAAGACACAACCTTACGACTTCTACCCTGAGACCTAACCTTGAGACTTAACACTGAGATTTAACCCTAAGACTTAACTTTAAGATGTAACATTCGGACTTAACCTTCAAACTTAACCCTAAGCCTCAACCTTAAGAAGTAACTTGAAGACTTAACCCTGAGAATGAACTCTAAGACTTCAACTTAATAATTAACGCTCAGATATAACCCTCAGGCTTAAACTTAAGAAATAGCCCTAAGACTTAACCTTAATATTTAACTTGAAGATGTAACCTTAAGGCTTAACCCTAAACTTAACCCTAAGAGTTAACCTTAAGTGTTGACCTTACAGATTTAACCCTAAGAGTTAACCTTAGGACTGAAACGTTAAGACTTAACCCTAAGACTTATCCCCAAGACTTAACTCTAAAGAGTTAACCCTAAGACTTCAACTTGTGATTTAAACTTTAGACTGAACGCTAAGACTTAAAATTACGATTTAACATTAAGATTTAACCATAAGACTTAACCCTAAGACTTCAGGTTAAGTTTTAACCTTAAGACTCAACCCTGAGACTTAGTCGTGAAATTTATCCATAAGACTTATCCCTAAAACTGAAAACTGAGACTTAAACCTAAGATTTAACCTGAAGACTTAACCCTAAAACGTAGCCCTGAGACTTATCCTTGAGCTTTAACCTTGATACTTAATCCTGAGACTTAGCCCTAAGACTTATCCCCAAGACATAACTCTAAGGCTTAACCCAGAGACTTAACCTTAAGGCTCAACCTTAAGACTTAACATTAAGACTTAACCCTGAGACTTAACCATAAGACTTATCCTCAAGATTGTACTCTAAGACTTAACCCTAAGACTTAAGATGAAGACTTAACCCTAAGACTCAATCTATGAGATGTAAACTTAAGACTTAATTAACCCTAAGGCTCAATCTATGAGATGTAAACTTAAGACTTAACCTTTAGGAATTAACCCTGACACTTAACCTTAAGGCTTAACCCTAAGACTTAAGCTTAAGGTTTAAACTTAAGACTTATCCCTAAGACATAATCCTGAGACTTAACCCTAAGACTTAACCTCAAGTTTAACTTCAAAACTTAACCCTAAGACTGAATCCTAAGACACAACTTGACCACGTAACCCTGAGACTTAACCTTGAGACTTTACCTTGAAATTTAACCCTGGGATTTAATCCTAAGTCTTAATGCTAAGACTTAACTTGAAGATGTACCATTAAGACTTAACCTTAAAGCGTAACCTTAAGATTTACACTCAATACTTAACCCTAAGACTTAACCCTATGATTTAAACTTAAGGTTAAACCTTAAGACAAAACTTGAAGACTTAATTCAAAGACTTATCCCTAAGACTCAACACTGAGACTTAAGCCTAAGATTTAAGACTTAACCCTAAGACTTAGCCCCAAGACTTAAGTCTAAGACTTCAAGTTATGAATTAAACTTTAGACTTAACCCTAAGACTCAAGCCATAAGACTTCACCTTAAGACTTAACCCGAAGACTTAACCTTAAAATTTAACCCTAAGACTGAACCCTAAAATATAACTTTTAAGACTTAACAATAAGACTGAACATTAAGACACAACCTTACGACTTCTACCCTGAGACCTAACCTTGAGACTTAACACTGAGATTTAACCCTAAGACTTAACTTTAAGATGTAACATTCGGACTTAACCTTCAAACTTAACCCTAAGCCTCAACCTTAAGAAGTAACTTGAAGACTTAACCCTGAGAATGAACTCTAAGACTTCAACTTAATAATTAACGCTCAGATATAACCCTCAGACTTAAACTTAAGAAATAGCCCTAAGACTTAACCTTAATATTTAACTTGAAGATGTAACCTTAAGGCTTAACTCTAAACTTAACCCTAAGAGTTAACCTTAACTGTTGACCTTACAGATTTAACCCTAAGAGTTAACCTTAGGACTGAAACGTTAAGACTTAACCCTAAGACTTATCCCCAAGACTTAACTCTAAAGAGTTAACCCTAAGACTTCAACTTGTGATTTAAACTTTAGACTGAACGCTAAGACTTAAAATTACGATTTAACATTAAGATTTAACCATAAGACTTAACCCTAAGACTTCAGGTTAAGTTTTAACCTTAAGACTCAACCCTGAGACTTAGTCGTGAAATTTATCCATAAGACTTATCCCTAAAACTGAAAACTGAGACTTAAACCTAAGATTTAACCTGAAGACTTAACCCTAAAACGTAGCCCTGAGACTTATCCTTGAGCTTTAACCTTGATACTTAATCCTGAGACTTAGCCCTAAGACTTATCCCCAAGACATAACTCTAAGGCTTAACCCTAAGACTTAACCTTGAGGCTCAACCTTAAGACTTAACATTAAGACTTAACCCCGAGACTTAACCATAAGACTTATCCTCAAGATTGTACTCTAAGACTTAACCCTAAGACTTAAGATGAAGACTTAACCCTAAGACTCAATCTATGAGATGTAAACTTAAGACTTAATTAACCCTAAGACTCAGTCTATGAGATGTAAACTTAAGACTTAACCTTTAGGAATTAACCCTGACACTTAACCTTAAGGCTTAACCCTAAGACTTAAGCTTAAGGTTTAAACTTAAGACTTATCCCTAAGACATAATCCTGAGACTTAACCCTAAGACTTAACCTCAAGTTTAACTTCAAAACTTAACCCTAAGACTGAATCCTAAGACACAACTTGACCACGTAACCCTGAGACTTAACCTTGAGACTTTACCTTGAAATTTAACCCTGGGATTTAACCCTAAGTCTTAATGCTAAGACTTCACTTGAAGATGTACCATTAAGACTTAACCTTAAAGCGTAACCTTAAGATTTACACTCAATACTTAACCCTAAGACTTAACCCTATGATTTAAACTTAAGGTTAAACCTTAAGACAAAACTTGAAGACTTAATTCAAAGACTTATCCCTAAGACTCAACACTGAGACTTAAGCCTAAGATTTAAGACTTAACCCTAAGACTTAGCCCCAAGACTTAAGTCTAAGACTTCAAGTTATGAATTAAACTTTAGACTTAACCCTAAGACTCAAGCCATAAGACTTCACCTTAAGACTTAACCCGAAGACTTAACCTTAAAATTTAACCCTAAGACTGAACCCTAAAATATAACTTTTAAGACTTAACAATAAGACTGAACATTAAGACACAACCTTACGACTTCTACCCTGAGACCTAACCTTGAGACTTAACACTGAGATTTAACCCTAAGACTTAACTTTAAGATGTAACATTCGGACTTAACCTTCAAACTTAACCCTAAGCCTCAACCTTAAGAAGTAACTTGAAGACTTAACCCTGAGAATGAACTCTAAGACTTCAACTTAATAATTAACGCTCAGATATAACCCTCAGGCTTAAACTTAAGAAATAGCCCTAAGACTTAACCTTAATATTTAACTTGAAGATGTAACCTTAAGGCTTAACCCTAAACTTAACCCTAAGAGTTAACCTTAAGTGTTGACCTTACAGATTTAACCCTAAGAGTTAACCTTAGGACTGAAACGTTAAGACTTAACCCTAAGACTTATCCCCAAGACTTAACTCTAAAGAGTTAACCCTAAGACTTCAACTTGTGATTTAAACTTTAGACTGAACGCTAAGACTTAAAATTACGATTTAACATTAAGATTTAACCATAAGGCTTAACCCTAAGACTTCAGGTTAAGTTTTAACCTTAAGACTCAACCCTGAGACTTAGTCGTGAAATTTATCCATAAGACTTATCCCTAAAACTGAAAACTGAGACCTAAACCTAAGATTTAACCTGAAGACTTAACCCTAAAACGTAGCCCTGAGACTTATCCTTGAGCTTTAACCTTGATACTTAATCCTGAGACTTAGCCCTAAGACTTATCCCCAAGACATAACTCTAAGGCTTAACCCAGAGACTTAACCTTAAGGCTCAACCTTAAGACTTAACATTAAGACTTAACCCTGAGACTTAACCATAAGACTTATCCTCAAGATTGTACTCTAAGACTTAACCCTAAGACTTAAGATGAAGACTTAACCCTAAGACTCAATCTATGAGATGTAAACTTAAGACTTAACCTTTAGGAATTAACCCTGACACTTAACCTTAAGGCTTAACCCTAAGACTTAAGCTTAAGGTTTAAACTTAAGACTTATCCCTAAGACATAATCCTGAGACTTAACCCTAAGACTTAACCTCAAGTTTAACTTCAAAACTTAACCCTAAGACTGAATCCTAAGACACAACTTGACCACGTAACCCTGAGACTTAACCTTGAGACTTTACCTTGAAATTTAACCCTGGGATTTAACCCTAAGTCTTAATGCTAAGACTTCACTTGAAGATGTACCATTAAGACTTAACCTTAAAGCGTAACCTTAAGATTTACACTCAATACTTAACCCTAAGACTTAACCCTATGATTTAAACTTAAGGTTAAACCTTAAGACAAAACTTGAAGACTTAATTCAAAGACTTATCCCTAAGACTCAACACTGAGACTTAAGCCTAAGATTTAAGACTTAACCCTAAGACTTAGCCCCAAGACTTAAGTCTAAGACTTCAAGTTATGAATTAAACTTTAGACTTAACCCTAAGACTCAAGCCATAAGACTTCACCTTAAGACTTAACCCGAAGACTTAACCTTAAAATTTAACCCTAAGACTGAACCCTAAAATATAACTTTTAAGACTTAACAATAAGACTGAACATTAAGACACAACCTTACGACTTCTACCCTGAGACCTAACCTTGAGACTTAACACTGAGATTTAACCCTAAGACTTAACTTTAAGATGTAACATTCGGACTTAACCTTCAAACTTAACCCTAAGCCTCAACCTTAAGAAGTAACTTGAAGACTTAACCCTGAGAATGAACTCTAAGACTTCAACTTAATAATTAACGCTCAGATATAACCCTCAGACTTAAACTTAAGAAATAGCCCTAAGACTTAACCTTAATATTTAACTTGAAGATGTAACCTTAAGGCTTAACCCTAAACTTAACCCTAAGAGTTAACCTTAAGTGTTGACCTTACAGATTTAACCCTAAGAGTTAACCTTAGGACTGAAACGTTAAGACTTAACCCTAAGACTTATCCCCAAGACTTAACTCTAAAGAGTTAACCCTAAGACTTCAACTTGTGATTTAAACTTTAGACTGAACGCTAAGACTTAAAATTACGATTTAACATTAAGATTTAACCATAAGACTTAACCCTAAGACTTCAGGTTAAGTTTTAACCTTAAGACTCAACCCTGAGACTTAGTCGTGAAATTTATCCATAAGACTTATCCCTAAAACTGAAAACTGAGACTTAAACCTAAGATTTAACCTGAAGACTTAACCCTAAAACGTAGCCCTGAGACTTATCCTTGAGCTTTAACCTTGATACTTAATCCTGAGACTTAGCCCTAAGACTTATCCCCAAGACATAACTCTAAGGCTTAACCCAGAGACTTAACCTTAAGGCTCAACCTTAAGACTTAACATTAAGACTTAACCCTGAGACTTAACCATAAGACTTATCCTCAAGATTGTACTCTAAGACTTAACCCTAAGACTTAAGATGAAGACTTAACCCTAAGACTCAATCTATGAGATGTAAACTTAAGACTTAACCTTTAGGAATTAACCCTGACACTTAACCTTAAGGCTTAACCCTAAGACTTAAGCTTAAGGTTTAAACTTAAGACTTATCCCTAAGACATAATCCTGAGACTTAACCCTAAGACTTAACCTCAAGTTTAACTTCAAAACTTAACCCTAAGACTGAATCCTAAGACACAACTTGACCACGTAACCCTGAGACTTAACCTTGAGACTTTACCTTGAAATTTAACCCTGGGATTTAACCCTAAGTCTTAATGCTAAGACTTCACTTGAAGATGTACCATTAAGACTTAACCTTAAAGCGTAACCTTAAGATTTACACTCAATACTTAACCCTAAGACTTAACCCTATGATTTAAACTTAAGGTTAAACCTTAAGACAAAACTTGAAGACTTAATTCAAAGACTTATCCCTAAGACTCAACACTGAGACATAAACCTAAGATTTAAGACTTAACCCTAAGACTTAGCCCCAAGACTTAAGTCTAAGACTTAAACTTATGAATTAAACTTTAGACTTAACCCTAAGACTCAAGCCATAAGACTTCACCTTAAGACTTAACCCGAAGACTTAACCTTTAAATTTAACCCTAAGACTGAACCCTAAAATATAACTTTTAAGACTTAACAATAAGACTGAACATTAAGACACAACCTTACGACTTCTACCCTGAGACCTAACCTTGAGACTTAACACTGAGATTTAACCCTAAGACTTAACTTTAAGATGTAACATTCGGACTTAACCTTCAAACTTAACCCTAAGCCTCAACCTTAAGAAGTAACTTGAAGACTTAACCCTGAGAATGAACTCTAAGACTTCAACTTAATAATTAACGCTCAGATATAACCCTCAGGCTTAAACTTAAGAAATAGCCCTAAGACTTAACCTTAATATTTAACTTGAAGATGTAACCTTAAGGCTTAACCCTAAACTTAACCCTAAGAGTTAACCTTAAGTGTTGACCTTACAGATTTAACCCTAAGAGTTAACCTTAGGACTGAAACGTTAAGACTTAACCCTAAGACTTATCCCCAAGACTTAACTCTAAAGAGTTAACCCTAAGACTTCAACTTGTGATTTAAACTTTAGACTGAACGCTAAGACTTAAAATTACGATTTAACATTAAGATTTAACCATAAGGCTTAACCCTAAGACTTCAGGGTAAGTTTTAACCTTAAGACTCAACCCTGAGACTTAGTCGTGAAATTTATCCATAAGACTTATCCCTAAAACTGAAAACTGAGACTTAAACCTAAGATTTAACCTGAAGACTTAACCCTAAAACGTAGCCCTGAGACTTATCCTTGAGCTTTAACCTTGATACTTAATCCTGAGACTTAGCCCTAAGACTTATCCCCAAGACATAACTCTAAGGCTTAACCCAGAGACTTAACCTTAAGGCTCAACCTTAAGACTTAACATTAAGACTTAACCCTGAGACTTAACCATAAGACTTATCCTCAAGATTGTACTCTAAGACTTAACCCTAAGACTTAAGATGAAGACTTAACCCTAAGACTCAATCTATGAGATGTAAACTTAAGACTTAACCTTTAGGAATTAACCCTGACACTTAACCTTAAGGCTTAACCCTAAGACTTAAGCTTAAGGTTTAAACTTAAGACTTATCCCTAAGACATAATCCTGAGACTTAACCCTAAGACTTAACCTCAAGTTTAACTTCAAAACTTAACCCTAAGACTGAATCCTAAGACACAACTTGACCACGTAACCCTGAGACTTAACCTTGAGACTTTACCTTGAAATTTAACCCTGGGATTTAACCCTAAGTCTTAATGCTAAGACTTCACTTGAAGATGTACCATTAAGACTTAACCTTAAAGCGTAACCTTAAGATTTACACTCAATACTTAACCCTAAGACTTAACCCTATGATTTAAACTTAAGGTTAAACCTTAAGACAAAACTTGAAGACTTAATTCAAAGACTTATCCCTAAGACTCAACACTGAGACTTAAGCCTAAGATTTAAGACTTAACCCTAAGACTTAGCCCCAAGACTTAAGTCTAAGACTTAAACTTATGAATTAAACTTTAGACTTAACCCTAAGACTCAAGCCATAAGACTTCACCTTAAGACTTAACCCGAAGACTTAACCTTTAAATTTAACCCTAAGACTGAACCCTAAAATATAACTTTTAAGACTTAACAATAAGACTGAACATTAAGACACAACCTTACGACTTCTACCCTGAGACCTAACCTTGAGACTTAACACTGAGATTTAACCCTAAGACTTAACTTTAAGATGTAACATTCGGACTTAACCTTCAAACTTAACCCTAAGCCTCAACCTTAAGAAGTAACTTGAAGACTTAACCCTGAGAATGAACTCTAAGACTTCAACTTAATAATTAACGCTCAGATATAACCCTCAGGCTTAAACTTAAGAAATAGCCCTAAGACTTAACCTTAATATTTAACTTGAAGATGTAACCTTAAGGCTTAACCCTAAACTTAACCCTAAGAGTTAACCTTAAGTGTTGACCTTACAGATTTAACCCTAAGAGTTAACCTTAGGACTGAAACGTTAAGACTTAACCCTAAGACTTATCCCCAAGACTTAACTCTAAAGAGTTAACCCTAAGACTTCAACTTGTGATTTAAACTTTAGACTGAACGCTAAGACTTAAAATTACGATTTAACATTAAGATTTAACCATAAGACTTAACCCTAAGACTTCAGGTTAAGTTTTAACCTTAAGACTCAACCCTGAGACTTAGTCGTGAAATTTATCCATAAGACTTATCCCTAAAACTGAAAACTGAGACTTAAACCTAAGATTTAACCTGAAGACTTAACCCTAAAACGTAGCCCTGAGACTTATCCTTGAGCTTTAACCTTGATACTTAATCCTGAGACTTAGCCCTAAGACTTATCCCCAAGACATAACTCTAAGGCTTAACCCAGAGACTTAACCTTAAGGCTCAACCTTAAGACTTAACATTAAGACTTAACCCTGAGACTTAACCATAAGACTTATCCTCAAGATTGTACTCTAAGACTTAACCCTAAGACTTAAGATGAAGACTTAACCCTAAGACTCAATCTATGAGATGTAAACTTAAGACTTAATTAACCCTAAGGCTCAATCTATGAGATGTAAACTTAAGACTTAACCTTTAGGAATTAACCCTGACACTTAACCTTAAGGCTTAACCCTAAGACTTAAGCTTAAGGTTTAAACTTAAGACTTATCCCTAAGACATAATCCTGAGACTTAACCCTAAGACTTAACCTCAAGTTTAACTTCAAAACTTAACCCTAAGACTGAATCCTAAGACACAACTTGACCACGTAACCCTGAGACTTAACCTTGAGACTTTACCTTGAAATTTAACCCTGGGATTTAATCCTAAGTCTTAATGCTAAGACTTAACTTGAAGATGTACCATTAAGACTTAACCTTAAAGCGTAACCTTAAGATTTACACTCAATACTTAACCCTAAGACTTAACCCTATGATTTAAACTTAAGGTTAAACCTTAAGACAAAACTTGAAGACTTAATTCAAAGACTTATCCCTAAGACTCAACACTGAGACTTAAGCCTAAGATTTAAGACTTAACCCTAAGACTTAGCCCCAAGACTTAAGTCTAAGACTTCAAGTTATGAATTAAACTTTAGACTTAACCCTAAGACTCAAGCCATAAGACTTCACCTTAAGACTTAACCCGAAGACTTAACCTTAAAATTTAACCCTAAGACTGAACCCTAAAATATAACTTTTAAGACTTAACAATAAGACTGAACATTAAGACACAACCTTACGACTTCTACCCTGAGACCTAACCTTGAGACTTAACACTGAGATTTAACCCTAAGACTTAACTTTAAGATGTAACATTCGGACTTAACCTTCAAACTTAACCCTAAGCCTCAACCTTAAGAAGTAACTTGAAGACTTAACCCTGAGAATGAACTCTAAGACTTCAACTTAATAATTAACGCTCAGATATAACCCTCAGGCTTAAACTTAAGAAATAGCCCTAAGACTTAACCTTAATATTTAACTTGAAGATGTAACCTTAAGGCTTAACCCTAAACTTAACCCTAAGAGTTAACCTTAAGTGTTGACCTTACAGATTTAACCCTAAGAGTTAACCTTAGGACTGAAACGTTAAGACTTAACCCTAAGACTTATCCCCAAGACTTAACTCTAAAGAGTTAACCCTAAGACTTCAACTTGTGATTTAAACTTTAGACTGAACGCTAAGACTTAAAATTACGATTTAACATTAAGATTTAACCATAAGGCTTAACCCTAAGACTTCAGGGTAAGTTTTAACCTTAAGACTCAACCCTGAGACTTAGTCGTGAAATTTATCCATAAGACTTATCCCTAAAACTGAAAACTGAGACTTAAACCTAAGATTTAACCTGAAGACTTAACCCTAAAACGTAGCCCTGAGACTTATCCTTGAGCTTTAACCTTGATACTTAATCCTGAGACTTAGCCCTAAGACTTATCCCCAAGACATAACTCTAAGGCTTAACCCAGAGACTTAACCTTAAGGCTCAACCTTAAGACTTAACATTAAGACTTAACCCTGAGACTTAACCATAAGACTTATCCTCAAGATTGTACTCTAAGACTTAACCCTAAGACTTAAGATGAAGACTTAACCCTAAGACTCAATCTATGAGATGTAAACTTAAGACTTAACCTTTAGGAATTAACCCTGACACTTAACCTTAAGGCTTAACCCTAAGACTTAAGCTTAAGGTTTAAACTTAAGACTTATCCCTAAGACATAATCCTGAGACTTAACCCTAAGACTTAACCTCAAGTTTAACTTCAAAACTTAACCCTAAGACTGAATCCTAAGACACAACTTGACCACGTAACCCTGAGACTTAACCTTGAGACTTTACCTTGAAATTTAACCCTGGGATTTAACCCTAAGTCTTAATGCTAAGACTTCACTTGAAGATGTACCATTAAGACTTAACCTTAAAGCGTAACCTTAAGATTTACACTCAATACTTAACCCTAAGACTTAACCCTATGATTTAAACTTAAGGTTAAACCTTAAGACAAAACTTGAAGACTTAATTCAAAGACTTATCCCTAAGACTCAACACTGAGACTTAAGCCTAAGATTTAAGACTTAACCCTAAGACTTAGCCCCAAGACTTAAGTCTAAGACTTAAACTTATGAATTAAACTTTAGACTTAACCCTAAGACTCAAGCCATAAGACTTCACCTTAAGACTTAACCCGAAGACTTAACCTTTAAATTTAACCCTAAGACTGAACCCTAAAATATAACTTTTAAGACTTAACAATAAGACTGAACATTAAGACACAACCTTACGACTTCTACCCTGAGACCTAACCTTGAGACTTAACACTGAGATTTAACCCTAAGACTTAACTTTAAGATGTAACATTCGGACTTAACCTTCAAACTTAACCCTAAGCCTCAACCTTAAGAAGTAACTTGAAGACTTAACCCTGAGAATGAACTCTAAGACTTCAACTTAATAATTAACGCTCAGATATAACCCTCAGGCTTAAACTTAAGAAATAGCCCTAAGACTTAACCTTAATATTTAACTTGAAGATGTAACCTTAAGGCTTAACCCTAAACTTAACCCTAAGAGTTAACCTTAAGTGTTGACCTTACAGATTTAACCCTAAGAGTTAACCTTAGGACTGAAACGTTAAGACTTAACCCTAAGACTTATCCCCAAGACTTAACTCTAAAGAGTTAACCCTAAGACTTCAACTTGTGATTTAAACTTTAGACTGAACGCTAAGACTTAAAATTACGATTTAACATTAAGATTTAACCATAAGACTTAACCCTAAGACTTCAGGTTAAGTTTTAACCTTAAGACTCAACCCTGAGACTTAGTCGTGAAATTTATCCATAAGACTTATCCCTAAAACTGAAAACTGAGACTTAAACCTAAGATTTAACCTGAAGACTTAACCCTAAAACGTAGCCCTGAGACTTATCCTTGAGCTTTAACCTTGATACTTAATCCTGAGACTTAGCCCTAAGACTTATCCCCAAGACATAACTCTAAGGCTTAACCCAGAGACTTAACCTTAAGGCTCAACCTTAAGACTTAACATTAAGACTTAACCCTGAGACTTAACCATAAGACTTATCCTCAAGATTGTACTCTAAGACTTAACCCTAAGACTTAAGATGAAGACTTAACCCTAAGACTCAATCTATGAGATGTAAACTTAAGACTTAATTAACCCTAAGGCTCAATCTATGAGATGTAAACTTAAGACTTAACCTTTAGGAATTAACCCTGACACTTAACCTTAAGGCTTAACCCTAAGACTTAAGCTTAAGGTTTAAACTTAAGACTTATCCCTAAGACATAATCCTGAGACTTAACCCTAAGACTTAACCTCAAGTTTAACTTCAAAACTTAACCCTAAGACTGAATCCTAAGACACAACTTGACCACGTAACCCTGAGACTTAACCTTGAGACTTTACCTTGAAATTTAACCCTGGGATTTAATCCTAAGTCTTAATGCTAAGACTTAACTTGAAGATGTACCATTAAGACTTAACCTTAAAGCGTAACCTTAAGATTTACACTCAATACTTAACCCTAAGACTTAACCCTATGATTTAAACTTAAGGTTAAACCTTAAGACAAAACTTGAAGACTTAATTCAAAGACTTATCCCTAAGACTCAACACTGAGACTTAAGCCTAAGATTTAAGACTTAACCCTAAGACTTAGCCCCAAGACTTAAGTCTAAGACTTCAAGTTATGAATTAAACTTTAGACTTAACCCTAAGACTCAAGCCATAAGACTTCACCTTAAGACTTAACCCGAAGACTTAACCTTAAAATTTAACCCTAAGACTGAACCCTAAAATATAACTTTTAAGACTTAACAATAAGACTGAACATTAAGACACAACCTTACGACTTCTACCCTGAGACCTAACCTTGAGACTTAACACTGAGATTTAACCCTAAGACTTAACTTTAAGATGTAACATTCGGACTTAACCTTCAAACTTAACCCTAAGCCTCAACCTTAAGAAGTAACTTGAAGACTTAACCCTGAGAATGAACTCTAAGACTTCAACTTAATAATTAACGCTCAGATATAACCCTCAGACTTAAACTTAAGAAATAGCCCTAAGACTTAACCTTAATATTTAACTTGAAGATGTAACCTTAAGGCTTAACTCTAAACTTAACCCTAAGAGTTAACCTTAAGTGTTGACCTTACAGATTTAACCCTAAGAGTTAACCTTAGGACTGAAACGTTAAGACTTAACCCTAAGACTTATCCCCAAGACTTAACTCTAAAGAGTTAACCCTAAGACTTCAACTTGTGATTTAAACTTTAGACTGAACGCTAAGACTTAAAATTACGATTTAACATTAAGATTTAACCATAAGACTTAACCCTAAGACTTCAGGTTAAGTTTTAACCTTAAGACTCAACCCTGAGACTTAGTCGTGAAATTTATCCATAAGACTTATCCCTAAAACTGAAAACTGAGACTTAAACCTAAGATTTAACCTGAAGACTTAACCCTAAAACGTAGCCCTGAGACTTATCCTTGAGCTTTAACCTTGATACTTAATCCTGAGACTTAGCCCTAAGACTTATCCCCAAGACATAACTCTAAGGCTTAACCCTAAGACTTAACCTTGAGGCTCAACCTTAAGACTTAACATTAAGACTTAACCCCGAGACTTAACCATAAGACTTATCCTCAAGATTGTACTCTAAGACTTAACCCTAAGACTTAAGATGAAGACTTAACCCTAAGACTCAATCTATGAGATGTAAACTTAAGACTTAATTAACCCTAAGACTCAGTCTATGAGATGTAAACTTAAGACTTAACCTTTAGGAATTAACCCTGACACTTAACCTTAAGGCTTAACCCTAAGACTTAAGCTTAAGGTTTAAACTTAAGACTTATCCCTAAGACATAATCCTGAGACTTAACCCTAAGACTTAACCTCAAGTTTAACTTCAAAACTTAACCCTAAGACTGAATCCTAAGACACAACTTGACCACGTAACCCTGAGACTTAACCTTGAGACTTTACCTTGAAATTTAACCCTGGGATTTAACCCTAAGTCTTAATGCTAAGACTTAACTTGAAGATGTACCATTAAGACTTAACCTTAAAGCGTAACCTTAAGATTTACACTCAATACTTAACCCTAAGACTTAACCCTATGATTTAAACTTAAGGTTAAACCTTAAGACAAAACTTGAAGACTTAATTCAAAGACTTATCCCTAAGACTCAACACTGAGACTTAAGCCTAAGATTTAAGACTTAACCCTAAGACTTAGCCCCAAGACTTAAGTCTAAGACTTAAACTTATGAATTAAACTTTAGACTTAACCCTAAGACTCAAGCCATAAGACTTCACCTTAAGACTTAACCCGAAGACTTAACCTTTAAATTTAACCCTAAGACTGAACCCTAAAATATAACTTTTAAGACTTAACAATAAGACTGAACATTAAGACACAACCTTACGACTTCTACCTTGAGACTTAACACTGAGATTTAACCCTAAGACTTAACTTTAGGATGTAACATTCGGACTTAACCTTCAAACTTAACCCTAAGCCTCAACCTTAAGAAGTAACTTGAAGACTTAACCCTGAGAATGAACTCTAAGACTTCAACTTAATAATTAACGCTCAGATATAACCCTCAGACTTAAACTTAAGAAATAGCCCTAAGACTTAACCTTAATATTTAACTTGAAGATGTAACCTTAAGGCTTAACCCTAAACTTAACCCTAAGAGTTAACCTTAAGTGTTGACCTTACAGATTTAACCCTAAGAGTTAACCTTAGGACTGAAACGTTAAGACTTAACCCTAAGACTTATCCCCAAGACTTAACTCTAAAGAGTTAACCCTAAGACTTCAACTTGTGATTTAAACTTTAGACTGAACGCTAAGACTTAAAATTACGATTTAACATTAAGATTTAACCATAAGACTTAACCCTAAGACTTCAGGTTAAGTTTTAACCTTAAGACTCAACCCTGAGACTTAGTCGTGAAATTTATCCATAAGACTTATCCCTAAAACTGAAAACTGAGACTTAAACCTAAGATTTAACCTGAAGACTTAACCCTAAAACGTAGCCCTGAGACTTATCCTTGAGCTTTAACCTTGATACTTAATCCTGAGACTTAGCCCTAAGACTTATCCCCAAGACATAACTCTAAGGCTTAACCCAGAGACTTAACCTTAAGGCTCAACCTTAAGACTTAACATTAAGACTTAACCCTGAGACTTAACCATAAGACTTATCCTCAAGATTGTACTCTAAGACTTAACCCTAAGACTTAAGATGAAGACTTAACCCTAAGACTCAATCTATGAGATGTAAACTTAAGACTTAATTAACCCTAAGACTCAGTCTATGAGATGTAAACTTAAGACTTAACCTTTAGGAATTAACCCTGACACTTAACCTTAAGGCTTAACCCTAAGACTTAAGCTTAAGGTTTAAACTTAAGACTTATCCCTAAGACATAATCCTGAGACTTAACCCTAAGACTTAACCTCAAGTTTAACTTCAAAACTTAACCCTAAGACTGAATCCTAAGACACAACTTGACCACGTAACCCTGAGACTTAACCTTGAGACTTTACCTTGAAATTTAACCCTGGGATTTAATCCTAAGTCTTAATGCTAAGACTTAACTTGAAGATGTACCATTAAGACTTAACCTTAAAGCGTAACCTTAAGATTTACACTCAATACTTAACCCTAAGACTTAACCCTATGATTTAAACTTAAGGTTAAACCTTAAGACAAAACTTGAAGACTTAATTCAAAGACTTATCCCTAAGACTCAACACTGAGACTTAAGCCTAAGATTTAAGACTTAACCCTAAGACTTAGCCCCAAGACTTAAGTCTAAGACTTCAAGTTATGAATTAAACTTTAGACTTAACCCTAAGACTCAAGCCATAAGACTTCACCTTAAGACTTAACCCGAAGACTTAACCTTAAAATTTAACCCTAAGACTGAACCCTAAAATATAACTTTTAAGACTTAACAATAAGACTGAACATTAAGACACAACCTTACGACTTCTACCCTGAGACCTAACCTTGAGACTTAACACTGAGATTTAACCCTAAGACTTAACTTTAAGATGTAACATTCGGACTTAACCTTCAAACTTAACCCTAAGCCTCAACCTTAAGAAGTAACTTGAAGACTTAACCCTGAGAATGAACTCTAAGACTTCAACTTAATAATGAACGCTCAGATATAACCCTCAGACTTAAACTTAAGAAATAGCCCTAAGACTTAACCTTAATATTTAACTTGAAGATGTAACCTTAAGGCTTAACCCTAAACTTAACCCTAAGAGTTAACCTTAACTGTTGACCTTACAGATTTAACCCTAAGAGTTAACCTTAGGACTGAAACGTTAAGACTTAACCCTAAGACTTATCCCCAAGACTTAACTCTAAAGAGTTAACCCTAAGACTTCAACTTGTGATTTAAACTTTAGACTGAACGCTAAGACTTAAAATTACGATTTAACATTAAGATTTAACCATAAGACTTAACCCTAAGACTTCAGGTTAAGTTTTAACCTTAAGACTCAACCCTGAGACTTAGTCGTGAAATTTATCCATAAGACTTATCCCTAAAACTGAAAACTGAGACTTAAACCTAAGATTTAACCTGAAGACTTAACCCTAAAACGTAGCCCTGAGACTTATCCTTGAGCTTTAACCTTGATACTTAATCCTGAGACTTAGCCCTAAGACTTATCCCCAAGACATAACTCTAAGGCTTAACCCTAAGACTTAACCTTGAGGCTCAACCTTAAGTCTTAACCCTGAGACTTAACCATAAGACTTATCCTCAAGATTGTACTCTAAGACTTAACCCTAAGACTTAAGATGAAGACTTAACCCTAAGACTCAATCTATGAGATGTAAACTTAAGACTTAATTAACCCTAAGACTCAGTCTATGAGATGTAAACTTAAGACTTAACCTTTAGGAATTAACCCTGACACTTAACCTTAAGGCTTAACCCTAAGACTTAAGCTTAAGGTTTAAACTTAAGACTTATCCCTAAGACATAATCCTGAGACTTAACCCTAAGACTTAACCTCAAGTTTAACTTCAAAACTTAACCCTAAGACTGAATCCTAAGACACAACTTGACCACGTAACCCTGAGACTTAACCTTGAGACTTTACCTTGAAATTTAACCCTGGGATTTAACCCTAAGTCTTAATGCTAAGACTTCACTTGAAGATGTACCATTAAGACTTAACCTTAAAGCGTAACCTTAAGATTTACACTCAATACTTAACCCTAAGACTTAACCCTATGATTTAAACTTAAGGTTAAACCTTAAGACAAAACTTGAAGACTTAATTCAAAGACTTATCCCTAAGACTCAACACTGAGACTTAAGCCTAAGATTTAAGACTTAACCCTAAGACTTAGCCCCAAGACTTAAGTCTAAGACTTAAACTTATGAATTAAACTTTAGACTTAACCCTAAGACTCAAGCCATAAGACTTCACCTTAAGACTTAACCCGAAGACTTAACCTTAAAATTTAACCCTAAGACTGAACCCTAAAATATAACTTTTAAGACTTAACAATAAGACTGAACATTAAGACACAACCTTACGACTTCTACCCTGAGACCTAACCTTGAGACTTAACACTGAGATTTAACCCTAAGACTTAACTTTAAGATGTAACATTCGGACTTAACCTTCAAACTTAACCCTAAGCCTCAACCTTAAGAAGTAACTTGAAGACTTAACCCTGAGAATGAACTCTAAGACTTCAACTTAATAATTAACGCTCAGATATAACCCTCAGACTTAAACTTAAGAAATAGCCCTAAGACTTAACCTTAATATTTAACTTTAAGATGTAACCTTAAGGCTTAACCCTAAACTTAACCCTAAGAGTTAACCTTAAGTGTTGACCTTACAGATTTAACCCTAAGAGTTAACCTTAGGACTGAAACGTTAAGACTTAACCCTAAGACTTATCCCCAAGACTTAACTCTAAAGAGTTAACCCTAAGACTTCAACTTGTGATTTAAACTTTAGACTGAATGCTAAGACTTAAAATTACGATTTAACATTAAGATTTAACCATAAGACTTAACCCTAAGACTTCAGGTTAAGTTTTAACCTTAAGACTCAACCCTGAGACTTAGTCGTGAAATTTATCCATAAGACTTATCCCTAAAACTGAAAACTGAGACTTAAACCTAAGATTTAACCTGAAGACTTAACCCTAAAACGTAGCCCTGAGACTTATCCTTGAGCTTTAACCTTGATACTTAATCCTGAGACTTAGCCCTAAGACTTATCCCCAAGACATAACTCTAGGCTTAACCCTAAGACTTAACCTTAAGGCTCAACCTTAAGACTTAACATTAAGACTTAACCCTGAGACTTAACCATAAGACTTATCCTCAAGATTGTACTCTAAGACTTAACCCTAAGACTTAAGATGAAGACTTAACCCTAAGACTCAATCTATGAGATGTAAACTTAAGACTTAATTAACCCTAAGACTCAATCTATGAGATGTAAACTTAAGACTTAACCTTTAGGAATTAACCCTGACACTTAACCTTAAGGCTTAACCCTAAGACTTAAGCTTAAGGTTTAAACTTAAGACTTATCCCTAAGACATAATCCTGAGACTTAACCCTAAGACTTAACCTCAAGTTTAACTTCAAAACTTAACCCTAAGACTGAATCCTAAGACACAACTTGACCACGTAACCCTGAGACTTAACCTTGAGACTTTACCTTGAAATTTAACCCTGGGATTTAACCCTAAGTCTTAATGCTAAGACTTCACTTGAAGATGTACCATTAAGACTTAACCTTAAAGCGTAACCTTAAGATTTACACTCAATACTTAACCCTAAGACTTAACCCTATGATTTAAACTTAAGGTTAAACCTTAAGACAAAACTTGAAGACTTAATTCAAAGACTTATCCCTAAGACTCAACACTGAGACTTAAACCTAAGATTTAAGACTTAACCCTAAGACTTAGCCCCAAGACTTAAGTCTAAGACTTAAACTTATGAATTAAACTTTAGACTTAACCCTAAGACTCAAGCCATAAGACTTCACCTTAAGACTTAACCCGAAGACTTAACCTTAAAATTTAACCCTAAGACTGAACCCTAAAATATAACTTTTAAGACTTAACAATAAGACTGAACATTAAGACACAACCTTACGACTTCTACCCTGAGACCTAACCTTGAGACTTAACACTGAGATTTAACCCTAAGACTTAACTTTAAGATGTAACATTCGGACTTAACCTTCAAACTTAACCCTAAGCCTCAACCTTAAGAAGTAACTTGAAGACTTAACCCTGAGAATGAACTCTAAGACTTCAACTTAATAATTAACGCTCAGATATAACCCTCAGACTTAAACTTAAGAAATAGCCCTAAGACTTAACCTTAATATTTAACTTTAAGATGTAACCTTAAGGCTTAACCCTAAACTTAACCCTAAGAGTTAACCTTAAGTGTTGACCTTACAGATTTAACCCTAAGAGTTAACCTTAGGACTGAAACGTTAAGACTTAACCCTAAGACTTATCCCCAAGACTTAACTCTAAAGAGTTAACCCTAAGACTTCAACTTGTGATTTAAACTTTAGACTGAATGCTAAGACTTAAAATTACGATTTAACATTAAGATTTAACCATAAGACTTAACCCTAAGACTTCAGGTTAAGTTTTAACCTTAAGACTCAACCCTGAGACTTAGTCGTGAAATTTATCCATAAGACTTATCCCTAAAACTGAAAACTGAGACTTAAACCTAAGATTTAACCTGAAGACTTAACCCTAAAACGTAGCCCTGAGACTTATCCTTGAGCTTTAACCTTGATACTTAATCCTGAGACTTAGCCCTAAGACTTATCCCCAAGACATAACTCTAGGCTTAACCCTAAGACTTAACCTTAAGGCTCAACCTTAAGACTTAACATTAAGACTTAACCCTGAGACTTAACCATAAGACTTATCCTCAAGATTGTACTCTAAGACTTAACCCTAAGACTTAAGATGAAGACTTAACCCTAAGACTCAATCTATGAGATGTAAACTTAAGACTTAATTAACCCTAAGACTCAATCTATGAGATGTAAACTTAAGACTTAACCTTTAGGAATTAACCCTGACACTTAACCTTAAGGCTTAACCCTAAGACTTAAGCTTAAGGTTTAAACTTAAGACTTATCCCTAAGACATAATCCTGAGACTTAACCCTAAGACTTAACCTCAAGTTTAACTTCAAAACTTAACCCTAAGACTGAATCCTAAGACACAACTTGACCACGTAACCCTGAGACTTAACCTTGAGACTTTACCTTGAAATTTAACCCTGGGATTTAACCCTAAGTCTTAATGCTAAGACTTCACTTGAAGATGTACCATTAAGACTTAACCTTAAAGCGTAACCTTAAGATTTACACTCAATACTTAACCCTAAGACTTAACCCTATGATTTAAACTTAAGGTTAAACCTTAAGACAAAACTTGAAGACTTAATTCAAAGACTTATCCCTAAGACTCAACACTGAGACTTAAACCTAAGATTTAAGACTTAACCCTAAGACTTAGCCCCAAGACTTAAGTCTAAGACTTAAACTTATGAATTAAACTTTAGACTTAACCCTAAGACTCAAGCCATAAGACTTCACCTTAAGACTTAACCCGAAGACTTAACCTTAAAATTTAACCCTAAGACTGAACCCTAAAATATAACTTTTAAGACTTAACAATAAGACTGAACATTAAGACACAACCTTACGACTTCTACCCTGAGACCTAACCTTGAGACTTAACACTGAGATTTAACCCTAAGACTTAACTTTAAGATGTAACATTCGGACTTAACCTTCAAACTTAACCCTAAGCCTCAACCTTAAGAAGTAACTTGAAGACTTAACCCTGAGAATGAACTCTAAGACTTCAACTTAATAATTAACGCTCAGATATAACCCTCAGACTTAAACTTAAGAAATAGCCCTAAGACTTAACCTTAATATTTAACTTTAAGATGTAACCTTAAGGCTTAACCCTAAACTTAACCCTAAGAGTTAACCTTAAGTGTTGACCTTACAGATTTAACCCTAAGAGTTAACCTTAGGACTGAAACGTTAAGACTTAACCCTAAGACTTATCCCCAAGACTTAACTCTAAAGAGTTAACCCTAAGACTTCAACTTGTGATTTAAACTTTAGACTGAATGCTAAGACTTAAAATTACGATTTAACATTAAGATTTAACCATAAGACTTAACCCTAAGACTTCAGGTTAAGTTTTAACCTTAAGACTCAACCCTGAGACTTAGTCGTGAAATTTATCCATAAGACTTATCCCTAAAACTGAAAACTGAGACTTAAACCTAAGATTTAACCTGAAGACTTAACCCTAAAACGTAGCCCTGAGACTTATCCTTGAGCTTTAACCTTGATACTTAATCCTGAGACTTAGCCCTAAGACTTATCCCCAAGACATAACTCTAGGCTTAACCCTAAGACTTAACCTTAAGGCTCAACCTTAAGACTTAACATTAAGACTTAACCCTGAGACTTAACCATAAGACTTATCCTCAAGATTGTACTCTAAGACTTAACCCTAAGACTTAAGATGAAGACTTAACCCTAAGACTCAATCTATGAGATGTAAACTTAAGACTTAATTAACCCTAAGACTCAATCTATGAGATGTAAACTTAAGACTTAACCTTTAGGAATTAACCCTGACACTTAACCTTAAGGCTTAACCCTAAGACTTAAGCTTAAGGTTTAAACTTAAGACTTATCCCTAAGACATAATCCTGAGACTTAACCCTAAGACTTAACCTCAAGTTTAACTTCAAAACTTAACCCTAAGACTGAATCCTAAGACACAACTTGACCACGTAACCCTGAGACTTAACCTTGAGACTTTACCTTGAAATTTAACCCTGGGATTTAACCCTAAGTCTTAATGCTAAGACTTCACTTGAAGATGTACCATTAAGACTTAACCTTAAAGCGTAACCTTAAGATTTACACTCAATACTTAACCCTAAGACTTAACCCTATGATTTAAACTTAAGGTTAAACCTTAAGACAAAACTTGAAGACTTAATTCAAAGACTTATCCCTAAGACTCAACACTGAGACTTAAACCTAAGATTTAAGACTTAACCCTAAGACTTAGCCCCAAGACTTAAGTCTAAGACTTAAACTTATGAATTAAACTTTAGACTTAACCCTAAGACTCAAGCCATAAGACTTCACCTTAAGACTTAACCCGAAGACTTAACCTTAAAATTTAACCCTAAGACTGAACCCTAAAATATAACTTTTAAGACTTAACAATAAGACTGAACATTAAGACACAACCTTACGACTTCTACCCTGAGACCTAACCTTGAGACTTAACACTGAGATTTAACCCTAAGACTTAACTTTAAGATGTAACATTCGGACTTAACCTTCAAACTTAACCCTAAGCCTCAACCTTAAGAAGTAACTTGAAGACTTAACCCTGAGAATGAACTCTAAGACTTCAACTTAATAATTAACGCTCAGATATAACCCTCAGACTTAAACTTAAGAAATAGCCCTAAGACTTAACCTTAATATTTAACTTTAAGATGTAACCTTAAGGCTTAACCCTAAACTTAACCCTAAGAGTTAACCTTAAGTGTTGACCTTACAGATTTAACCCTAAGAGTTAACCTTAGGACTGAAACGTTAAGACTTAACCCTAAGACTTATCCCCAAGACTTAACTCTAAAGAGTTAACCCTAAGACTTCAACTTGTGATTTAAACTTTAGACTGAATGCTAAGACTTAAAATTACGATTTAACATTAAGATTTAACCATAAGACTTAACCCTAAGACTTCAGGTTAAGTTTTAACCTTAAGACTCAACCCTGAGACTTAGTCGTGAAATTTATCCATAAGACTTATCCCTAAAACTGAAAACTGAGACTTAAACCTAAGATTTAACCTGAAGACTTAACCCTAAAACGTAGCCCTGAGACTTATCCTTGAGCTTTAACCTTGATACTTAATCCTGAGACTTAGCCCTAAGACTTATCCCCAAGACATAACTCTAGGCTTAACCCTAAGACTTAACCTTAAGGCTCAACCTTAAGACTTAACATTAAGACTTAACCCTGAGACTTAACCATAAGACTTATCCTCAAGATTGTACTCTAAGACTTAACCCTAAGACTTAAGATGAAGACTTAACCCTAAGACTCAATCTATGAGATGTAAACTTAAGACTTAATTAACCCTAAGACTCAATCTATGAGATGTAAACTTAAGACTTAACCTTTAGGAATTAACCCTGACACTTAACCTTAAGGCTTAACCCTAAGACTTAAGCTTAAGGTTTAAACTTAAGACTTATCCCTAAGACATAATCCTGAGACTTAACCCTAAGACTTAACCTCAAGTTTAACTTCAAAACTTAACCCTAAGACTGAATCCTAAGACACAACTTGACCACGTAACCCTGAGACTTAACCTTGAGACTTTACCTTGAAATTTAACCCTGGGATTTAACCCTAAGTCTTAATGCTAAGACTTCACTTGAAGATGTACCATTAAGACTTAACCTTAAAGCGTAACCTTAAGATTTACACTCAATACTTAACCCTAAGACTTAACCCTATGATTTAAACTTAAGGTTAAACCTTAAGACAAAACTTGAAGACTTAATTCAAAGACTTATCCCTAAGACTCAACACTGAGACTTAAACCTAAGATTTAAGACTTAACCCTAAGACTTAGCCCCAAGACTTAAGTCTAAGACTTAAACTTATGAATTAAACTTTAGACTTAACCCTAAGACTCAAGCCATAAGACTTCACCTTAAGACTTAACCCGAAGACTTAACCTTAAAATTTAACCCTAAGACTGAACCCTAAAATATAACTTTTAAGACTTAACAATAAGACTGAACATTAAGACACAACCTTACGACTTCTACCCTGAGACCTAACCTTGAGACTTAACACTGAGATTTAACCCTAAGACTTAACTTTAAGATGTAACATTCGGACTTAACCTTCAAACTTAACCCTAAGCCTCAACCTTAAGAAGTAACTTGAAGACTTAACCCTGAGAATGAACTCTAAGACTTCAACTTAATAATTAACGCTCAGATATAACCCTCAGACTTAAACTTAAGAAATAGCCCTAAGACTTAACCTTAATATTTAACTTTAAGATGTAACCTTAAGGCTTAACCCTAAACTTAACCCTAAGAGTTAACCTTAAGTGTTGACCTTACAGATTTAACCCTAAGAGTTAACCTTAGGACTGAAACGTTAAGACTTAACCCTAAGACTTATCCCCAAGACTTAACTCTAAAGAGTTAACCCTAAGACTTCAACTTGTGATTTAAACTTTAGACTGAATGCTAAGACTTAAAATTACGATTTAACATTAAGATTTAACCATAAGACTTAACCCTAAGACTTCAGGTTAAGTTTTAACCTTAAGACTCAACCCTGAGACTTAGTCGTGAAATTTATCCATAAGACTTATCCCTAAAACTGAAAACTGAGACTTAAACCTAAGATTTAACCTGAAGACTTAACCCTAAAACGTAGCCCTGAGACTTATCCTTGAGCTTTAACCTTGATACTTAATCCTGAGACTTAGCCCTAAGACTTATCCCCAAGACATAACTCTAGGCTTAACCCTAAGACTTAACCTTAAGGCTCAACCTTAAGACTTAACATTAAGACTTAACCCTGAGACTTAACCATAAGACTTATCCTCAAGATTGTACTCTAAGACTTAACCCTAAGACTTAAGATGAAGACTTAACCCTAAGACTCAATCTATGAGATGTAAACTTAAGACTTAATTAACCCTAAGACTCAATCTATGAGATGTAAACTTAAGACTTAACCTTTAGGAATTAACCCTGACACTTAACCTTAAGGCTTAACCCTAAGACTTAAGCTTAAGGTTTAAACTTAAGACTTATCCCTAAGACATAATCCTGAGACTTAACCCTAAGACTTAACCTCAAGTTTAACTTCAAAACTTAACCCTAAGACTGAATCCTAAGACACAACTTGACCACGTAACCCTGAGACTTAACCTTGAGACTTTACCTTGAAATTTAACCCTGGGATTTAACCCTAAGTCTTAATGCTAAGACTTCACTTGAAGATGTACCATTAAGACTTAACCTTAAAGCGTAACCTTAAGATTTACACTCAATACTTAACCCTAAGACTTAACCCTATGATTTAAACTTAAGGTTAAACCTTAAGACAAAACTTGAAGACTTAATTCAAAGACTTATCCCTAAGACTCAACACTGAGACTTAAACCTAAGATTTAAGACTTAACCCTAAGACTTAGCCCCAAGACTTAAGTCTAAGACTTAAACTTATGAATTAAACTTTAGACTTAACCCTAAGACTCAAGCCATAAGACTTCACCTTAAGACTTAACCCGAAGACTTAACCTTAAAATTTAACCCTAAGACTGAACCCTAAAATATAACTTTTAAGACTTAACAATAAGACTGAACATTAAGACACAACCTTACGACTTCTACCCTGAGACCTAAGCTTGAGACTTAACACTGAGATTTAACCCTAAGACTTAACTTTAAGATGTAACATTCGGACTTAACCTTCAAACTTAACCCTAAGCCTCAACCTTAAGAAGTAACTTGAAGACTTAACCCTGAGAATGAACTCTAAGACTTCAACTTAATAATTAACGCTCAGATATAACCCTCAGACTTAAACTTAAGAAATAGCCCTAAGACTTAACCTTAATATTTAACTTTAAGATGTAACCTTAAGGCTTAACCCTAAACTTAACCCTAAGAGTTAACCTTAAGTGTTGACCTTACAGATTTAACCCTAAGAGTTAACCTTAGGACTGAAACGTTAAGACTTAACCCTAAGACTTATCCCCAAGACTTAACTCTAAAGAGTTAACCCTAAGACTTCAACTTGTGATTTAAACTTTAGACTGAATGCTAAGACTTAAAATTACGATTTAACATTAAGATTTAACCATAAGACTTAACCCTAAGACTTCAGGTTAAGTTTTAACCTTAAGACTCAACCCTGAGACTTAGTCGTGAAATTTATCCATAAGACTTATCCCTAAAACTGAAAACTGAGACTTAAACCTAAGATTTAACCTGAAGACTTAACCCTAAAACGTAGCCCTGAGACTTATCCTTGAGCTTTAACCTTGATACTTAATCCTGAGACTTAGCCCTAAGACTTATCCCCAAGACATAACTCTAGGCTTAACCCTAAGACTTAACCTTAAGGCTCAACCTTAAGACTTAACATTAAGACTTAACCCTGAGACTTAACCATAAGACTTATCCTCAAGATTGTACTCTAAGACTTAACCCTAAGACTTAAGATGAAGACTTAACCCTAAGACTCAATCTATGAGATGTAAACTTAAGACTTAATTAACCCTAAGACTCAATCTATGAGATGTAAACTTAAGACTTAACCTTTAGGAATTAACCCTGACACTTAACCTTAAGGCTTAACCCTAAGACTTAAGCTTAAGGTTTAAACTTAAGACTTATCCCTAAGACATAATCCTGAGACTTAACCCTAAGACTTAACCTCAAGTTTAACTTCAAAACTTAACCCTAAGACTGAATCCTAAGACACAACTTGACCACGTAACCCTGAGACTTAACCTTGAGACTTTACCTTGAAATTTAACCCTGGGATTTAACCCTAAGTCTTAATGCTAAGACTTCACTTGAAGATGTACCATTAAGACTTAACCTTAAAGCGTAACCTTAAGATTTACACTCAATACTTAACCCTAAGACTTAACCCTATGATTTAAACTTAAGGTTAAACCTTAAGACAAAACTTGAAGACTTAATTCAAAGACTTATCCCTAAGACTCAACACTGAGACTTAAGCCTAAGATTTAAGACTTAACCCTAAGACTTAGCCCCAAGACTTAAGTCTAAGACTTCAAGTTATGAATTAAACTTTAGACTTAACCCTAAGACTCAAGCCATAAGACTTCACCTTAAGACTTAACCCGAAGACTTAACCTTAAAATTTAACCCTAAGACTGAACCCTAAAATATAACTTTTAAGACTTAACAATAAGACTGAACATTAAGACACAACCTTACGACTTCTACCCTGAGACCTAAGCTTGAGACTTAACACTGAGATTTAACCCTAAGACTTAACTTTAAGATGTAACATTCGGACTTAACCTTCAAACTTAACCCTAAGCCTCAACCTTAAGAAGTAACTTGAAGACTTAACCCTGAGAATGAACTCTAAGACTTCAACTTAATAATTAACGCTCAGATATAACCCTCAGACTTAAACTTAAGAAATAGCCCTAAGACTTAACCTTAATATTTAACTTGAAGATGTAACCTTAAGGCTTAACCCTAAACTTAACCCTAAGAGTTAACCTTAAGTGTTGACCTTACAGATTTAACCCTAAGAGTTAACCTTAGGACTGAAACGTTAAGACTTAACCCTAAGACTTATCCCCAAGACTTAACTCTAAAGAGTTAACCCTAAGACTTCAACTTGTGATTTAAACTTTAGACTGAATGCTAAGACTTAAAATTACGATTTAACATTAAGATTTAACCATAAGACTTAACCCTAAGACTTCAGGTTAAGTTTTAACCTTAAGACTCAACCCTGAGACTTAGTCGTGAAATTTATCCATAAGACTTATCCCTAAAACTGAAAACTGAGACTTAAACCTAAGATTTAACCTGAAGACTTAACCCTAAAACGTAGCCCTGAGACTTATCCTTGAGCTTTAACCTTGATACTTAATCCTGAGACTTAGCCCTAAGACTTATCCCCAAGACATAACTCTAGGCTTAACCCTAAGACTTAACCTTGAGGCTCAACCTTAAGACTTAACATTAAGACTTAACCCTGAGACTTAACCATAAGACTTATCCTCAAGATTGTACTCTAAGACTTAACCCTAAGACTTAAGATGAAGACTTAACCCTAAGACTCAATCTATGAGATGTAAACTTAAGACTTAATTAACCCTAAGACTCAATCTATGAGATGTAAACTTAAGACTTAACCTTTAGGAATTAACCCTGACACTTAACCTTAAGGCTTAACCCTAAGACTTAAGCTTAAGGTTTAAACTTAAGACTTATCCCTAAGACATAATCCTGAGACTTAACCCTAAGACTTAACCTCAAGTTTAACTTCAAAACTTAACCCTAAGACTGAATCCTAAGACACAACTTGACCACGTAACCCTGAGACTTAACCTTGAGACTTTACCTTGAAATTTAACCCTGGGATTTAACCCTAAGTCTTAATGCTAAGACTTCACTTGAAGATGTACCATTAAGACTTAACCTTAAAGCGTAACCTTAAGATTTACACTCAATACTTAACCCTAAGACTTAACCCTATGATTTAAACTTAAGGTTAAACCTTAAGACAAAACTTGAAGACTTAATTCAAAGACTTATCCCTAAGACTCAACACTGAGACTTAAACCTAAGATTTAAGACTTAACCCTAAGACTTAGCCCCAAGACTTAAGTCTAAGACTTCAAGTTATGAATTAAACTTTAGACTTAACCCTAAGACTCAAGCCATAAGACTTCACCTTAAGACTTAACCCGAAGACTTAACCTTAAAATTTAACCCTAAGACTGAACCCTAAAATATAACTTTTAAGACTTAACAATAAGACTGAACATTAAGACACAACCTTACGACTTCTACCCTGAGACCTAAGCTTGAGACTTAACACTGAGATTTAACCCTAAGACTTAACTTTAAGATGTAACATTCGGACTTAACCTTCAAACTTAACCCTAAGCCTCAACCTTAAGAAGTAACTTGAAGACTTAACCCTGAGAATGAACTCTAAGACTTCAACTTAATAATTAACGCTCAGATATAACCCTCAGACTTAAACTTAAGAAATAGCCCTAAGACTTAACCTTAATATTTAACTTGAAGATGTAACCTTAAGGCTTAACTCTAAACTTAACCCTAAGAGTTAACCTTAACTGTTGACCTTACAGATTTAACCCTAAGAGTTAACCTTAGGACTGAAACGTTAAGACTTAACCCTAAGACTTATCCCCAAGACTTAACTCTAAAGAGTTAACCCTAAGACTTCAACTTGTGATTTAAACTTTAGACTGAACGCTAAGACTTAAAATTACGATTTAACATTAAGATTTAACCATAAGACTTAACCCTAAGACTTCAGGTTAAGTTTTAACCTTAAGACTCAACCCTGAGACTTAGTCGTGAAATTTATCCATAAGACTTATCCCTAAAACTGAAAACTGAGACTTAAACCTAAGATTTAACCTGAAGACTTAACCCTAAAACGTAGCCCTGAGACTTATCCTTGAGCTTTAACCTTGATACTTAATCCTGAGACTTAGCCCTAAGACTTATCCCCAAGACATAACTCTAAGGCTTAACCCTAAGACTTAACCTTGAGGCTCAACCTTAAGACTTAACATTAAGACTTAACCCCGAGACTTAACCATAAGACTTATCCTCAAGATTGTACTCTAAGACTTAACCCTAAGACTTAAGATGAAGACTTAACCCTAAGACTCAATCTATGAGATGTAAACTTAAGACTTAATTAACCCTAAGACTCAGTCTATGAGATGTAAACTTAAGACTTAACCTTTAGGAATTAACCCTGACACTTAACCTTAAGGCTTAACCCTAAGACTTAAGCTTAAGGTTTAAACTTAAGACTTATCCCTAAGACATAATCCTGAGACTTAACCCTAAGACTTAACCTCAAGTTTAACTTCAAAACTTAACCCTAAGACTGAATCCTAAGACACAACTTGACCACGTAACCCTGAGACTTAACCTTGAGACTTTACCTTGAAATTTAACCCTGGGATTTAACCCTAAGTCTTAATGCTAAGACTTCACTTGAAGATGTACCATTAAGACTTAACCTTAAAGCGTAACCTTAAGATTTACACTCAATACTTAACCCTAAGACTTAACCCTATGATTTAAACTTAAGGTTAAACCTTAAGACAAAACTTGAAGACTTAATTCAAAGACTTATCCCTAAGACTCAACACTGAGACTTAAGCCTAAGATTTAAGACTTAACCCTAAGACTTAGCCCCAAGACTTAAGTCTAAGACTTAAACTTATGAATTAAACTTTAGACTTAACCCTAAGACTCAAGCCATAAGACTTCACCTTAAGACTTAACCCGAAGACTTAACCTTTAAATTTAACCCTAAGACTGAACCCTAAAATATAACTTTTAAGACTTAACAATAAGACTGAACATTAAGACACAACCTTACGACTTCTACCCTGAGACCTAACCTTGAGACTTAACACTGAGATTTAACCCTAAGACTTAACTTTAAGATGTAACATTCGGACTTAACCTTCAAACTTAACCCTAAGCCTCAACCTTAAGAAGTAACTTGAAGACTTAACCCTGAGAATGAACTCTAAGACTTCAACTTAATAATTAACGCTCAGATATAACCCTCAGACTTAAACTTAAGAAATAGCCCTAAGACTTAACCTTAATATTTAACTTGAAGATGTAACCTTAAGGCTTAACCCTAAACTTAACCCTAAGAGTTAACCTTAAGTGTTGACCTTACAGATTTAACCCTAAGAGTTAACCTTAGGACTGAAACGTTAAGACTTAACCCTAAGACTTATCCCCAAGACTTAACTCTAAAGAGTTAACCCTAAGACTTCAACTTGTGATTTAAACTTTAGACTGAACGCTAAGACTTAAAATTACGATTTAACATTAAGATTTAACCATAAGGCTTAACCCTAAGACTTCAGGTTAAGTTTTAACCTTAAGACTCAACCCTGAGACTTAGTCGTGAAATTTATCCATAAGACTTATCCCTAAAACTGAAAACTGAGACTTAAACCTAAGATTTAACCTGAAGACTTAACCCTAAAACGTAGCCCTGAGACTTATCCTTGAGCTTTAACCTTGATACTTAATCCTGAGACTTAGCCCTAAGACTTATCCCCAAGACATAACTCTAAGGCTTAACCCAGAGACTTAACCTTAAGGCTCAACCTTAAGACTTAACATTAAGACTTAACCCTGAGACTTAACCATAAGACTTATCCTCAAGATTGTACTCTAAGACTTAACCCTAAGACTTAAGATGAAGACTTAACCCTAAGACTCAATCTATGAGATGTAAACTTAAGACTTAATTAACCCTAAGACTCAGTCTATGAGATGTAAACTTAAGACTTAACCTTTAGGAATTAACCCTGACACTTAACCTTAAGGCTTAACCCTAAGACTTAAGCTTAAGGTTTAAACTTAAGACTTATCCCTAAGACATAATCCTGAGACTTAACCCTAAGACTTAACCTCAAGTTTAACTTCAAAACTTAACCCTAAGACTGAATCCTAAGACACAACTTGACCACGTAACCCTGAGACTTAACCTTGAGACTTTACCTTGAAATTTAACCCTGGGATTTAACCCTAAGTCTTAATGCTAAGACTTAACTTGAAGATGTACCATTAAGACTTAACCTTAAAGCGTAACCTTAAGATTTACACTCAATACTTAACCCTAAGACTTAACCCTATGATTTAAACTTAAGGTTAAACCTTAAGACAAAACTTGAAGACTTAATTCAAAGACTTATCCCTAAGACTCAACACTGAGACTTAAGCCTAAGATTTAAGACTTAACCCTAAGACTTAGCCCCAAGACTTAAGTCTAAGACTTCAACTTATGAATTAAACTTTAGACTTAACCCTAAGACTCAAGCCATAAGACTTCACCTTAAGACTTAACCCGAAGACTTAACCTTAAAATTTAACCCTAAGACTGAACCCTAAAATATAACTTTTAAGACTTAACAATAAGACTGAACATTAAGACACAACCTTACGACTTCTACCCTGAGACCTAACCTTGAGACTTAACACTGAGATTTAACCCTAAGACTTAACTTTAAGATGTAACATTCGGACTTAACCTTCAAACTTAACCCTAAGCCTCAACCTTAAGAAGTAACTTGAAGACTTAACCCTGAGAATGAACTCTAAGACTTCAACTTAATAATGAACGCTCAGATATAACCCTCAGACTTAAACTTAAGAAATAGCCCTAAGACTTAACCTTAATATTTAACTTGAAGATGTAACCTTAAGGCTTAACCCTAAACTTAACCCTAAGAGTTAACCTTAACTGTTGACCTTACAGATTTAACCCTAAGAGTTAACCTTAGGACTGAAACGTTAAGACTTAACCCTAAGACTTATCCCCAAGACTTAACTCTAAAGAGTTAACCCTAAGACTTCAACTTGTGATTTAAACTTTAGACTGAACGCTAAGACTTAAAATTACGATTTAACATTAAGATTTAACCATAAGACTTAACCCTAAGACTTCAGGTTAAGTTTTAACCTTAAGACTCAACCCTGAGACTTAGTCGTGAAATTTATCCATAAGACTTATCCCTAAAACTGAAAACTGAGACTTAAACCTAAGATTTAACCTGAAGACTTAACCCTAAAACGTAGCCCTGAGACTTATCCTTGAGCTTTAACCTTGATACTTAATCCTGAGACTTAGCCCTAAGACTTATCCCCAAGACATAACTCTAAGGCTTAACCCTAAGACTTAACCTTGAGGCTCAACCTTAAGTCTTAACCCTGAGACTTAACCATAAGACTTATCCTCAAGATTGTACTCTAAGACTTAACCCTAAGACTTAAGATGAAGACTTAACCCTAAGACTCAATCTATGAGATGTAAACTTAAGACTTAATTAACCCTAAGACTCAGTCTATGAGATGTAAACTTAAGACTTAACCTTTAGGAATTAACCCTGACACTTAACCTTAAGGCTTAACCCTAAGACTTAAGCTTAAGGTTTAAACTTAAGACTTATCCCTAAGACATAATCCTGAGACTTAACCCTAAGACTTAACCTCAAGTTTAACTTCAAAACTTAACCCTAAGACTGAATCCTAAGACACAACTTGACCACGTAACCCTGAGACTTAACCTTGAGACTTTACCTTGAAATTTAACCCTGGGATTTAACCCTAAGTCTTAATGCTAAGACTTCACTTGAAGATGTACCATTAAGACTTAACCTTAAAGCGTAACCTTAAGATTTACACTCAATACTTAACCCTAAGACTTAACCCTATGATTTAAACTTAAGGTTAAACCTTAAGACAAAACTTGAAGACTTAATTCAAAGACTTATCCCTAAGACTCAACACTGAGACTTAAGCCTAAGATTTAAGACTTAACCCTAAGACTTAGCCCCAAGACTTAAGTCTAAGACTTAAACTTATGAATTAAACTTTAGACTTAACCCTAAGACTCAAGCCATAAGACTTCACCTTAAGACTTAACCCGAAGACTTAACCTTTAAAATTTAACCCTAAGACTGAACCCTAAAATATAACTTTTAAGACTTAACAATAAGACTGAACATTAAGACACAACCTTACGACTGCTACCCTGAGACCTAACCTTGAGACTTAACACTGAGATTTAACCCTAAGACTTAACTTTAAGATGTAACATTCGGACTTAACCTTAAAACTTAACCCTAAGCCTCAACCTTAAGAAGTAACTTGAAGACTTAACCCTGAGAATGAACTCTAAGACTTCAACTTAATAATTAACGCTCAGATATAACCCTCAGACTTAAACTTAAGAAATAGCCCTAAGACTTAACCTTAATATTTAACTTTAAGATGTAACCTTAAGGCTTAACCCTAAACTTAACCCTAAGAGTTAACCTTAAGTGTTGACCTTACAGATTTAACCCTAAGAGTTAACCTTAGGACTGAAACGTTAAGACTTAACCCTAAGACTTATCCCCAAGACTTAACTCTAAAGAGTTAACCCTAAGACTTCAACTTGTGATTTAAACTTTAGACTGAATGCTAAGACTTAAAATTACGATTTAACATTAAGATTTAACCATAAGACTTAACCCTAAGACTTCAGGTTAAGTTTTAACCTTAAGACTCAACCCTGAGACTTAGTCGTGAAATTTATCCATAAGACTTATCCCTAAAACTGAAAACTGAGACTTAAACCTAAGATTTAACCTGAAGACTTAACCCTAAAACGTAGCCCTGAGACTTATCCTTGAGCTTTAACCTTGATACTTAATCCTGAGACTTAGCCCTAAGACTTATCCCCAAGACATAACTCTAGGCTTAACCCTAAGACTTAACCTTAAGGCTCAACCTTAAGACTTAACATTAAGACTTAACCCTGAGACTTAACCATAAGACTTATCCTCAAGATTGTACTCTAAGACTTAACCCTAAGACTTAAGATGAAGACTTAACCCTAAGACTCAATCTATGAGATGTAAACTTAAGACTTAATTAACCCTAAGACTCAATCTATGAGATGTAAACTTAAGACTTAACCTTTAGGAATTAACCCTGACACTTAACCTTAAGGCTTAACCCTAAGACTTAAGCTTAAGGTTTAAACTTAAGACTTATCCCTAAGACATAATCCTGAGACTTAACCCTAAGACTTAACCTCAAGTTTAACTTCAAAACTTAACCCTAAGACTGAATCCTAAGACACAACTTGACCACGTAACCCTGAGACTTAACCTTGAGACTTTACCTTGAAATTTAACCCTGGGATTTAACCCTAAGTCTTAATGCTAAGACTTCACTTGAAGATGTACCATTAAGACTTAACCTTAAAGCGTAACCTTAAGATTTGCACTCAATACTTAACCCTAAGACTTAACCCTATGATTTAAACTTAAGGTTAAACCTTAAGACAAAACTTGAAGACTTAATTCAAAGACTTATCCCTAAGACTCAACACTGAGACTTAAGCCTAAGATTTAAGACTTAACCCTAAGACTTAGCCCCAAGACTTAAGTCTAAGACTTCAAGTTATGAATTAAACTTTAGACTTAACCCTAAGACTCAAGCCATAAGACTTCACCTTAAGACTTAACCCGAAGACTTAACCTTTAAATTTAACCCTAAGACTGAACCCTAAAATATAACTTTTAAGACTTAACAATAAGACTGAACATTAAGACACAACCTTACGACTTCTACCCTGAGACCTAACCTTGAGACTTAACACTGAGATTTAACCCTAAGACTTAACTTTAAGATGTAACATTCGGACTTAACCTTCAAACTTAACCCTAAGCCTCAACCTTAAGAAGTAACTTGAAGACTTAACCCTGAGAATGAACTCTAAGACTTCAACTTAATAATTAACGCTCAGATATAACCCTCAGGCTTAAACTTAAGAAATAACCCTAAGACTTAACCTTAATATTTAACTTGAAGATGTAACCTTAAGGCTTAACCCTAAACTTAACCCTAAGAGTTAACCTTAAGTGTTGACCTTACAGATTTAACCCTAAGAGTTAACCTTAGGACTGAAACGTTAAGACTTAACCCTAAGACTTATCCCCAAGACTTAACTCTAAAGAGTTAACCCTAAGACTTCAACTTGTGATTTAAACTTTAGACTGAACGCTAAGACTTAAAATTACGATTTAACATTAAGATTTAACCATAAGACTTAACCCTAAGACTTCAGGTTAAGTTTTAACCTTAAGACTCAACCCTGAGACTTAGTCGTGAAATTTATCCATAAGACTTATCCCTAAAACTGAAAACTGAGACTTAAACCTAAGATTTAACCTGAAGACTTAACCCTAAAACGTAGCCCTGAGACTTATCCTTGAGCTTTAACCTTGATACTTAATCCTGAGACTTAGCCCTAAGACTTAGCCCCAAGACATAACTCTAAGGCTTAACCCTAAGACTTAACCTTAAGGCTCAACCTTAAGACTTAACATTAAGACTTAACCCTGAGACTTAACCATAAGACTTATCCTCAAGATTGTACTCTAAGACTTAACCCTAAGACTTAAGATGAAGACTTAACCCTAAGACTCAATCTATGAGATGTAAACTTAAGACTTAATTAACCCTAAGACTCAATCTATGAGATGTAAACTTAAGACTTAACCTTTAGGAATTAACCCTGACACTTAACCTTAAGGCTTAACCCTAAGACTTAAGCTTAAGGTTTAAACTTAAGACTTATCCCTAAGACATAATCCTGAGACTTAACCCTAAGACTTAACCTCAAGTTTAACTTCAAAACTTAACCCTAAGACTGAATCCTAAGACACAACTTGACCACGTAACCCTGAGACTTAACCTTGAGACTTTACCTTGAAATTTAACCCTGGGATTTAACCCTAAGTCTTAATGCTAAGACTTAACTTTAAGATGTACCATTAAGACTTAACCTTAAAGTGTAACCTTAAGATTTACACTCAATACTTAACCCTAAGACTTAACCCTATGATTTAAACTTAAGGTTAAACCTTAAGACAAAACTTGAAGACTTAATTCAAAGACTTATCCCTAAGACTCAACACTGAGACGTAAACCTAAGATTTAAGACTTAACCCTAAGACTTCGCCCCAAGACTTAAGTCTAAGACTTCAAGTTATGAATTAAACTTTAGACTTAACCCTAAGACTCAAGCCATAAGACTTCACCTTAAGACTTAACCCGAAGACTTAACCTTAAAATTTAACCCTAAGACTGAACCCTAAAATATAACTTTTAAGACTTAACAATAAGACTGAACATTAAGACACAGCCTTACGACTTCTACCCTGAGACCTAAGCTTGAGACTTAACACTGAGATTTAACCCTAAGACTTAACTTTAAGATGTAACATTCGGACTTAACCTTCAAACTTAACCCTAAGCCTCAACCTTAAGAAGTAACTTGAAGACTTAACCCTGAGAATGAACTCTAAGACTTCAACTTAATAATTAACGCTCAGATATAACCCTCAGACTTAAACTTAAGAAATAGCCCTAAGACTTAACCTTAATATTTAACTTGAAGATGTAACCTTAAGGCTTAACCCTAAACTTAACCCTAAGAGTTAACCTTAAGTGTTGACCTTACAGATTTAACCCTAAGAGTTAACCTTAGGACTGAAACGTTAAGACTTAACCCTAAGACTTATCCCCAAGACTTAACTCTAAAGAGTTAACCCTAAGACTTCAACTTGTGATTTAAACTTTAGACTGAACGCTAAGACTTAAAATTACGATTTAACATTAAGATTTAACCATAAGACTTAACCCTAAGACTTCAGGTTAAGTTTTAACCTTAAGACTCAACCCTGAGACTTAGTCGTGAAATTTATCCATAAGACTTATCCCTAAAACTGAAAACTGAGACTTAAACCTAAGATTTAACCTGAAGACTTAACCCTAAAACGTAGCCCTGAGACTTATCCTTGAGCTTTAACCTTGATACTTAATCCTGAGACTTAGCCCTAAGACTTATCCCCAAGACATAACTCTAAGGCTTAACCCTAAGACTTAACCTTAAGGCTCAACCTTAAGACTTAACATTAAGACTTAACCCTGAGACTTAACCATAAGACTTATCCTCAAGATTGTACTCTAAGACTTAAGATGAAGACTTAACCCTAAGACTCAATCTATGAGATGTAAACTTAAGACTTAATTAACCCTAAGACTCAATCTATGAGATGTAAACTTAAGACTTAACCTTTAGGAATTAACCCTGACACTTAACCTTAAGGCTTAACCCTAAGACTTAAGCTTAAGGTTTAAACTTAAGACTTATCCCTAAGACATAATCCTGAGACTTAACCCTAAGACTTAACCTCAAGTTTAACTTCAAAACTTAACCCTAAGACTGAATCCTAAGACACAACTTGACCACGTAACCCTGAGACTTAACCTTGAGACTTTACCTTGAAATTTAACCCTGGGATTTAACCCTAAGTCTTAATGCTAAGACTTCACTTGAAGATGTACCATTAAGACTTAACCTTAAAGCGTAACCTTAAGATTTACACGCAATACTTAACCCTAAGACTTAACCCTATGATTTAAACTTAAGGTTAAACCTTAAGACAAAACTTGAAGACTTAATTCAAAGACTTATCCCTAAGACTCAACACTGAGACGTAAACCTAAGATTTAAGACTTAACCCTAAGACTTAGCCCCAAGACTTAAGTCTAAGACTTCAAGTTATGAATTAAACTTTAGACTTAACCCTAAGACTCAAGCCATAAGACTTCACCTTAAGACTTAACCCTAAGACTTAACCCGAAGACTTAACCTTAAAATTTAACCCTAAGACTGAACCCTAAAATATAACTTTTAAGACTTAACAATAAGACTGAACATTAAGACACAGCCTTACGACTTCTACCCTGAGACCTAAGCTTGAGACTTAACACTGAGATTTAACCCTAAGACTTAACTTTAAGATGTAACATTCGGACTTAACCTTAAAACTTAACCCTAAGCCTCAACCTTAAGAAGTAACTTGAAGACTTAACCCTGAGAATGAACTCTAAGACTTCAACTTAATAATTAACGCTCAGATATAACCCTCAGACTTAAACTTAAGAAATAGCCCTAAGACTTAACCTTAATATTTAACTTGAAGATGTAACCTTAAGGCTTAACCCTAAACTTAACCCTAAGAGTTAACCTTAAGTGTTGACCTTACAGATTTAACCCTAAGAGTTAACCTTAGGACTGAAACGTTAAGACTTAACCCTAAGACTTTTCCCCAAGACTTAATTCTAAAGAGTTAACCCTAAGACTTCAACTTGTGATTTAAACTTTAGACTGAACGCTAAGACTTAAAATTACGATTTAACATTAAGATTTAACCATAAGGCTTAACCCTAAGACTTCAGGGTAAGTTTTAACCTGAAGACTCAACCCTGAGACTTAGTCGTGAAATTTATCCATAAGACTTATCCCTAAAACTGAAAACTGAGACTTAAACCTAAGATTTAACCTGAAGACTTAACCCTAAAACGTAGCCCTGAGACTTATCCTTGAGCTTTAACCTTGATACTTAATCCTGAGACTTAGCCCTAAGACTTATCCCCAAGACATAACTCTAAGGCTTAACCCTAAGACTTAACCTTAAGGCTCAACCTTAAGACTTAACATTAAGACTTAACCCTGAGACTTAACCATAAGACTTATCCTCAAGATTGTACTCTAAGACTTAACCCTAAGACTTAAGATGAAGACTTAACCCTAAGACTCAATCTATGAGATGTAAACTTAAGACTTAATTAACCCTAAGACTCAATCTATGAGATGTAAACTTAAGACTTAACCTTTAGGAATTAACCCTGACACTTAACCTTAAGGCTTAACCCTAAGACTTAAGCTTAAGGTTTAAACTTAAGACTTATCCCTAAGACATAATCCTGAGACTTAACCCTAAGACTTAACCTCAAGTTTAACTTCAAAACTTAACCCTAAGACTGAATCCTAAGACACAACTTGACCACGTAACCCTGAGACTTAACCTTGAGACTTTACCTTGAAATTTAACCCTGGGATTTAACCCTAAGTCTTAATGCTAAGACTTCACTTGAAGATGTACCATTAAGACTTAACCTTAAAGCGTAACCTTAAGATTTACACTCAATACTTAACCCTAAGACTTAACCCTATGATTTAAACTTAAGGTTAAACCTTAAGACAAAACTTGAAGACTTAATTCAAAGACTTATCCCTAAGACTCAACACTGAGACTTAAACCTAAGATTTAAGACTTAACCCTAAGACTTAGCCCCAAGACTTAAGTCTAAGACTTAAACTTATGAATTAAACTTTAGACTTAACCCTAAGACTCAAGCCATAAGACTTCACCTTAAGACTTAACCCGAAGACTTAACCTTAAAATTTAACCCTAAGACTGAACCCTAAAATATAACTTTTAAGACTTAACAATAAGACTGAACATTAAGACACAACCTTACGACTTCTACCCTGAGACCTAACCTTGAGACTTAACACTGAGATTTAACCCTAAGACTTAACTTTAAGATGTAACATTCGGACTTAACCTTCAAACTTAACCCTAAGCCTCAACCTTAAGAAGTAACTTGAAGACTTAACCCTGAGAATGAACTCTAAGACTTCAACTTAATAATTAACGCTCAGATATAACCCTCAGACTTAAACTTAAGAAATAGCCCTAAGACTTAACCTTAATATTTAACTTTAAGATGTAACCTTAAGGCTTAACCCTAAACTTAACCCTAAGAGTTAACCTTAAGTGTTGACCTTACAGATTTAACCCTAAGAGTTAACCTTAGGACTGAAACGTTAAGACTTAACCCTAAGACTTATCCCCAAGACTTAACTCTAAAGAGTTAACCCTAAGACTTCAACTTGTGATTTAAACTTTAGACTGAACGCTAAGACTTAAAATTACGATTTAACATTAAGATTTAACCATAAGACTTAACCCTAAGACTTCAGGTTAAGTTTTAACCTTAAGACTCAACCCTGAGACTTAGTCGTGAAATTTATCCATAAGACTTATCCCTAAAACTGAAAACTGAGACTTAAACCTAAGATTTAACCTGAAGACTTAACCCTAAAACGTAGCCCTGAGACTTATCCTTGAGCTTTAACCTTGATACTTAATCCTGAGACTTAGCCCTAAGACTTATCCCCAAGACATAACTCTAAGGCTTAACCCTAAGACTTAACCTTGAGGCTCAACCTTAAGACTTAACATTAAGACTTAACCCTGAGACTTAACCATAAGACTTATCCTCAAGATTGTACTCTAAGACTTAACCCTAAGACTTAAGATGAAGACTTAACCCTAAGACTCAATCTATGAGATGTAAACTTAAGACTTAATTAACCCTAAGACTCAATCTATGAGATGTAAACTTAAGACTTAACCTTTAGGAATTAACCCTGACACTTAACCTTAAGGCTTAACCCTAAGACTTAAGCTTAAGGTTTAAACTTAAGACTTATCCCTAAGACATAATCCTGAGACTTAACCCTAAGACTTAACCTCAAGTTTAACTTCAAAACTTAACCCTAAGACTGAATCCTAAGACACAACTTGACCACGTAACCCTGAGACTTAACCTTGAGACTTTACCTTGAAATTTAACCCTGGGATTTAACCCTAAGTCTTAATGCTAAGACTTCACTTGAAGATGTACCATTAAGACTTAACCTTAAAGCGTAACCTTAAGATTTACACTCAATACTTAACCCTAAGACTTAACCCTATGATTTAAACTTAAGGTTAAACCTTAAGACAAAACTTGAAGACTTAATTCAAAGACTTATCCCTAAGACTCAACACTGAGACTTAAGCCTAAGATTTAAGACTTAACCCTAAGACTTAGCCCCAAGACTTAAGTCTAAGACTTAAACTTATGAATTAAACTTTAGACTTAACCCTAAGACTCAAGCCATAAGACTTCACCTTAAGACTTAACCCGAAGACTTAAACTTTAAAATTTAACCCTAAGACTGAACCCTAAAATATAACTTTTAAGACTTAACAATAAGACTGAACATTAAGACACAACCTTACGACTGCTACCATGAGACCTAACCTTGAGACTTAACACTGAGATTTAACCCTAAGACTTAACTTTAAGATGTAACATTCGGACTTAACCTTCAAACTTAACCCTAAGCCTCAACCTTAAGAAGTAACTTGAAGACTTAACCCTGAGAATGAACTCTAAGACTTCAACTTAATAATTAACGCTCAGATATAACCCTCAGACTTAAACTTAAGAAATAGCCCTAAGACTTAACCTTAATATTTAACTTGAAGATGTAACCTTAAGGCTTAACCCTAAACTTAACCCTAAGAGTTAACCTTAAGTGTTGACCTTACAGATTTAACCCTAAGAGTTAACCTTAGGACTGAAACGTTAAGACTTAACCCTAAGACTTATCCCCAAGACTTAACTCTAAAGAGTTAACCCTAAGACTTCAACTTGTGATTTAAACTTTAGACTGAATGCTAAGACTTAAAATTACGATTTAACATTAAGATTTAACCATAAGACTTAACCCTAAGACTTCAGGTTAAGTTTTAACCTTAAGACTCAACCCTGAGACTTAGTCGTGAAATTTATCCATAAGACTTATCCCTAAAACTGAAAACTGAGACTTAAACCTAAGATTTAACCTGAAGACTTAACCCTAAAACGTAGCCCTGAGACTTATCCTTGAGCTTTAACCTTGATACTTAATCCTGAGACTTAGCCCTAAGACTTATCCCCAAGACATAACTCTAGGCTTAACCCTAAGACTTAACCTTAAGGCTCAACCTTAAGACTTAACATTAAGACTTAACCCTGAGACTTAACCATAAGACTTATCCTCAAGATTGTACTCTAAGACTTAACCCTAAGACTTAAGATGAAGACTTAACCCTAAGACTCAATCTATGAGATGTAAACTTAAGACTTAATTAACCCTAAGACTCAATCTATGAGATGTAAACTTAAGACTTAACCTTTAGGAATTAACCCTGACACTTAACCTTAAGGCTTAACCCTAAGACTTAAGCTTAAGGTTTAAACTTAAGACTTATCCCTAAGACATAATCCTGAGACTTAACCCTAAGACTTAACCTCAAGTTTAACTTCAAAACTTAACCCTAAGACTGAATCCTAAGACACAACTTGACCACGTAACCCTGAGACTTAACCTTGAGACTTTACCTTGAAATTTAACCCTGGGATTTAACCCTAAGTCTTAATGCTAAGACTTCACTTGAAGATGTACCATTAAGACTTAACCTTAAAGCGTAACCTTAAGATTTACACTCAATACTTAACCCTAAGACTTAACCCTATGATTTAAACTTAAGGTTAAACCTTAAGACAAAACTTGAAGACTTAATTCAAAGACTTATCCCTAAGACTCAACACTGAGACTTAAGCCTAAGATTTAAGACTTAACCCTAAGACTTAGCCCCAAGACTTAAGTCTAAGACTTAAACTTATGAATTAAACTTTAGACTTAACCCTAAGACTCAAGCCATAAGACTTCACCTTAAGACTTAACCCGAAGACTTAACCTTTAAAATTTAACCCTAAGACTGAACCCTAAAATATAACTTTTAAGACTTAACAATAAGACTGAACATTAAGACACAACCTTACGACTTCTACCCTGAGACCTAACCTTGAGACTTAACACTGAGATTTAACCCTAAGACTTAACTTTAAGATGTAACATTCGGACTTAACCTTCAAACTTAACCCTAAGCCTCAACCTTAAGAAGTAACTTGAAGACTTAACCCTGAGAATGAACTCTAAGACTTCAACTTAATAATTAACGCTCAGATATAACCCTCAGACTTAAACTTAAGAAATAGCCCTAAGACTTAACCTTAATATTTAACTTTAAGATGTAACCTTAAGGCTTAACCCTAAACTTAACCCTAAGAGTTAACCTTAAGTGTTGACCTTACAGATTTAACCCTAAGAGTTAACCTTAGGACTGAAACGTTAAGACTTAACCCTAAGACTTATCCCCAAGACTTAACTCTAAAGAGTTAACCCTAAGACTTCAACTTGTGATTTAAACTTTAGACTGAATGCTAAGACTTAAAATTACGATTTAACATTAAGATTTAACCATAAGACTTAACCCTAAGACTTCAGGTTAAGTTTTAACCTTAAGACTCAACCCTGAGACTTAGTCGTGAAATTTATCCATAAGACTTATCCCTAAAACTGAAAACTGAGACTTAAACCTAAGATTTAACCTGAAGACTTAACCCTAAAACGTAGCCCTGAGACTTATCCTTGAGCTTTAACCTTGATACTTAATCCTGAGACTTAGCCCTAAGACTTATCCCCAAGACATAACTCTAGGCTTAACCCTAAGACTTAACCTTAAGGCTCAACCTTAAGACTTAACATTAAGACTTAACCCTGAGACTTAACCATAAGACTTATCCTCAAGATTGTACTCTAAGACTTAACCCTAAGACTTAAGATGAAGACTTAACCCTAAGACTCAATCTATGAGATGTAAACTTAAGACTTAATTAACCCTAAGACTCAATCTATGAGATGTAAACTTAAGACTTAACCTTTAGGAATTAACCCTGACACTTAACCTTAAGGCTTAACCCTAAGACTTAAGCTTAAGGTTTAAACTTAAGACTTATCCCTAAGACATAATCCTGAGACTTAACCCTAAGACTTAACCTCAAGTTTAACTTCAAAACTTAACCCTAAGACTGAATCCTAAGACACAACTTGACCACGTAACCCTGAGACTTAACCTTGAGACTTTACCTTGAAATTTAACCCTGGGATTTAACCCTAAGTCTTAATGCTAAGACTTCACTTGAAGATGTACCATTAAGACTTAACCTTAAAGCGTAACCTTAAGATTTACACTCAATACTTAACCCTAAGACTTAACCCTATGATTTAAACTTAAGGTTAAACCTTAAGACAAAACTTGAAGACTTAATTCAAAGACTTATCCCTAAGACTCAACACTGAGACTTAAACCTAAGATTTAAGACTTAACCCTAAGACTTAGCCCCAAGACTTAAGTCTAAGACTTCAAGTTATGAATTAAACTTTAGACTTAACCCTAAGACTCAAGCCATAAGACTTCACCTTAAGACTTAACCCGAAGACTTAACCTTAAAATTTAACCCTAAGACTGAACCCTAAAATATAACTTTTAAGACTTAACAATAAGACTGAACATTAAGACACAACCTTACGACTTCTACCCTGAGACCTAACCTTGAGACTTAACACTGAGATTTAACCCTAAGACTTAACTTTAAGATGTAACATTCGGACTTAACCTTCAAACTTAACCCTAAGCCTCAACCTTAAGAAGTAACTTGAAGACTTAACCCTGAGAATGAACTCTAAGACTTCAACTTAATAATTAACGCTCAGATATAACCCTCAGACTTAAACTTAAGAAATAGCCCTAAGACTTAACCTTAATATTTAACTTGAAGATGTAACCTTAAGGCTTAACCCTAAACTTAACCCTAAGAGTTAACCTTAAGTGTTGACCTTACAGATTTAACCCTAAGAGTTAACCTTAGGACTGAAACGTTAAGACTTAACCCTAAGACTTATCCCCAAGACTTAACTCTAAAGAGTTAACCCTAAGACTTCAACTTGTGATTTAAACTTTAGACTGAACGCTAAGACTTAAAATTACGATTTAACATTAAGATTTAACCATAAGACTTAACCCTAAGACTTCAGGTTAAGTTTTAACCTTAAGACTCAACCCTGAGACTTAGTCGTGAAATTTATCCATAAGACTTATCCCTAAAACTGAAAACTGAGACTTAAACCTAAGATTTAACCTGAAGACTTAACCCTAAAACGTAGCCCTGAGACTTATCCTTGAGCTTTAACCTTGATACTTAATCCTGAGACTTAGCCCTAAGACTTATCCCCAAGACATAACTCTAAGGCTTAACCCTAAGACTTAACCTTGAGGCTCAACCTTAAGACTTAACATTAAGACTTAACCCTGAGACTTAACCATAAGACTTATCCTCAAGATTGTACTCTAAGACTTAACCCTAAGACTTAAGATGAAGACTTAACCCTAAGACTCAATCTATGAGATGTAAACTTAAGACTTAATTAACCCTAAGACTCAATCTATGAGATGTAAACTTAAGACTTAACCTTTAGGAATTAACCCTGACACTTAACCTTAAGGCTTAACCCTAAGACTTAAGCTTAAGGTTTAAACTTAAGACTTATCCCTAAGACATAATCCTGAGACTTAACCCTAAGACTTAACCTCAAGTTTAACTTCAAAACTTAACCCTAAGACTGAATCCTAAGACACAACTTGACCACGTAACCCTGAGACTTAACCTTGAGACTTTACCTTGAAATTTAACCCTGGGATTTAACCCTAAGTCTTAATGCTAAGACTTCACTTGAAGATGTACCATTAAGACTTAACCTTAAAGCGTAACCTTAAGATTTACACTCAATACTTAACCCTAAGACTTAACCCTATGATTTAAACTTAAGGTTAAACCTTAAGACAAAACTTGAAGACTTAATTCAAAGACTTATCCCTAAGACTCAACACTGAGACTTAAGCCTAAGATTTAAGACTTAACCCTAAGACTTAGCCCCAAGATTTAAGTCTAAGACTTCAAGTTATGAATTAAACTTTAGACTTAACCCTAAGACTCAAGCCATAAGACTTCACCTTAAGACTTAACCCGAAGACTTAACCTTAAAATTTAACCCTAAGACTGAACCCTAAAATATAACTTTTAAGACTTAACAATAAGACTGAACATTAAGACACAACCTTACGACTTCTACCCTGAGACCTAACCTTGAGACTTAACACTGAGATTTAACCCTAAGACTTAACTTTAAGATGTAACATTCGGACTTAACCTTCAAACTTAACCCTAAGTCTCAACCTTAAGAAGTAACTTGAAGACTTAACCCTGAGAATGAACTCTAAGACTTCAACTTAATAATTAACGCTCAGATATAACCCTCAGACTTAAACTTAAGAAATAGCCCTAAGACTTAACCTTAATATTTAACTTGAAGATGTAACCTTAAGGCTTAACCCTAAACTTAACCCTAAGAGTTAACCTTAAGTGTTGACCTTACAGATTTAACCCTAAGAGTTAACCTTAGGACTGAAACGTTAAGACTTAACCCTAAGACTTATCCCCAAGACTTAACTCTAAAGAGTTAACCCTAAGACTTCAACTTGTGATTTAAACTTTAGACTGAACGCTAAGACTTAAAATTACGATTTAACATTAAGATTTAACCATAAGACTTAACCCTAAGACTTCAGGTTAAGTTTTAACCTTAAGACTCAACCCTGAGACTTAGTCGTGAAATTTATCCATAAGACTTATCCCTAAAACTGAAAACTGAGACTTAAACCTAAGATTTAACCTGAAGACTTAACCCTAAAACGTAGCCCTGAGACTTATCCTTGAGCTTTAACCTTGATACTTAATCCTGAGACTTAGCCCTAAGACTTATCCCCAAGACATAACTCTAAGGCTTAACCCTAAGACTTAACCTTGAGGCTCAACCTTAAGACTTAACATTAAGACTTAACCCTGAGACTTAACCATAAGACTTATCCTCAAGATTGTACTCTAAGACTTAACCCTAAGACTTAAGATGAAGACTTAACCCTAAGACTCAATCTATGAGATGTAAACTTAAGACTTAATTAACCCTAAGACTCAATCTATGAGATGTAAACTTAAGACTTAACCTTTAGGAATTAACCCTGACACTTAACCTTAAGGCTTAACCCTAAGACTTAAGCTTAAGGTTTAAACTTAAGACTTATCCCTAAGACATAATCCTGAGACTTAACCCTAAGACTTAACCTCAAGTTTAACTTCAAAACTTAACCCTAAGACTGAATCCTAAGACACAACTTGACCACGTAACCCTGAGACTTAACCTTGAGACTTTACCTTGAAATTTAACCCTGGGATTTAACCCTAAGTCTTAATGCTAAGACTTCACTTGAAGATGTACCATTAAGACTTAACCTTAAAGCGTAACCTTAAGATTTACACTCAATACTTAACCCTAAGACTTAACCCTATGATTTAAACTTAAGGTTAAACCTTAAGACAAAACTTGAAGACTTAATTCAAAGACTTATCCCTAAGACTCAACACTGAGACTTAAGCCTAAGATTTAAGACTTAACCCTAAGACTTAGCCCCAAGACTTAAGTCTAAGACTTAAACTTATGAATTAAACTTTAGACTTAACCCTAAGACTCAAGCCATAAGACTTCACCTTAAGACTTAACCCGAAGACTTAAACTTTAAAATTTAACCCTAAGACTGAACCCTAAAATATAACTTTTAAGACTTAACAATAAGACTGAACATTAAGACACAACCTTACGACTGCTACCCTGAGACCTAACCTTGAGACTTAACACTGAGATTTAACCCTAAGACTTAACTTTAAGATGTAACATTCGGACTTAACCTTCAAACTTAACCCTAAGCCTCAACCTTAAGAAGTAACTTGAAGACTTAACCCTGAGAATGAACTCTAAGACTTCAACTTAATAATTAACGCTCAGATATAACCCTCAGACTTAAACTTAAGAAATAGCCCTAAGACTTAACCTTAATATTTAACTTTAAGATGTAACCTTAAGGCTTAACCCTAAACTTAACCCTAAGAGTTAACCTTAAGTGTTGACCTTACAGATTTAACCCTAAGAGTTAACCTTAGGACTGAAACGTTAAGACTTAACCCTAAGACTTATCCCCAAGACTTAACTCTAAAGAGTTAACCCTAAGACTTCAACTTGTGATTTAAACTTTAGACTGAATGCTAAGACTTAAAATTACGATTTAACATTAAGATTTAACCATAAGACTTAACCCTAAGACTTCAGGTTAAGTTTTAACCTTAAGACTCAACCCTGAGACTTAGTCGTGAAATTTATCCATAAGACTTATCCCTAAAACTGAAAACTGAGACTTAAACCTAAGATTTAACCTGAAGACTTAACCCTAAAACGTAGCCCTGAGACTTATCCTTGAGCTTTAACCTTGATACTTAATCCTGAGACTTAGCCCTAAGACTTATCCCCAAGACATAACTCTAGGCTTAACCCTAAGACTTAACCTTAAGGCTCAACCTTAAGACTTAACATTAAGACTTAACCCTGAGACTTAACCATAAGACTTATCCTCAAGATTGTACTCTAAGACTTAACCCTAAGACTTAAGATGAAGACTTAACCCTAAGACTCAATCTATGAGATGTAAACTTAAGACTTAATTAACCCTAAGACTCAATCTATGAGATGTAAACTTAAGACTTAACCTTTAGGAATTAACCCTGACACTTAACCTTAAGGCTTAACCCTAAGACTTAAGCTTAAGGTTTAAACTTAAGACTTATCCCTAAGACATAATCCTGAGACTTAACCCTAAGACTTAACCTCAAGTTTAACTTCAAAACTTAACCCTAAGACTGAATCCTAAGACACAACTTGACCACGTAACCCTGAGACTTAACCTTGAGACTTTACCTTGAAATTTAACCCTGGGATTTAACCCTAAGTCTTAATGCTAAGACTTCACTTGAAGATGTACCATTAAGACTTAACCTTAAAGCGTAACCTTAAGATTTACACTCAATACTTAACCCTAAGACTTAACCCTATGATTTAAACTTAAGGTTAAACCTTAAGACAAAACTTGAAGACTTAATTCAAAGACTTATCCCTAAGACTCAACACTGAGACTTAAGCCTAAGATTTAAGACTTAACCCTAAGACTTAGCCCCAAGACTTAAGTCTAAGACTTAAACTTATGAATTAAACTTTAGACTTAACCCTAAGACTCAAGCCATAAGACTTCACCTTAAGACTTAACCCGAAGACTTAACCTTTAAAATTTAACCCTAAGACTGAACCCTAAAATATAACTTTTAAGACTTAACAATAAGACTGAACATTAAGACACAACCTTACGACTTCTACCCTGAGACCTAACCTTGAGACTTAACACTGAGATTTAACCCTAAGACTTAACTTTAAGATGTAACATTCGGACTTAACCTTCAAACTTAACCCTAAGCCTCAACCTTAAGAAGTAACTTGAAGACTTAACCCTGAGAATGAACTCTAAGACTTCAACTTAATAATTAACGCTCAGATATAACCCTCAGACTTAAACTTAAGAAATAGCCCTAAGACTTAACCTTAATATTTAACTTGAAGATGTAACCTTAAGGCTTAACCCTAAACTTAACCCTAAGAGTTAACCTTAAGTGTTGACCTTACAGATTTAACCCTAAGAGTTAACCTTAGGACTGAAACGTTAAGACTTAACCCTAAGACTTATCCCCAAGACTTAACTCTAAAGAGTTAACCCTAAGACTTCAACTTGTGATTTAAACTTTAGACTGAACGCTAAGACTTAAAATTACGATTTAACATTAAGATTTAACCATAAGACTTAACCCTAAGACTTCAGGTTAAGTTTTAACCTGAAGACTCAACCCTGAGACTTAGTCGTGAAATTTATCCATAAGACTTATCCCTAAAACTGAAAACTGAGACTTAAACCTAAGATTTAACCTGAAGACTTAACCCTAAAACGTAGCCCTGAGACTTATCCTTGAGCTTTAACCTTGATACTTAATCCTGAGACTTAGCCCTAAGACTTATCCCCAAGACATAACTCTAGGCTTAACCCTAAGACTTAACCTTAAGGCTCAACCTTAAGACTTAACATTAAGACTTAACCCTGAGACTTAACCATAAGACTTATCCTCAAGATTGTACTCTAAGACTTAACCCTAAGACTTAAGATGAAGACTTAACCCTAAGACTCAATCTATGAGATGTAAACTTAAGACTTAATTAACCCTAAGACTCAATCTATGAGATGTAAACTTAAGACTTAACCTTTAGGAATTAACCCTGACACTTAACCTTAAGGCTTAACCCTAAGACTTAAGCTTAAGGTTTAAACTTAAGACTTATCCCTAAGACATAATCCTGAGACTTAACCCTAAGACTTAACCTCAAGTTTAACTTCAAAACTTAACCCTAAGACTGAATCCTAAGACACAACTTGACCACGTAACCCTGAGACTTAACCTTGAGACTTTACCTTGAAATTTAACCCTGGGATTTAACCCTAAGTCTTAATGCTAAGACTTCACTTGAAGATGTACCATTAAGACTTAACCTTAAAGCGTAACCTTAAGATTTACACTCAATACTTAACCCTAAGACTTAACCCTATGATTTAAACTTAAGGTTAAACCTTAAGACAAAACTTGAAGACTTAATTCAAAGACTTATCCCTAAGACTCAACACTGAGACTTAAGCCTAAGATTTAAGACTTAACCCTAAGACTTAGCCCCAAGACTTAAGTCTAAGACTTCAAGTTATGAATTAAACTTTAGACTTAACCCTAAGACTCAAGCCATAAGACTTCACCTTAAGACTTAACCCGAAGACTTAACCTTAAAATTTAACCCTAAGACTGAACCCTAAAATATAACTTTTAAGACTTAACAATAAGACTGAACATTAAGACACAACCTTACGACTTCTACCCTGAGACCTAACCTTGAGACTTAACACTGAGATTTAACCCTAAGACTTAACTTTAAGATGTAACATTCGGACTTAACCTTCAAACTTAACCCTAAGTCTCAACCTTAAGAAGTAACTTGAAGACTTAACCCTGAGAATGAACTCTAAGACTTCAACTTAATAATTAACGCTCAGATATAACCCTCAGACTTAAACTTAAGAAATAGCCCTAAGACTTAACCTTAATATTTAACTTGAAGATGTAACCTTAAGGCTTAACCCTAAACTTAACCCTAAGAGTTAACCTTAAGTGTTGACCTTACAGATTTAACCCTAAGAGTTAACCTTAGGACTGAAACGTTAAGACTTAACCCTAAGACTTATCCCCAAGACTTAACTCTAAAGAGTTAACCCTAAGACTTCAACTTGTGATTTAAACTTTAGACTGAACGCTAAGACTTAAAATTACGATTTAACATTAAGATTTAACCATAAGACTTAACCCTAAGACTTCAGGTTAAGTTTTAACCTTAAGACTCAACCCTGAGACTTAGTCGTGAAATTTATCCATAAGACTTATCCCTAAAACTGAAAACTGAGACTTAAACCTAAGATTTAACCTGAAGACTTAACCCTAAAACGTAGCCCTGAGACTTATCCTTGAGCTTTAACCTTGATACTTAATCCTGAGACTTAGCCCTAAGACTTATCCCCAAGACATAACTCTAAGGCTTAACCCTAAGACTTAACCTTGAGGCTCAACCTTAAGACTTAACATTAAGACTTAACCCTGAGACTTAACCATAAGACTTATCCTCAAGATTGTACTCTAAGACTTAACCCTAAGACTTAAGATGAAGACTTAACCCTAAGACTCAATCTATGAGATGTAAACTTAAGACTTAATTAACCCTAAGACTCAATCTATGAGATGTAAACTTAAGACTTAACCTTTAGGAATTAACCCTGACACTTAACCTTAAGGCTTAACCCTAAGACTTAAGCTTAAGGTTTAAACTTAAGACTTATCCCTAAGACATAATCCTGAGACTTAACCCTAAGACTTAACCTCAAGTTTAACTTCAAAACTTAACCCTAAGACTGAATCCTAAGACACAACTTGACCACGTAACCCTGAGACTTAACCTTGAGACTTTACCTTGAAATTTAACCCTGGGATTTAACCCTAAGTCTTAATGCTAAGACTTCACTTGAAGATGTACCATTAAGACTTAACCTTAAAGCGTAACCTTAAGATTTACACTCAATACTTAACCCTAAGACTTAACCCTATGATTTAAACTTAAGGTTAAACCTTAAGACAAAACTTGAAGACTTAATTCAAAGACTTATCCCTAAGACTCAACACTGAGACTTAAGCCTAAGATTTAAGACTTAACCCTAAGACTTAGCCCCAAGACTTAAGTCTAAGACTTAAACTTATGAATTAAACTTTAGACTTAACCCTAAGACTCAAGCCATAAGACTTCACCTTAAGACTTAACCCGAAGACTTAACCTTTAAAATTTAACCCTAAGACTGAACCCTAAAATATAACTTTTAAGACTTAACAATAAGACTGAACATTAAGACACAACCTTACGACTGCTACCCTGAGACCTAACCTTGAGACTTAACACTGAGATTTAACCCTAAGACTTAACTTTAAGATGTAACATTCGGACTTAACCTTCAAACTTAACCCTAAGCCTCAACCTTAAGAAGTAACTTGAAGACTTAACCCTGAGAATGAACTCTAAGACTTCAACTTAATAATTAACGCTCAGATATAACCCTCAGACTTAAACTTAAGAAATAGCCCTAAGACTTAACCTTAATATTTAACTTTAAGATGTAACCTTAAGGCTTAACCCTAAACTTAACCCTAAGAGTTAACCTTAAGTGTTGACCTTACAGATTTAACCCTAAGAGTTAACCTTAGGACTGAAACGTTAAGACTTAACCCTAAGACTTATCCCCAAGACTTAACTCTAAAGAGTTAACCCTAAGACTTCAACTTGTGATTTAAACTTTAGACTGAATGCTAAGACTTAAAATTACGATTTAACATTAAGATTTAACCATAAGACTTAACCCTAAGACTTCAGGTTAAGTTTTAACCTTAAGACTCAACCCTGAGACTTAGTCGTGAAATTTATCCATAAGACTTATCCCTAAAACTGAAAACTGAGACTTAAACCTAAGATTTAACCTGAAGACTTAACCCTAAAACGTAGCCCTGAGACTTATCCTTGAGCTTTAACCTTGATACTTAATCCTGAGACTTAGCCCTAAGACTTATCCCCAAGACATAACTCTAGGCTTAACCCTAAGACTTAACCTTAAGGCTCAACCTTAAGACTTAACATTAAGACTTAACCCTGAGACTTAACCATAAGACTTATCCTCAAGATTGTACTCTAAGACTTAACCCTAAGACTTAAGATGAAGACTTAACCCTAAGACTCAATCTATGAGATGTAAACTTAAGACTTAATTAACCCTAAGACTCAATCTATGAGATGTAAACTTAAGACTTAACCTTTAGGAATTAACCCTGACACTTAACCTTAAGGCTTAACCCTAAGACTTAAGCTTAAGGTTTAAACTTAAGACTTATCCCTAAGACATAATCCTGAGACTTAACCCTAAGACTTAACCTCAAGTTTAACTTCAAAACTTAACCCTAAGACTGAATCCTAAGACACAACTTGACCACGTAACCCTGAGACTTAACCTTGAGACTTTACCTTGAAATTTAACCCTGGGATTTAACCCTAAGTCTTAATGCTAAGACTTCACTTGAAGATGTACCATTAAGACTTAACCTTAAAGCGTAACCTTAAGATTTACACTCAATACTTAACCCTAAGACTTAACCCTATGATTTAAACTTAAGGTTAAACCTTAAGACAAAACTTGAAGACTTAATTCAAAGACTTATCCCTAAGACTCAACACTGAGACTTAAGCCTAAGATTTAAGACTTAACCCTAAGACTTAGCCCCAAGACTTAAGTCTAAGACTTAAACTTATGAATTAAACTTTAGACTTAACCCTAAGACTCAAGCCATAAGACTTCACCTTAAGACTTAACCCGAAGACTTAACCTTTAAAATTTAACCCTAAGACTGAACCCTAAAATATAACTTTTAAGACTTAACAATAAGACTGAACATTAAGACACAACCTTACGACTTCTACCCTGAGACCTAACCTTGAGACTTAACACTGAGATTTAACCCTAAGACTTAACTTTAAGATGTAACATTCGGACTTAACCTTCAAACTTAACCCTAAGCCTCAACCTTAAGAAGTAACTTGAAGACTTAACCCTGAGAATGAACTCTAAGACTTCAACTTAATAATTAACGCTCAGATATAACCCTCAGACTTAAACTTAAGAAATAGCCCTAAGACTTAACCTTAATATTTAACTTTAAGATGTAACCTTAAGGCTTAACCCTAAACTTAACCCTAAGAGTTAACCTTAAGTGTTGACCTTACAGATTTAACCCTAAGAGTTAACCTTAGGACTGAAACGTTAAGACTTAACCCTAAGACTTATCCCCAAGACTTAACTCTAAAGAGTTAACCCTAAGACTTCAACTTGTGATTTAAACTTTAGACTGAATGCTAAGACTTAAAATTACGATTTAACATTAAGATTTAACCATAAGACTTAACCCTAAGACTTCAGGTTAAGTTTTAACCTTAAGACTCAACCCTGAGACTTAGTCGTGAAATTTATCCATAAGACTTATCCCTAAAACTGAAAACTGAGACTTAAACCTAAGATTTAACCTGAAGACTTAACCCTAAAACGTAGCCCTGAGACTTATCCTTGAGCTTTAACCTTGATACTTAATCCTGAGACTTAGCCCTAAGACTTATCCCCAAGACATAACTCTAGGCTTAACCCTAAGACTTAACCTTAAGGCTCAACCTTAAGACTTAACATTAAGACTTAACCCTGAGACTTAACCATAAGACTTATCCTCAAGATTGTACTCTAAGACTTAACCCTAAGACTTAAGATGAAGACTTAACCCTAAGACTCAATCTATGAGATGTAAACTTAAGACTTAATTAACCCTAAGACTCAATCTATGAGATGTAAACTTAAGACTTAACCTTTAGGAATTAACCCTGACACTTAACCTTAAGGCTTAACCCTAAGACTTAAGCTTAAGGTTTAAACTTAAGACTTATCCCTAAGACATAATCCTGAGACTTAACCCTAAGACTTAACCTCAAGTTTAACTTCAAAACTTAACCCTAAGACTGAATCCTAAGACACAACTTGACCACGTAACCCTGAGACTTAACCTTGAGACTTTACCTTGAAATTTAACCCTGGGATTTAACCCTAAGTCTTAATGCTAAGACTTCACTTGAAGATGTACCATTAAGACTTAACCTTAAAGCGTAACCTTAAGATTTACACTCAATACTTAACCCTAAGACTTAACCCTATGATTTAAACTTAAGGTTAAACCTTAAGACAAAACTTGAAGACTTAATTCAAAGACTTATCCCTAAGACTCAACACTGAGACTTAAGCCTAAGATTTAAGACTTAACCCTAAGACTTAGCCCCAAGACTTAAGTCTAAGACTTCAAGTTATGAATTAAACTTTAGACTTAACCCTAAGACTCAAGCCATAAGACTTCACCTTAAGACTTAACCCGAAGACTTAACCTTAAAATTTAACCCTAAGACTGAACCCTAAAATATAACTTTTAAGACTTAACAATAAGACTGAACATTAAGACACAACCTTACGACTTCTACCCTGAGACCTAAGCTTGAGACTTAACACTGAGATTTAACCCTAAGACTTAACTTTAAGATGTAACATTCGGACTTAACCTTCAAACTTAACCCTAAGCCTCAACCTTAAGAAGTAACTTGAAGACTTAACCCTGAGAATGAACTCTAAGACTTCAACTTAATAATTAACGCTCAGATATAACCCTCAGACTTAAACTTAAGAAATAGCCCTAAGACTTAACCTTAATATTTAACTTGAAGATGTAACCTTAAGGCTTAACCCTAAACTTAACCCTAAGAGTTAACCTTAAGTGTTGACCTTACAGATTTAACCCTAAGAGTTAACCTTAGGACTGAAACGTTAAGACTTAACCCTAAGACTTATCCCCAAGACTTAACTCTAAAGAGTTAACCCTAAGACTTCAACTTGTGATTTAAACTTTAGACTGAACGCTAAGACTTAAAATTACGATTTAACATTAAGATTTAACCATAAGACTTAACCCTAAGACTTCAGGTTAAGTTTTAACCTGAAGACTCAACCCTGAGACTTAGTCGTGAAATTTATCCATAAGACTTATCCCTAAAACTGAAAACTGAGACTTAAACCTAAGATTTAACCTGAAGACTTAACCCTAAAACGTAGCCCTGAGACTTATCCTTGAGCTTTAACCTTGATACTTAATCCTGAGACTTAGCCCTAAGACTTATCCCCAAGACATAACTCTAAGGCTTAACCCTAAGACTTAACCTTGAGGCTCAACCTTAAGACTTAACATTAAGACTTAACCCTGAGACTTAACCATAAGACTTATCCTCAAGATTGTACTCTAAGACTTAACCCTAAGACTTAAGATGAAGACTTAACCCTAAGACTCAATCTATGAGATGTAAACTTAAGACTTAATTAACCCTAAGACTCAATCTATGAGATGTAAACTTAAGACTTAACCTTTAGGAATTAACCCTGACACTTAACCTTAAGGCTTAACCCTAAGACTTAAGCTTAAGGTTTAAACTTAAGACTTATCCCTAAGACATAATCCTGAGACTTAACCCTAAGACTTAACCTCAAGTTTAACTTCAAAACTTAACCCTAAGACTGAATCCTAAGACACAACTTGACCACGTAACCCTGAGACTTAACCTTGAGACTTTACCTTGAAATTTAACCCTGGGATTTAACCCTAAGTCTTAATGCTAAGACTTCACTTGAAGATGTACCATTAAGACTTAACCTTAAAGCGTAACCTTAAGATTTACACTCAATACTTAACCCTAAGACTTAACCCTATGATTTAAACTTAAGGTTAAACCTTAAGACAAAACTTGAAGACTTAATTCAAAGACTTATCCCTAAGACTCAACACTGAGACTTAAGCCTAAGATTTAAGACTTAACCCTAAGACTTAGCCCCAAGACTTAAGTCTAAGACTTCAAGTTATGAATTAAACTTTAGACTTAACCCTAAGACTCAAGCCATAAGACTTCACCTTAAGACTTAACCCGAAGACTTAACCTTAAAATTTAACCCTAAGACTGAACCCTAAAATATAACTTTTAAGACTTAACAATAAGACTGAACATTAAGACACAACCTTACGACTTCTACCCTGAGACTTAACACTGAGATTTAACCCTAAGACTTAACTTTAAGATGTAACATTCGGACTTAACCTTCAAACTTAACCCTAAGCCTCAACCTTAAGAAGTAACTTGAAGACTTAACCCTGAGAATGAACTCTAAGACTTCAACTTAATAATTAACGCTCAGATATAACCCTCAGACTTAAACTTAAGAAATAGCCCTAAGACTTAACCTTAATATTTAACTTGAAGATGTAACCTTAAGGCTTAACCCTAAACTTAACCCTAAGAGTTAACCTTAAGTGTTGACCTTACAGATTTAACCCTAAGAGTTAACCTTAGGACTGAAACGTTAAGACTTAACCCTAAGACTTATCCCCAAGACTTAACTCTAAAGAGTTAACCCTAAGACTTCAACTTGTGATTTAAACTTTAGACTGAACGCTAAGACTTAAAATTACGATTTAACATTAAGATTTAACCATAAGGCTTAACCCTAAGACTTCAGGGTAAGTTTTAACCTTAAGACTCAACCCTGAGACTTAGTCGTGAAATTTATCCATAAGACTTATCCCTAAAACTGAAAACTGAGACTTAAACCTAAGATTTAACCTGAAGACTTAACCCTAAAACGTAGCCCTGAGACTTATCCTTGAGCTTTAACCTTGATACTTAATCCTGAGACTTAGCCCTAAGACTTATCCCCAAGACATAACTCTAAGGCTTAACCCTAAGACTTAACCTTAAGGCTCAACCTTAAGACTTAACATTAAGACTTAACCCTGAGACTTAACCATAAGACTTATCCTCAAGATTGTACTCTAAGACTTAACCCTAAGACTTAAGATGAAGACTTAACCCTAAGACTCAATCTATGAGATGTAAACTTAAGACTTAATTAACCCTAAGGCTCAATCTATGAGATGTAAACTTAAGACTTAACCTTTAGGAATTAACCCTGACACTTAACCTTAAGGCTTAACCCTAAGACTTAAGCTTAAGGTTTAAACTTAAGACTTATCCCTAAGACATAATCCTGAGACTTAACCCTAAGACTTAACCTCAAGTTTAACTTCAAAACTTAACCCTAAGACTGAATCCTAAGACACAACTTGACCACGTAACCCTGAGACTTAACCTTGAGACTTTACCTTGAAATTTAACCCTGGGATTTAACCCTAAGTCTTAATGCTAAGACTTCACTTGAAGATGTACCATTAAGACTTAACCTTAAAGCGTAACCTTAAGATTTACACTCAATACTTAACCCTAAGACTTAACCCTATGATTTAAACTTAAGGTTAAACCTTAAGACAAAACTTGAAGACTTAATTCAAAGACTTATCCCTAAGACTCAACACTGAGACTTAAGCCTAAGATTTAAGACTTAACCCTAAGACTTAGCCCCAAGACTTAAGTCTAAGACTTCAAGTTATGAATTAAACTTTAGACTTAACCCTAAGACTCAAGCCATAAGACTTCACCTTAAGACTTAACCCGAAGACTTAACCTTAAAATTTAACCCTAAGACTGAACCCTAAAATATAACTTTTAAGACTTAACAATAAGACTGAACATTAAGACACAACCTTACGACTTCTACCCTGAGACTTAACACTGAGATTTAACCCTAAGACTTAACTTTAAGATGTAACATTCGGACTTAACCTTCAAACTTAACCCTAAGCCTCAACCTTAAGAAGTAACTTGAAGACTTAACCCTGAGAATGAACTCTAAGACTTCAACTTAATAATTAACGCTCAGATATAACCCTCAGACTTAAACTTAAGAAATAGCCCTAAGACTTAACCTTAATATTTAACTTGAAGATGTAACCTTAAGGCTTAACCCTAAACTTAACCCTAAGAGTTAACCTTAAGTGTTGACCTTACAGATTTAACCCTAAGAGTTAACCTTAGGACTGAAACGTTAAGACTTAACCCTAAGACTTATCCCCAAGACTTAACTCTAAAGAGTTAACCCTAAGACTTCAACTTGTGATTTAAACTTTAGACTGAACGCTAAGACTTAAAATTACGATTTAACATTAAGATTTAACCATAAGACTTAACCCTAAGACTTCAGGGTAAGTTTTAACCTTAAGACTCAACCCTGAGACTTAGTCGTGAAATTTATCCATAAGACTTATCCCTAAAACTGAAAACTGAGACTTAAACCTAAGATTTAACCTGAAGACTTAACCCTAAAACGTAGCCCTGAGACTTATCCTTGAGCTTTAACCTTGATACTTAATCCTGAGACTTAGCCCTAAGACTTATCCCCAAGACATAACTCTAAGGCTTAACCCTAAGACTTAACCTTAAGGCTCAACCTTAAGACTTAACATTAAGACTTAACCCTGAGACTTAACCATAAGACTTATCCTCAAGATTGTACTCTAAGACTTAACCCTAAGACTTAAGATGAAGACTTAACCCTAAGACTCAATCTATGAGATGTAAACTTAAGACTTAATTAACCCTAAGGCTCAATCTATGAGATGTAAACTTAAGACTTAACCTTTAGGAATTAACCCTGACACTTAACCTTAAGGCTTAACCCTAAGACTTAAGCTTAAGGTTTAAACTTAAGACTTATCCCTAAGACATAATCCTGAGACTTAACCCTAAGACTTAACCTCAAGTTTAACTTCAAAACTTAACCCTAAGACTGAATCCTAAGACACAACTTGACCACGTAACCCTGAGACTTAACCTTGAGACTTTACCTTGAAATTTAACCCTGGGATTTAACCCTAAGTCTTAATGCTAAGACTTCACTTGAAGATGTACCATTAAGACTTAACCTTAAAGCGTAACCTTAAGATTTACACTCAATACTTAACCCTAAGACTTAACCCTATGATTTAAACTTAAGGTTAAACCTTAAGACAAAACTTGAAGACTTAATTCAAAGACTTATCCCTAAGACTCAACACTGAGACGTAAACCTAAGATTTAAGACTTAACCCTAAGACTTAGCCCCAAGACTTAAGTCTAAGACTTCAAGTTATGAATTAAACTTTAGACTTAACCCTAAGACTCAAGCCATAAGACTTCACCTTAAGACTTAACCCGAAGACTTAACCTTAAAATTTAACCCTAAGACTGAACCCTAAAATATAACTTTTAAGACTTAACAATAAGACTGAACATTAAGACACAGCCTTACGACTTCTACCCTGAGACCTAAGCTTGAGACTTAACACTGAGATTTAACCCTAAGACTTAACTTTAAGATGTAACATTCGGACTTAACCTTCAAACTTAACCCTAAGCCTCAACCTTAAGAAGTAACTTGAAGACTTAACCCTGAGAATGAACTCTAAGACTTCAACTTAATAATTAACGCTCAGATATAACCCTCAGGCTTAAACTTAAGAAATAGCCCTAAGACTTAACCTTAATATTTAACTTGAAGATGTAACCTTAAGGCTTAACCCTAAACTTAACCCTAAGAGTTAACCTTAAGTGTTGACCTTACAGATTTAACCCTAAGAGTTAACCTTAGGACTGAAACGTTAAGACTTAACCCTAAGACTTATCCCCAAGACTTAATTCTAAAGAGTTAACCCTAAGACTTCAACTTGTGATTTAAACTTTAGACTGAACGCTAAGACTTAAAATTACGATTTAACATTAAGATTTAACCATAAGGCTTAACCCTAAGACTTCAGGGTAAGTTTTAACCTGAAGACTCAACCCTGAGACTTAGTCGTGAAATTTATCCATAAGACTTATCCCTAAAACTGAAAACTGAGACTTAAACCTAAGATTTAACCTGAAGACTTAACCCTAAAACGTAGCCCTGAGACTTATCCTTGAGCTTTAACCTTGATACTTAATCCTGAGACTTAGCCCTAAGACTTATCCCCAAGACATAACTCTAAGGCTTAACCCTAAGACTTAACCTTAAGGCTCAACCTTAAGACTTAACATTAAGACTTAACCCTGAGACTTAACCATAAGACTTATCCTCAAGATTGTACTCTAAGACTTAACCCTAAGACTTAAGATGAAGACTTAACCCTAAGACTCAATCTATGAGATGTAAACTTAAGACTTAATTAACCCTAAGACTCAATCTATGAGATGTAAACTTAAGACTTAACCTTTAGGAATTAACCCTGACACTTAACCTTAAGGCTTAACCCTAAGACTTAAGCTTAAGGTTTAAACTTAAGACTTATCCCTAAGACATAATCCTGAGACTTAACCCTAAGACTTAACCTCAAGTTTAACTTCAAAACTTAACCCTAAGACTGAATCCTAAGACACAACTTGACCACGTAACCCTGAGACTTAACCTTGAGACTTTACCTTGAAATTTAACCCTGGGATTTAACCCTAAGTCTTAATGCTAAGACTTCACTTGAAGATGTACCATTAAGACTTAACCTTAAAGCGTAACCTTAAGATTTGCACTCAATACTTAACCCTAAGACTTAACCCTATGATTTAAACTTAAGGTTAAACCTTAAGACAAAACTTGAAGACTTAATTCAAAGACTTATCCCTAAGACTCAACACTGAGACTTAAGCCTAAGATTTAAGACTTAACCCTAAGACTTAGCCCCAAGACTTAAGTCTAAGACTTCAAGTTATGAATTAAACTTTAGACTTAACCCTAAGACTCAAGCCATAAGACTTCACCTTAAGACTTAACCCGAAGACTTAACCTTAAAATTTAACCCTAAGACTGAACCCTAAAATATAACTTTTAAGACTTAACAATAAGACTGAACATTAAGACACAACCTTACGACTTCTACCCTGAGACCTAAGCTTGAGACTTAACACTGAGATTTAACCCTAAGACTTAACTTTAAGATGTAACATTCGGACTTAACCTTCAAACTTAACCCTAAGCCTCAACCTTAAGAAGTAACTTGAAGACTTAACCCTGAGAATGAACTCTAAGACTTCAACTTAATAATTAACGCTCAGATATAACCCTCAGGCTTAAACTTAAGAAATAACCCTAAGACTTAACCTTAATATTTAACTTGAAGATGTAACCTTAAGGCTTAACCCTAAACTTAACCCTAAGAGTTAACCTTAAGTGTTGACCTTACAGATTTAACCCTAAGAGTTAACCTTAGGACTGAAACGTTAAGACTTAACCCTAAGACTTATCCCCAAGACTTAACTCTAAAGAGTTAACCCTAAGACTTCAACTTGTGATTTAAACTTTAGACTGAACGCTAAGACTTAAAATTACGATTTAACATTAAGATTTAACCATAAGACTTAACCCTAAGACTTCAGGTTAAGTTTTAACCTTAAGACTCAACCCTGAGACTTAGTCGTGAAATTTATCCATAAGACTTATCCCTAAAACTGAAAACTGAGACTTAAACCTAAGATTTAACCTGAAGACTTAACCCTAAAACGTAGCCCTGAGACTTATCCTTGAGCTTTAACCTTGATACTTAATCCTGAGACTTAGCCCTAAGACTTATCCCCAAGACATAACTCTAAGGCTTAACCCTAAGACTTAACCTTAAGGCTCAACCTTAAGACTTAACATTAAGACTTAACCCTGAGACTTAACCATAAGACTTATCCTCAAGATTGTACTCTAAGACTTAACCCTAAGACTTAAGATGAAGACTTAACCCTAAGACTCAATCTATGAGATGTAAACTTAAGACTTAATTAACCCTAAGACTCAATCTATGAGATGTAAACTTAAGACTTAACCTTTAGGAATTAACCCTGACACTTAACCTTAAGGCTTAACCCTAAGACTTAAGCTTAAGGTTTAAACTTAAGACTTATCCCTAAGACATAATCCTGAGACTTAACCCTAAGACTTAACCTCAAGTTTAACTTCAAAACTTAACCCTAAGACTGAATCCTAAGACACAACTTGACCACGTAACCCTGAGACTTAACCTTGAGACTTTACCTTGAAATTTAACCCTGGGATTTAACCCTAAGTCTTAATGCTAAGACTTCACTTGAAGATGTACCATTAAGACTTAACCTTAAAGCGTAACCTTAAGATTTACACTCAATACTTAACCCTAAGACTTAACCCTATGATTTAAACTTAAGGTTAAACCTTAAGACAAAACTTGAAGACTTAATTCAAAGACTTATCCCTAAGACTCAACACTGAGACGTAAACCTAAGATTTAAGACTTAACCCTAAGACTTAGCCCCAAGACTTAAGTCTAAGACTTCAAGTTATGAATTAAACTTTAGACTTAACCCTAAGACTCAAGCCATAAGACTTCACCTTAAGACTTAACCCGAAGACTTAACCTTAAAATTTAACCCTAAGACTGAACCCTAAAATATAACTTTTAAGACTTAACAATAAGACTGAACATTAAGACACAACCTTACGACTTCTACCCTGAGACCTAAGCTTGAGACTTAACACTGAGATTTAACCCTAAGACTTAACTTTAAGATGTAACATTCGGACTTAACCTTCAAACTTAACCCTAAGCCTCAACCTTAAGAAGTAACTTGAAGACTTAACCCTGAGAATGAACTCTAAGACTTCAACTTAATAATTAACGCTCAGATATAACCCTCAGACTTAAACTTAAGAAATAGCCCTAAGACTTAACCTTAATATTTAACTTGAAGATGTAACCTTAAGGCTTAACCCTAAACTTAACCCTAAGAGTTAACCTTAAGTGTTGACCTTACAGATTTAACCCTAAGAGTTAACCTTAGGACTGAAACGTTAAGACTTAACCCTAAGACTTATCCCCAAGACTTAACTCTAAAGAGTTAACCCTAAGACTTCAACTTGTGATTTAAACTTTAGACTGAACGCTAAGACTTAAAATTACGATTTAACATTAAGATTTAACCATAAGACTTAACCCTAAGACTTCAGGTTAAGTTTTAACCTTAAGACTCAACCCTGAGACTTAGTCGTGAAATTTATCCATAAGACTTATCCCTAAAACTGAAAACTGAGACTTAAACCTAAGATTTAACCTGAAGACTTAACCCTAAAACGTAGCCCTGAGACTTATCCTTGAGCTTTAACCTTGATACTTAATCCTGAGACTTAGCCCTAAGACTTATCCCCAAGACATAACTCTAAGGCTTAACCCTAAGACTTAACCTTAAGGCTCAACCTTAAGACTTAACATTAAGACTTAACCCTGAGACTTAACCATAAGACTTATCCTCAAGATTGTACTCTAAGACTTAACCCTAAGACTTAAGATGAAGACTTAACCCTAAGACTCAATCTATGAGATGTAAACTTAAGACTTAATTAACCCTAAGACTCAATCTATGAGATGTAAACTTAAGACTTAACCTTTAGGAATTAACCCTGACACTTAACCTTAAGGCTTAACCCTAAGACTTAAGCTTAAGGTTTAAACTTAAGACTTATCCCTAAGACATAATCCTGAGACTTAACCCTAAGACTTAACCTCAAGTTTAACTTCAAAACTTAACCCTAAGACTGAATCCTAAGACACAACTTGACCACGTAACCCTGAGACTTAACCTTGAGACTTTACCTTGAAATTTAACCCTGGGATTTAACCCTAAGTCTTAATGCTAAGACTTCACTTGAAGATGTACCATTAAGACTTAACCTTAAAGCGTAACCTTAAGATTTACACTCAATACTTAACCCTAAGACTTAACCCTATGATTTAAACTTAAGGTTAAACCTTAAGACAAAACTTGAAGACTTAATTCAAAGACTTATCCCTAAGACTCAACACTGAGACGTAAACCTAAGATTTAAGACTTAACCCTAAGACTTAGCCCCAAGACTTAAGTCTAAGACTTCAAGTTATGAATTAAACTTTAGACTTAACCCTAAGACTCAAGCCATAAGACTTCACCTTAAGACTTAACCCGAAGACTTAACCTTAAAATTTAACCCTAAGACTGAACCCTAAAATATAACTTTTAAGACTTAACAATAAGACTGAACATTAAGACACAACCTTACGACTTCTACCCTGAGACCTAAGCTTGAGACTTAACACTGAGATTTAACCCTAAGACTTAACTTTAAGATGTAACATTCGGACTTAACCTTCAAACTTAACCCTAAGCCTCAACCTTAAGAAGTAACTTGAAGACTTAACCCTGAGAATGAACTCTAAGACTTCAACTTAATAATTAACGCTCAGATATAACCCTCAGACTTAAACTTAAGAAATAGCCCTAAGACTTAACCTTAATATTTAACTTGAAGATGTAACCTTAAGGCTTAACCCTAAACTTAACCCTAAGAGTTAACCTTAAGTGTTGACCTTACAGATTTAACCCTAAGAGTTAACCTTAGGACTGAAACGTTAAGACTTAACCCTAAGACTTATCCCCAAGACTTAACTCTAAAGAGTTAACCCTAAGACTTCAACTTGTGATTTAAACTTTAGACTGAACGCTAAGACTTAAAATTACGATTTAACATTAAGATTTAACCATAAGACTTAACCCTAAGACTTCAGGTTAAGTTTTAACCTTAAGACTCAACCCTGAGACTTAGTCGTGAAATTTATCCATAAGACTTATCCCTAAAACTGAAAACTGAGACTTAAACCTAAGATTTAACCTGAAGACTTAACCCTAAAACGTAGCCCTGAGACTTATCCTTGAGCTTTAACCTTGATACTTAATCCTGAGACTTAGCCCTAAGACTTATCCCCAAGACATAACTCTAAGGCTTAACCCTAAGACTTAACCTTAAGGCTCAACCTTAAGACTTAACATTAAGACTTAACCCTGAGACTTAACCATAAGACTTATCCTCAAGATTGTACTCTAAGACTTAACCCTAAGACTTAAGATGAAGACTTAACCCTAAGACTCAATCTATGAGATGTAAACTTAAGACTTAATTAACCCTAAGACTCAATCTATGAGATGTAAACTTAAGACTTAACCTTTAGGAATTAACCCTGACACTTAACCTTAAGGCTTAACCCTAAGACTTAAGCTTAAGGTTTAAACTTAAGACTTATCCCTAAGACATAATCCTGAGACTTAACCCTAAGACTTAACCTCAAGTTTAACTTCAAAACTTAACCCTAAGACTGAATCCTAAGACACAACTTGACCACGTAACCCTGAGACTTAACCTTGAGACTTTACCTTGAAATTTAACCCTGGGATTTAACCCTAAGTCTTAATGCTAAGACTTCACTTGAAGATGTACCATTAAGCCTTAACCTTAAAGTGTAACCTTAAGATTTACACTCAATACTTAACCCTAAGACTTAACCCTATGACTTAAACTTAAGGTTAAACCTTAAGACAAAACTTGAAGACTTAATTCAAAGACTTATCCCTAAGACTCAACACTGAGACGTAAACCTAAGATTTAAGACTTAACCCTAAGACTTAGCCCCAAGACTTAAGTCTAAGACTTCAAGTTATGAATTAAACTTTAGACTTAACCCTAAGACTCAAGCCATAAGACTTCACCTTAAGACTTAACCCTAAGACTTAACCCGAAGACTTAACCTTAAAATTTAACCCTAAGACTGAACCCTAAAATATAACTTTTAAGACTTAACAATAAGACTGAACATTAAGACACAGCCTTACGACTTCTACCCTGAGACCTAAGCTTGAGACTTAACACTGAGATTTAACCCTAAGACTTAACTTTAAGATGTAACATTCGGACTTAACCTTCAAACTTAACCCTAAGCCTCAACCTTAAGAAGTAACTTGAAGACTTAACCCTGAGAATGAACTCTAAGACTTCAACTTAATAATTAACGCTCAGATATAACCCTCAGGCTTAAACTTAAGAAATAGCCCTAAGACTTAACCTTAATATTTAACTTGAAGATGTAACCTTAAGGCTTAACCCTAAACTTAACCCTAAGAGTTAACCTTAAGTGTTGACCTTACAGATTTAACCCTAAGAGTTAACCTTAGGACTGAAACGTTAAGACTTAACCCTAAGACTTATCCCCAAGACTTAACTCTAAAGAGTTAACCCTAAGACTTCAACTTGTGATTTAAACTTTAGACTGAACGCTAAGACTTAAAATTACGATTTAACATTAAGATTTAACCATAAGACTTAACCCTAAGACTTCAGGTTAAGTTTTAACCTTAAGACTCAACCCTGAGACTTAGTCGTGAAATTTATCCATAAGACTTATCCCTAAAACTGAAAACTGAGACTTAAACCTAAGATTTAACCTGAAGACTTAACCCTAAAACGTAGCCCTGAGACTTATCCTTGAGCTTTAACCTTGATACTTAATCCTGAGACTTAGCCCTAAGACTTATCCCCAAGACATAACTCTAAGGCTTAACCCTAAGACTTAACCTTAAGGCTCAACCTTAAGACTTAACATTAAGACTTAACCCTGAGACTTAACCATAAGACTTATCCTCAAGATTGTACTCTAAGACTTAACCCTAAGACTTAAGATGAAGACTTAACCCTAAGACTCAATCTATGAGATGTAAACTTAAGACTTAATTAACCCTAAGACTCAATCTATGAGATGTAAACTTAAGACTTAACCTTTAGGAATTAACCCTGACACTTAACCTTAAGGCTTAACCCTAAGACTTAAGCTTAAGGTTTAAACTTAAGACTTATCCCTAAGACATAATCCTGAGACTTAACCCTAAGACTTAACCTCAAGTTTAACTTCAAAACTTAACCCTAAGACTGAATCCTAAGACACAACTTGACCACGTAACCCTGAGACTTAACCTTGAGACTTTACCTTGAAATTTAACCCTGGGATTTAACCCTAAGTCTTAATGCTAAGACTTCACTTGAAGATGTACCATTAAGACTTAACCTTAAAGCGTAACCTTAAGATTTACACTCAATACTTAACCCTAAGACTTAACCCTATGACTTAAACTTAAGGTTAAACCTTAAGACAAAACTTGAAGACTTAATTCAAAGACTTATCCCTAAGACTCAACACTGAGACGTAAACCTAAGATTTAAGACTTAACCCTAAGACTTAGCCCCAAGACTTAAGTCTAAGACTTCAAGTTATGAATTAAACTTTAGACTTAACCCTAAGACTCAAGCCATAAGACTTCACCTTAAGACTTAACCCTAAGACTTAACCCGAAGACTTAACCTTAAAATTTAACCCTAAGACTGAACCCTAAAATATAACTTTTAAGACTTAACAATAAGACTGAACATTAAGACACAGCCTTACGACTTCTACCCTGAGACCTAAGCTTGAGACTTAACACTGAGATTTAACCCTAAGACTTAACTTTAAGATGTAACATTCGGACTTAACCTTAAAACTTAACCCTAAGCCTCAACCTTAAGAAGTAACTTGAAGACTTAACCCTGAGAATGAACTCTAAGACTTCAACTTAATAATTAACGCTCAGATATAACCCTCAGACTTAAACTTAAGAAATAGCCCTAAGACTTAACCTTAATATTTAACTTGAAGATGTAACCTTAAGGCTTAACCCTAAACTTAACCCTAAGAGTTAACCTTAAGTGTTGACCTTACAGATTTAACCCTAAGAGTTAACCTTAGGACTGAAACGTTAAGACTTAACCCTAAGACTTTTCCCCAAGACTTAATTCTAAAGAGTTAACCCTAAGACTTCAACTTGTGATTTAAACTTTAGACTGAACGCTAAGACTTAAAATTACGATTTAACATTAAGATTTAACCATAAGGCTTAACCCTAAGACTTCAGGGTAAGTTTTAACCTGAAGACTCAACCCTGAGACTTAGTCGTGAAATTTATCCATAAGACTTATCCCTAAAACTGAAAACTGAGACTTAAACCTAAGATTTAACCTGAAGACTTAACCCTAAAACGTAGCCCTGAGACTTATCCTTGAGCTTTAACCTTGATACTTAATCCTGAGACTTAGCCCTAAGACTTATCCCCAAGACATAACTCTAAGGCTTAACCCTAAGACTTAACCTTAAGGCTCAACCTTAAGACTTAACATTAAGACTTAACCCTGAGACTTAACCATAAGACTTATCCTCAAGATTGTACTCTAAGACTTAACCCTAAGACTTAAGATGAAGACTTAACCCTAAGACTCAATCTATGAGATGTAAACTTAAGACTTAATTAACCCTAAGACTCAATCTATGAGATGTAAACTTAAGACTTAACCTTTAGGAATTAACCCTGACACTTAACCTTAAGGCTTAACCCTAAGACTTAAGCTTAAGGTTTAAACTTAAGACTTATCCCTAAGACATAATCCTGAGACTTAACCCTAAGACTTAACCTCAAGTTTAACTTCAAAACTTAACCCTAAGACTGAATCCTAAGACACAACTTGACCACGTAACCCTGAGACTTAACCTTGAGACTTTACCTTGAAATTTAACCCTGGGATTTAACCCTAAGTCTTAATGCTAAGACTTCACTTGAAGATGTACCATTAAGACTTAACCTTAAAGCGTAACCTTAAGATTTGCACTCAATACTTAACCCTAAGACTTAACCCTATGATTTAAACTTAAGGTTAAACCTTAAGACAAAACTTGAAGACTTAATTCAAAGACTTATCCCTAAGACTCAACACTGAGACTTAAGCCTAAGATTTAAGACTTAACCCTAAGACTTAGCCCCAAGACTTAAGTCTAAGACTTCAAGTTATGAATTAAACTTTAGACTTAACCCTAAGACTCAAGCCATAAGACTTCACCTTAAGACTTAACCCGAAGACTTAACCTTTAAATTTAACCCTAAGACTGAACCCTAAAATATAACTTTTAAGACTTAACAATAAGACTGAACATTAAGACACAACCTTACGACTTCTACCCTGAGACCTAACCTTGAGACTTAACACTGAGATTTAACCCTAAGACTTAACTTTAAGATGTAACATTCGGACTTAACCTTCAAACTTAACCCTAAGCCTCAACCTTAAGAAGTAACTTGAAGACTTAACCCTGAGAATGAACTCTAAGACTTCAACTTAATAATTAACGCTCAGATATAACCCTCAGGCTTAAACTTAAGAAATAACCCTAAGACTTAACCTTAATATTTAACTTGAAGATGTAACCTTAAGGCTTAACCCTAAACTTAACCCTAAGAGTTAACCTTAAGTGTTGACCTTACAGATTTAACCCTAAGAGTTAACCTTAGGACTGAAACGTTAAGACTTAACCCTAAGACTTATCCCCAAGACTTAACTCTAAAGAGTTAACCCTAAGACTTCAACTTGTGATTTAAACTTTAGACTGAACGCTAAGACTTAAAATTACGATTTAACATTAAGATTTAACCATAAGACTTAACCCTAAGACTTCAGGTTAAGTTTTAACCTTAAGACTCAACCCTGAGACTTAGTCGTGAAATTTATCCATAAGACTTATCCCTAAAACTGAAAACTGAGACTTAAACCTAAGATTTAACCTGAAGACTTAACCCTAAAACGTAGCCCTGAGACTTATCCTTGAGCTTTAACCTTGATACTTAATCCTGAGACTTAGCCCTAAGACTTAGCCCCAAGACATAACTCTAAGGCTTAACCCTAAGACTTAACCTTAAGGCTCAACCTTAAGACTTAACATTAAGACTTAACCCTGAGACTTAACCATAAGACTTATCCTCAAGATTGTACTCTAAGACTTAACCCTAAGACTTAAGATGAAGACTTAACCCTAAGACTCAATCTATGAGATGTAAACTTAAGACTTAATTAACCCTAAGACTCAATCTATGAGATGTAAACTTAAGACTTAACCTTTAGGAATTAACCCTGACACTTAACCTTAAGGCTTAACCCTAAGACTTAAGCTTAAGGTTTAAACTTAAGACTTATCCCTAAGACATAATCCTGAGACTTAACCCTAAGACTTAACCTCAAGTTTAACTTCAAAACTTAACCCTAAGACTGAATCCTAAGACACAACTTGACCACGTAACCCTGAGACTTAACCTTGAGACTTTACCTTGAAATTTAACCCTGGGATTTAACCCTAAGTCTTAATGCTAAGACTTAACTTTAAGATGTACCATTAAGACTTAACCTTAAAGTGTAACCTTAAGATTTACACTCAATACTTAACCCTAAGACTTAACCCTATGATTTAAACTTAAGGTTAAACCTTAAGACAAAACTTGAAGACTTAATTCAAAGACTTATCCCTAAGACTCAACACTGAGACGTAAACCTAAGATTTAAGACTTAACCCTAAGACTTCGCCCCAAGACTTAAGTCTAAGACTTCAAGTTATGAATTAAACTTTAGACTTAACCCTAAGACTCAAGCCATAAGACTTCACCTTAAGACTTAACCCGAAGACTTAACCTTAAAATTTAACCCTAAGACTGAACCCTAAAATATAACTTTTAAGACTTAACAATAAGACTGAACATTAAGACACAGCCTTACGACTTCTACCCTGAGACCTAAGCTTGAGACTTAACACTGAGATTTAACCCTAAGACTTAACTTTAAGATGTAACATTCGGACTTAACCTTCAAACTTAACCCTAAGCCTCAACCTTAAGAAGTAACTTGAAGACTTAACCCTGAGAATGAACTCTAAGACTTCAACTTAATAATTAACGCTCAGATATAACCCTCAGACTTAAACTTAAGAAATAGCCCTAAGACTTAACCTTAATATTTAACTTGAAGATGTAACCTTAAGGCTTAACCCTAAACTTAACCCTAAGAGTTAACCTTAAGTGTTGACCTTACAGATTTAACCCTAAGAGTTAACCTTAGGACTGAAACGTTAAGACTTAACCCTAAGACTTATCCCCAAGACTTAACTCTAAAGAGTTAACCCTAAGACTTCAACTTGTGATTTAAACTTTAGACTGAACGCTAAGACTTAAAATTACGATTTAACATTAAGATTTAACCATAAGACTTAACCCTAAGACTTCAGGTTAAGTTTTAACCTTAAGACTCAACCCTGAGACTTAGTCGTGAAATTTATCCATAAGACTTATCCCTAAAACTGAAAACTGAGACTTAAACCTAAGATTTAACCTGAAGACTTAACCCTAAAACGTAGCCCTGAGACTTATCCTTGAGCTTTAACCTTGATACTTAATCCTGAGACTTAGCCCTAAGACTTATCCCCAAGACATAACTCTAAGGCTTAACCCTAAGACTTAACCTTAAGGCTCAACCTTAAGACTTAACATTAAGACTTAACCCTGAGACTTAACCATAAGACTTATCCTCAAGATTGTACTCTAAGACTTAAGATGAAGACTTAACCCTAAGACTCAATCTATGAGATGTAAACTTAAGACTTAATTAACCCTAAGACTCAATCTATGAGATGTAAACTTAAGACTTAACCTTTAGGAATTAACCCTGACACTTAACCTTAAGGCTTAACCCTAAGACTTAAGCTTAAGGTTTAAACTTAAGACTTATCCCTAAGACATAATCCTGAGACTTAACCCTAAGACTTAACCTCAAGTTTAACTTCAAAACTTAACCCTAAGACTGAATCCTAAGACACAACTTGACCACGTAACCCTGAGACTTAACCTTGAGACTTTACCTTGAAATTTAACCCTGGGATTTAACCCTAAGTCTTAATGCTAAGACTTCACTTGAAGATGTACCATTAAGACTTAACCTTAAAGCGTAACCTTAAGATTTATACGCAATACTTAACCCTAAGACTTAACCCTATGATTTAAACTTAAGGTTAAACCTTAAGACAAAACTTGAAGACTTAATTCAAAGACTTATCCCTAAGACTCAACACTGAGACGTAAACCTAAGATTTAAGACTTAACCCTAAGACTTAGCCCCAAGACTTAAGTCTAAGACTTCAAGTTATGAATTAAACTTTAGACTTAACCCTAAGACTCAAGCCATAAGACTTCACCTTAAGACTTAACCCTAAGACTTAACCCGAAGACTTAACCTTAAAATTTAACCCTAAGACTGAACCCTAAAATATAACTTTTAAGACTTAACAATAAGACTGAACATTAAGACACAGCCTTACGACTTCTACCCTGAGACCTAAGCTTGAGACTTAACACTGAGATTTAACCCTAAGACTTAACTTTAAGATGTAACATTCGGACTTAACCTTAAAACTTAACCCTAAGCCTCAACCTTAAGAAGTAACTTGAAGACTTAACCCTGAGAATGAACTCTAAGACTTCAACTTAATAATTAACGCTCAGATATAACCCTCAGACTTAAACTTAAGAAATAGCCCTAAGACTTAACCTTAATATTTAACTTGAAGATGTAACCTTAAGGCTTAACCCTAAACTTAACCCTAAGAGTTAACCTTAAGTGTTGACCTTACAGATTTAACCCTAAGAGTTAACCTTAGGACTGAAACGTTAAGACTTAACCCTAAGACTTTTCCCCAAGACTTAATTCTAAAGAGTTAACCCTAAGACTTCAACTTGTGATTTAAACTTTAGACTGAACGCTAAGACTTAAAATTATGATTTAACATTAAGATTTAACCATAAGGCTTAACCCTAAGACTTCAGGGTAAGTTTTAACCTGAAGACTCAACCCTGAGACTTAGTCGTGAAATTTATCCATAAGACTTATCCCTAAAACTGAAAACTGAGACTTAAACCTAAGATTTAACCTGAAGACTTAACCCTAAAACGTAGCCCTGAGACTTATCCTTGAGCTTTAACCTTGATACTTAATCCTGAGACTTAGCCCTAAGACTTATCCCCAAGACATAACTCTAAGGCTTAACCCTAAGACTTAACCTTAAGGCTCAACCTTAAGACTTAACATTAAGACTTAACCCTGAGACTTAACCATAAGACTTATCCTCAAGATTGTACTCTAAGACTTAACCCTAAGACTTAAGATGAAGACTTAACCCTAAGACTCAATCTATGAGATGTAAACTTAAGACTTAATTAACCCTAAGACTCAATCTATGAGATGTAAACTTAAGACTTAACCTTTAGGAATTAACCCTGACACTTAACCTTAAGGCTTAACCCTAAGACTTAAGCTTAAGGTTTAAACTTAAGACTTATCCCTAAGACATAATCCTGAGACTTAACCCTAAGACTTAACCTCAAGTTTAACTTCAAAACTTAACCCTAAGACTGAATCCTAAGACACAACTTGACCACGTAACCCTGAGACTTAACCTTGAGACTTTACCTTGAAATTTAACCCTGGGATTTAACCCTAAGTCTTAATGCTAAGACTTCACTTGAAGATGTACCATTAAGACTTAACCTTAAAGCGTAACCTTAAGATTTGCACTCAATACTTAACCCTAAGACTTAACCCTATGATTTAAACTTAAGGTTAAACCTTAAGACAAAACTTGAAGACTTAATTCAAAGACTTATCCCTAAGACTCAACACTGAGACTTAAGCCTAAGATTTAAGACTTAACCCTAAGACTTAGCCCCAAGACTTAAGTCTAAGACTTCAAGTTATGAATTAAACTTTAGACTTAACCCTAAGACTCAAGCCATAAGACTTCACCTTAAGACTTAACCCGAAGACTTAACCTTTAAATTTAACCCTAAGACTGAACCCTAAAATATAACTTTTAAGACTTAACAATAAGACTGAACATTAAGACACAACCTTACGACTTCTACCCTGAGACCTAAGCTTGAGACTTAACACTGAGATTTAACCCTAAGACTTAACTTTAAGATGTAACATTCGGACTTAACCTTCAAACTTAACCCTAAGCCTCAACCTTAAGAAGTAACTTGAAGACTTAACCCTGAGAATGAACTCTAAGACTTCAACTTAATAATTAACGCTCAGATATAACCCTCAGGCTTAAACTTAAGAAATAGCCCTAAGACTTAACCTTAATATTTAACTTGAAGATGTAACCTTAAGTCTTAACCCTAAACTTAACCCTAAGAGTTAACCTTAAGTGTTGACCTTACAGATTTAACCCTAAGAGTTAACCTTAGGACTGAAACGTTAAGACTTAACCCTAAGACTTATCCCCAAGACTTAACTCTAAAGAGTTAACCCTAAGACTTCAACTTGTGATTTAAACTTTAGACTGAACGCTAAGACTTAAAATTACGATTTAACATTAAGATTTAACCATAAGACTTAACCCTAAGACTTCAGGGTAAGTTTTAACCTGAAGACTCAACCCTGAGACTTAGTCGTGAAATTTATCCATAAGACTTATCCCTAAAACTGAAAACTGAGACTTAAACCTAAGATTTAACCTGAAGACTTAACCCTAAAACGTAGCCCTGAGACTTATCCTTGAGCTTTAACCTTGATACTTAATCCTGAGACTTAGCCCTAAGACTTATCCCCAAGACATAACTCTAAGGCTTAACCCTAAGACTTAACCTTAAGGCTCAACCTTAAGACTTAACATTAAGACTTAACCCTGAGACTTAACCATAAGACTTATCCTCAAGATTGTACTCTAAGACTTAACCCTAAGACTTAAGATGAAGACTTAACCCTAAGACTCAATCTATGAGATGTAAACTTAAGACTTAATTAACCCTAAGACTCAATCTATGAGATGTAAACTTAAGACTTAACCTTTAGGAATTAACCCTGACACTTAACCTTAAGGCTTAACCCTAAGACTTAAGCTTAAGGTTTAAACTTAAGACTTATCCCTAAGACATAATCCTGAGACTTAACCCTAAGACTTAACCTCAAGTTTAACTTCAAAACTTAACCCTAAGACTGAATCCTAAGACACAACTTGACCACGTAACCCTGAGACTTAACCTTGAGACTTTACCTTGAAATTTAACCCTGGGATTTAACCCTAAGTCTTAATGCTAAGACTTAACTTTAAGATGTACCATTAAGACTTAACCTTAAAGTGTAACCTTAAGATTTACACTCAATACTTAACCCTAAGACTTAACCCTATGATTTAAACTTAAGGTTAAACCTTAAGACAAAACTTGAAGACTTAATTCAAAGACTTATCCCTAAGACTCAACACTGAGACGTAAACCTAAGATTTAAGACTTAACCCTAAGACTTCGCCCCAAGACTTAAGTCTAAGACTTCAAGTTATGAATTAAACTTTAGACTTAACCCTAAGACTCAAGCCATAAGACTTCACCTTAAGACTTAACCCGAAGACTTAACCTTAAAATTTAACCCTAAGACTGAACCCTAAAATATAACTTTTAAGACTTAACAATAAGACTGAACATTAAGACACAACCTTACGACTTCTACCCTGAGACCTAAGCTTGAGACTTAACACTGAGATTTAACCCTAAGACTTAACTTTAAGATGTAACATTCGGACTTAACCTTCAAACTTAACCCTAAGCCTCAACCTTAAGAAGTAACTTGAAGACTTAACCCTGAGAATGAACTCTAAGACTTCAACTTAATAATTAACGCTCAGATATAACCCTCAGACTTAAACTTAAGAAATAGCCCTAAGACTTAACCTTAATATTTAACTTGAAGATGTAACCTTAAGGCTTAACCCTAAACTTAACCCTAAGAGTTAACCTTAAGTGTTGACCTTACAGATTTAACCCTAAGAGTTAACCTTAGGACTGAAACGTTAAGACTTAACCCTAAGACTTATCCCCAAGACTTAACTCTAAAGAGTTAACCCTAAGACTTCAACTTGTGATTTAAACTTTAGACTGAACGCTAAGACTTAAAATTACGATTTAACATTAAGATTTAACCATAAGACTTAACCCTAAGACTTCAGGTTAAGTTTTAACCTTAAGACTCAACCCTGAGACTTAGTCGTGAAATTTATCCATAAGACTTATCCCTAAAACTGAAAACTGAGACTTAAACCTAAGATTTAACCTGAAGACTTAACCCTAAAACGTAGCCCTGAGACTTATCCTTGAGCTTTAACCTTGATACTTAATCCTGAGACTTAGCCCTAAGACTTATCCCCAAGACATAACTCTAAGGCTTAACCCTAAGACTTAACCTTAAGGCTCAACCTTAAGACTTAACATTAAGACTTAACCCTGAGACTTAACCATAAGACTTATCCTCAAGATTGTACTCTAAGACTTAACCCTAAGACTTAAGATGAAGACTTAACCCTAAGACTCAATCTATGAGATGTAAACTTAAGACTTAATTAACCCTAAGACTCAATCTATGAGATGTAAACTTAAGACTTAACCTTTAGGAATTAACCCTGACACTTAACCTTAAGGCTTAACCCTAAGACTTAAGCTTAAGGTTTAAACTTAAGACTTATCCCTAAGACATAATCCTGAGACTTAACCCTAAGACTTAACCTCAAGTTTAACTTCAAAACTTAACCCTAAGACTGAATCCTAAGACACAACTTGACCACGTAACCCTGAGACTTAACCTTGAGACTTTACCTTGAAATTTAACCCTGGGATTTAACCCTAAGTCTTAATGCTAAGACTTAACTTTAAGATGTACCATTAAGACTTAACCTTAAAGTGTAACCTTAAGATTTACACTCAATACTTAACCCTAAGACTTAACCCTATGATTTAAACTTAAGGTTAAACCTTAAGACAAAACTTGAAGACTTAATTCAAAGACTTATCCCTAAGACTCAACACTGAGACGTAAACCTAAGATTTAAGACTTAACCCTAAGACTTCGCCCCAAGACTTAAGTCTAAGACTTCAAGTTATGAATTAAACTTTAGACTTAACCCTAAGACTCAAGCCATAAGACTTCACCTTAAGACTTAACCCGAAGACTTAACCTTAAAATTTAACCCTAAGACTGAACCCTAAAATATAACTTTTAAGACTTAACAATAAGACTGAACATTAAGACACAACCTTACGACTTCTACCCTGAGACCTAAGCTTGAGACTTAACACTGAGATTTAACCCTAAGACTTAACTTTAAGATGTAACATTCGGACTTAACCTTCAAACTTAACCCTAAGCCTCAACCTTAAGAAGTAACTTGAAGACTTAACCCTGAGAATGAACTCTAAGACTTCAACTTAATAATTAACGCTCAGATATAACCCTCAGACTTAAACTTAAGAAATAGCCCTAAGACTTAACCTTAATATTTAACTTGAAGATGTAACCTTAAGGCTTAACCCTAAACTTAACCCTAAGAGTTAACCTTAAGTGTTGACCTTACAGATTTAACCCTAAGAGTTAACCTTAGGACTGAAACGTTAAGACTTAACCCTAAGACTTATCCCCAAGACTTAACTCTAAAGAGTTAACCCTAAGACTTCAACTTGTGATTTAAACTTTAGACTGAACGCTAAGACTTAAAATTACGATTTAACATTAAGATTTAACCATAAGACTTAACCCTAAGACTTCAGGTTAAGTTTTAACCTTAAGACTCAACCCTGAGACTTAGTCGTGAAATTTATCCATAAGACTTATCCCTAAAACTGAAAACTGAGACTTAAACCTAAGATTTAACCTGAAGACTTAACCCTAAAACGTAGCCCTGAGACTTATCCTTGAGCTTTAACCTTGATACTTAATCCTGAGACTTAGCCCTAAGACTTATCCCCAAGACATAACTCTAAGGCTTAACCCTAAGACTTAACCTTAAGGCTCAACCTTAAGACTTAACATTAAGACTTAACCCTGAGACTTAACCATAAGACTTATCCTCAAGATTGTACTCTAAGACTTAAGATGAAGACTTAACCCTAAGACTCAATCTATGAGATGTAAACTTAAGACTTAATTAACCCTAAGACTCAATCTATGAGATGTAAACTTAAGACTTAACCTTTAGGAATTAACCCTGACACTTAACCTTAAGGCTTAACCCTAAGACTTAAGCTTAAGGTTTAAACTTAAGACTTATCCCTAAGACATAATCCTGAGACTTAACCCTAAGACTTAACCTCAAGTTTAACTTCAAAACTTAACCCTAAGACTGAATCCTAAGACACAACTTGACCACGTAACCCTGAGACTTAACCTTGAGACTTTACCTTGAAATTTAACCCTGGGATTTAACCCTAAGTCTTAATGCTAAGACTTCACTTGAAGATGTACCATTAAGACTTAACCTTAAAGTGTAACCTTAAGATTTACACTCAATACTTAACCCTAAGACTTAACCCTATGACTTAAACTTAAGGTTAAACCTTAAGACAAAACTTGAAGACTTAATTCAAAGACTTATCCCTAAGACTCAACACTGAGGCGTAAACCTAAGATTTAAGACTTAACCCTAAGACTTAGCCCCAAGACTTAAGTCTAAGACTTCAAGTTATGAATTAAACTTTAGACTTAACCCTAAGACTCAAGCCATAAGACTTCACCTTAAGACTTAACCCTAAGACTTAACCCGAAGACTTAACCTTAAAATTTAACCCTAAGACTGAACCCTAAAATATAACTTTTAAGACTTAACAATAAGACTGAACATTAAGACACAGCCTTACGACTTCTACCCTGAGACCTAAGCTTGAGACTTAACACTGAGATTTAACCCTAAGACTTAACTTTAAGATGTAACATTCGGACTTAACCTTCAAACTTAACCCTAAGCCTCAACCTTAAGAAGTAACTTGAAGACTTAACCCTGAGAATGAACTCTAAGACTTCAACTTAATAATTAACGCTCAGATATAACCCTCAGACTTAAACTTAAGAAATAGCCCTAAGACTTAACCTTAATATTTAACTTGAAGATGTAACCTTAAGGCTTAACCCTAAACTTAACCCTAAGAGTTAACCTTAAGTGTTGACCTTACAGATTTAACCCTAAGAGTTAACCTTAGGACTGAAACGTTAAGACTTAACCCTAAGACTTATCCCCAAGACTTAACTCTAAAGAGTTAACCCTAAGACTTCAACTTGTGATTTAAACTTTAGACTGAACGCTAAGACTTAAAATTACGATTTAACATTAAGATTTAACCATAAGACTTAACCCTAAGACTTCAGGTTAAGTTTTAACCTTAAGACTCAACCCTGAGACTTAGTCGTGAAATTTATCCATAAGACTTATCCCTAAAACTGAAAACTGAGACTTAAACCTAAGATTTAACCTGAAGACTTAACCCTAAAACGTAGCCCTGAGACTTATCCTTGAGCTTTAACCTTGATACTTAATCCTGAGACTTAGCCCTAAGACTTATCCCCAAGACATAACTCTAAGGCTTAACCCTAAGACTTAACCTTAAGGCTCAACCTTAAGACTTAACATTAAGACTTAACCCTGAGACTTAACCATAAGACTTATCCTCAAGATTGTACTCTAAGACTTAACCCTAAGACTTAAGATGAAGACTTAACCCTAAGACTCAATCTATGAGATGTAAACTTAAGACTTAATTAACCCTAAGACTCAATCTATGAGATGTAAACTTAAGACTTAACCTTTAGGAATTAACCCTGAAACTTAACCTTAAGGCTTAACCCTAAGACTTAAGCTTAAGGTTTAAACTTAAGACTTATCCCTAAGACATAATCCTGAGACTTAACCCTAAGACTTAACCTCAAGTTTAACTTCAAAACTTAACCCTAAGACTGAATCCTAAGACACAACTTGACCACGTAACCCTGAGACTTAACCTTGAGACTTTACCTTGAAATTTAACCCTGGGATTTAACCCTAAGTCTTAATGCTAAGACTTCACTTGAAGATGTACCATTAAGACTTAACCTTAAAGTGTAACCTTAAGATTTACACGCAATACTTAACCCTAAGACTTAACCCTATGATTTAAACTTAAGGTTAAACCTTAAGACAAAACTTGAAGACTTAATTCAAAGACTTATCCCTAAGACTCAACACTGAGACGTAAACCTAAGATTTAAGACTTAACCCTAAGACTTAGCCCCAAGACTTAAGTCTAAGACTTCAAGTTATGAATTAAACTTTAGACTTAACCCTAAGACTCAAGCCATAAGACTTCACCTTAAGACTTAACCCTAAGACTTAACCCGAAGACTTAACCTTAAAATTTAACCCTAAGACTGAACCCTAAAATATAACTTTTAAGACTTAACAATAAGACTGAACATTAAGACACAGCCTTACGACTTCTACCCTGAGACCTAAGCTTGAGACTTAACACTGAGATTTAACCCTAAGACTTAACTTTAAGATGTAACATTCGGACTTAACCTTCAAACTTAACCCTAAGCCTCAACCTTAAGAAGTAACTTGAAGACTTAACCCTGAGAATGAACTCTAAGACTTCAACTTAATAATTAACGCTCAGATATAACCCTCAGGCTTAAACTTAAGAAATAACCCTAAGACTTAACCTTAATATTTAACTTGAAGATGTAACCTTAAGGCTTAACCCTAAACTTAACCCTAAGAGTTAACCTTAAGTGTTGACCTTACAGATTTAACCCTAAGAGTTAACCTTAGGACTGAAACGTTAAGACTTAACCCTAAGACTTATCCCCAAGACTTAACTCTAAAGAGTTAACCCTAAGACTTCAACTTGTGATTTAAACTTTAGACTGAACGCTAAGACTTAAAATTACGATTTAACATTAAGATTTAACCATAAGACTTAACCCTAAGACTTCAGGTTAAGTTTTAACCTTAAGACTCAACCCTGAGACTTAGTCGTGAAATTTATCCATAAGACTTATCCCTAAAACTGAAAACTGAGACTTAAACCTAAGATTTAACCTGAAGACTTAACCCTAAAACGTAGCCCTGAGACTTATCCTTGAGCTTTAACCTTGATACTTAATCCTGAGACTTAGCCCTAAGACTTATCCCCAAGACATAACTCTAAGGCTTAACCCTAAGACTTAACCTTAAGGCTCAACCTTAAGACTTAACATTAAGACTTAACCCTGAGACTTAACCATAAGACTTATCCTCAAGATTGTACTCTAAGACTTAAGATGAAGACTTAACCCTAAGACTCAATCTATGAGATGTAAACTTAAGACTTAATTAACCCTAAGACTCAATCTATGAGATGTAAACTTAAGACTTAACCTTTAGGAATTAACCCTGACACTTAACCTTAAGGCTTAACCCTAAGACTTAAGCTTAAGGTTTAAACTTAAGACTTATCCCTAAGACATAATCCTGAGACTTAACCCTAAGACTTAACCTCAAGTTTAACTTCAAAACTTAACCCTAAGACTGAATCCTAAGACACAACTTGACCACGTAACCCTGAGACTTAACCTTGAGACTTTACCTTGAAATTTAACCCTGGGATTTAACCCTAAGTCTTAATGCTAAGACTTCACTTGAAGATGTACCATTAAGACTTAACCTTAAAGTGTAACCTTAAGATTTACACTCAATACTTAACCCTAAGACTTAACCCTATGACTTAAACTTAAGGTTAAACCTTAAGACAAAACTTGAAGACTTAATTCAAAGACTTATCCCTAAGACTCAACACTGAGGCGTAAACCTAAGATTTAAGACTTAACCCTAAGACTTAGCCCCAAGACTTAAGTCTAAGACTTCAAGTTATGAATTAAACTTTAGACTTAACCCTAAGACTCAAGCCATAAGACTTCACCTTAAGACTTAACCCTAAGACTTAACCCGAAGACTTAACCTTAAAATTTAACCCTAAGACTGAACCCTAAAATATAACTTTTAAGACTTAACAATAAGACTGAACATTAAGACACAGCCTTACGACTTCTACCCTGAGACCTAAGCTTGAGACTTAACACTGAGATTTAACCCTAAGACTTAACTTTAAGATGTAACATTCGGACTTAACCTTCAAACTTAACCCTAAGCCTCAACCTTAAGAAGTAACTTGAAGACTTAACCCTGAGAATGAACTCTAAGACTTCAACTTAATAATTAACGCTCAGATATAACCCTCAGACTTAAACTTAAGAAATAGCCCTAAGACTTAACCTTAATATTTAACTTGAAGATGTAACCTTAAGGCTTAACCCTAAACTTAACCCTAAGAGTTAACCTTAAGTGTTGACCTTACAGATTTAACCCTAAGAGTTAACCTTAGGACTGAAACGTTAAGACTTAACCCTAAGACTTATCCCCAAGACTTAACTCTAAAGAGTTAACCCTAAGACTTCAACTTGTGATTTAAACTTTAGACTGAACGCTAAGACTTAAAATTACGATTTAACATTAAGATTTAACCATAAGACTTAACCCTAAGACTTCAGGTTAAGTTTTAACCTTAAGACTCAACCCTGAGACTTAGTCGTGAAATTTATCCATAAGACTTATCCCTAAAACTGAAAACTGAGACTTAAACCTAAGATTTAACCTGAAGACTTAACCCTAAAACGTAGCCCTGAGACTTATCCTTGAGCTTTAACCTTGATACTTAATCCTGAGACTTAGCCCTAAGACTTATCCCCAAGACATAACTCTAAGGCTTAACCCTAAGACTTAACCTTAAGGCTCAACCTTAAGACTTAACATTAAGACTTAACCCTGAGACTTAACCATAAGACTTATCCTCAAGATTGTACTCTAAGACTTAACCCTAAGACTTAAGATGAAGACTTAACCCTAAGACTCAATCTATGAGATGTAAACTTAAGACTTAATTAACCCTAAGACTCAATCTATGAGATGTAAACTTAAGACTTAACCTTTAGGAATTAACCCTGAAACTTAACCTTAAGGCTTAACCCTAAGACTTAAGCTTAAGGTTTAAACTTAAGACTTATCCCTAAGACATAATCCTGAGACTTAACCCTAAGACTTAACCTCAAGTTTAACTTCAAAACTTAACCCTAAGACTGAATCCTAAGACACAACTTGACCACGTAACCCTGAGACTTAACCTTGAGACTTTACCTTGAAATTTAACCCTGGGATTTAACCCTAAGTCTTAATGCTAAGACTTCACTTGAAGATGTACCATTAAGACTTAACCTTAAAGTGTAACCTTAAGATTTACACGCAATACTTAACCCTAAGACTTAACCCTATGATTTAAACTTAAGGTTAAACCTTAAGACAAAACTTGAAGACTTAATTCAAAGACTTATCCCTAAGACTCAACACTGAGACGTAAACCTAAGATTTAAGACTTAACCCTAAGACTTAGCCCCAAGACTTAAGTCTAAGACTTCAAGTTATGAATTAAACTTTAGACTTAACCCTAAGACTCAAGCCATAAGACTTCACCTTAAGACTTAACCCTAAGACTTAACCCGAAGACTTAACCTTAAAATTTAACCCTAAGACTGAACCCTAAAATATAACTTTTAAGACTTAACAATAAGACTGAACATTAAGACACAGCCTTACGACTTCTACCCTGAGACCTAAGCTTGAGACTTAACACTGAGATTTAACCCTAAGACTTAACTTTAAGATGTAACATTCGGACTTAACCTTCAAACTTAACCCTAAGCCTCAACCTTAAGAAGTAACTTGAAGACTTAACCCTGAGAATGAACTCTAAGACTTCAACTTAATAATTAACGCTCAGATATAACCCTCAGGCTTAAACTTAAGAAATAGCCCTAAGACTTAACCTTAATATTTAACTTGAAGATGTAACCTTAAGGCTTAACCCTAAACTTAACCCTAAGAGTTAACCTTAAGTGTTGACCTTACAGATTTAACCCTAAGAGTTAACCTTAGGACTGAAACGTTAAGACTTAACCCTAAGACTTATCCCCAAGACTTAACTCTAAAGAGTTAACCCTAAGACTTCAACTTGTGATTTAAACTTTAGACTGAACGCTAAGACTTAAAATTACGATTTAACATTAAGATTTAAGCATAAGGCTTAACCCTAAGACTTCAGGTTAAGTTTTAACCTTAAGACTCAACCCTGAGACTTAGTCGTGAAATTTATCCATAAGACTTATCCCTAAAACTGAAAACTGAGACTTAAACCTAAGATTTAACCTGAAGACTTAACCCTAAAACGTAGCCCTGAGACTTATCCTTGAGCTTTAACCTTGATACTTAATCCTGAGACTTAGCCCTAAGACTTATCCCCAAGACATAACTCTAAGGCTTAACCCTAAGACTTAACCTTAAGGCTCAACCTTAAGACTTAACATTAAGACTTAACCCTGAGACTTAACCATAAGACTTATCCTCAAGATTGTACTCTAAGACTTAACCCTAAGACTTAAGATGAAGACTTAACCCTAAGACTCAATCTATGAGATGTAAACTTAAGACTTAATTAACCCTAAGACTCAATCTATGAGATGTAAACTTAAGACTTAACCTTTAGGAATTAACCCTGACACTTAACCTTAAGGCTTAACCCTAAGACTTAAGCTTAAGGTTTAAACTTAAGACTTATCCCTAAGACATAATCCTGAGACTTAACCCTAAGACTTAACCTCAAGTTTAACTTCAAAACTTAACCCTAAGACTGAATCCTAAGACACAACTTGACCACGTAACCCTGAGACTTAACCTTGAGACTTTACCTTGAAATTTAACCCTGGGATTTAACCCTAAGTCTTAATGCTAAGACTTCACTTGAAGATGTACCATTAAGACTTAACCTTAAAGCGTAACCTTAAGATTTACACTCAATACTTAACCCTAAGACTTAACCCTATGATTTAAACTTAAGGTTAAACCTTAAGACAAAACTTGAAGACTTAATTCAAAGACTTATCCCTAAGACTCAACACTGAGACGTAAACCTAAGATTTAAGACTTAACCCTAAGACTTAGCCCCAAGACTTAAGTCTAAGACTTCAACTTATGAATTAAACTTTAGACTTAACCCTAAGACTCAAGCCATAAGACTTCACCTTAAGACTTAACCCTAAGACTTAACCCGAAGACTTAACCTTAAAATTTAACCCTAAGACTGAACCCTAAAATATAACTTTTAAGACTTAACAATAAGACTGAACATTAAGACACAGCCTTACGACTTCTACCCTGAGACCTAAGCTTGAGACTTAACACTGAGATTTAACCCTAAGACTTAACTTTAAGATGTAACATTCGGACTTAACCTTAAAACTTAACCCTAAGCCTCAACCTTAAGAAGTAACTTGAAGACTTAACCCTGAGAATGAACTCTAAGACTTCAACTTAATAATTAACGCTCAGATATAACCCTCAGGCTTAAACTTAAGAAATAACCCTAAGACTTAACCTTAATATTTAACTTGAAGATGTAACCTTAAGGCTTAACCCTAAACTTAACCCTAAGAGTTAACCTTAAGTGTTGACCTTACAGATTTAACCCTAAGAGTTAACCTTAGGACTGAAACGTTAAGACTTAACCCTAAGACTTATCCCCAAGACTTAACTCTAAAGAGTTAACCCTAAGACTTCAACTTGTGATTTAAACTTTAGACTGAACGCTAAGACTTAAAATTACGATTTAACATTAAGATTTAACCATAAGACTTAACCCTAAGACTTCAGGTTAAGTTTTAACCTTAAGACTCAACCCTGAGACTTAGTCGTGAAATTTATCCATAAGACTTATCCCTAAAACTGAAAACTGAGACTTAAACCTAAGATTTAACCTGAAGACTTAACCCTAAAACGTAGCCCTGAGACTTATCCTTGAGCTTTAACCTTGATACTTAATCCTGAGACTTAGCCCTAAGACTTATCCCCAAGACATAACTCTAAGGCTTAACCCTAAGACTTAACCTTAAGGCTCAACCTTAAGACTTAACATTAAGACTTAACCCTGAGACTTAACCATAAGACTTATCCTCAAGATTGTACTCTAAGACTTAACCCTAAGACTTAAGATGAAGACTTAACCCTAAGACTCAATCTATGAGATGTAAACTTAAGACTTAATTAACCCTAAGACTCAATCTATGAGATGTAAACTTAAGACTTAACCTTTAGGAATTAACCCTGACACTTAACCTTAAGGCTTAACCCTAAGACTTAAGCTTAAGGTTTAAACTTAAGACTTATCCCTAAGACATAATCCTGAGACTTAACCCTAAGACTTAACCTCAAGTTTAACTTCAAAACTTAACCCTAAGACTGAATCCTAAGACACAACTTGACCACGTAACCCTGAGACTTAACCTTGAGACTTTACCTTGAAATTTAACCCTGGGATTTAACCCTAAGTCTTAATGCTAAGACTTCACTTGAAGATGTACCATTAAGACTTAACCTTAAAGTGTAACCTTAAGATTTACACGCAATACTTAACCCTAAGACTTAACCCTATGATTTAAACTTAAGGTTAAACCTTAAGACAAAACTTGAAGACTTAATTCAAAGACTTATCCCTAAGACTCAACACTGAGACGTAAACCTAAGATTTAAGACTTAACCCTAAGACTTAGCCCCAAGACTTAAGTCTAAGACTTCAAGTTATGAATTAAACTTTAGACTTAACCCTAAGACTCAAGCCATAAGACTTCACCTTAAGACTTAACCCTAAGACTTAACCCGAAGACTTAACCTTAAAATTTAACCCTAAGACTGAACCCTAAAATATAACTTTTAAGACTTAACAATAAGACTGAACATTAAGACACAGCCTTACGACTTCTACCCTGAGACCTAAGCTTGAGACTTAACACTGAGATTTAACCCTAAGACTTAACTTTAAGATGTAACATTCGGACTTAACCTTAAAACTTAACCCTAAGCCTCAACCTTAAGAAGTAACTTGAAGACTTAACCCTGAGAATGAACTCTAAGACTTCAACTTAATAATTAACGCTCAGATATAACCCTCAGGCTTAAACTTAAGAAATAACCCTAAGACTTAACCTTAATATTTAACTTGAAGATGTAACCTTAAGGCTTAACCCTAAACTTAACCCTAAGAGTTAACCTTAAGTGTTGACCTTACAGATTTAACCCTAAGAGTTAACCTTAGGACTGAAACGTTAAGACTTAACCCTAAGACTTATCCCCAAGACTTAACTCTAAAGAGTTAACCCTAAGACTTCAACTTGTGATTTAAACTTTAGACTGAACGCTAAGACTTAAAATTACGATTTAACATTAAGATTTAACTATAAGGCTTAACCCTAAGACTTCAGGTTAAGTTTTAACCTTAAGACTCAACCCTGAGACTTAGTCGTGAAATTTATCCATAAGACTTATCCCTAAAACTGAAAACTGAGACTTAAACCTAAGATTTAACCTGAAGACTTAACCCTAAAACGTAGCCCTGAGACTTATCCTTGAGCTTTAACCTTGATACTTAATCCTGAGACTTAGCCCTAAGACTTATCCCCAAGACATAACTCTAAGGCTTAACCCTAAGACTTAACCTTAAGGCTCAACCTTAAGACTTAACATTAAGACTTAACCCTGAGACTTAACCATAAGACTTATCCTCAAGATTGTACTCTAAGACTTAACCCTAAGACTTAAGATGAAGACTTAACCCTAAGACTCAATCTATGAGATGTAAACTTAAGACTTAATTAACCCTAAGACTCAATCTATGAGATGTAAACTTAAGACTTAACCTTTAGGAATTAACCCTGACACTTAACCTTAAGGCTTAACCCTAAGACTTAAGCTTAAGGTTTAAACTTAAGACTTATCCCTAAGACATAATCCTGAGACTTAACCCTAAGACTTAACCTCAAGTTTAACTTCAAAACTTAACCCTAAGACTGAATCCTAAGACACAACTTGACCACGTAACCCTGAGACTTAACCTTGAGACTTTACCTTGAAATTTAACCCTGGGATTTAACCCTAAGTCTTAATGCTAAGACTTAACTTTAAGATGTACCATTAAGACTTAACCTTAAAGTGTAACCTTAAGATTTACACTCAATACTTAACCCTAAGACTTAACCCTATGATTTAAACTTAAGGTTAAACCTTAAGACAAAACTTGAAGACTTAATTCAAAGACTTATCCCTAAGACTCAACACTGAGACGTAAACCTAAGATTTAAGACTTAACCCTAAGACTTCGCCCCAAGACTTAAGTCTAAGACTTCAAGTTATGAATTAAACTTTAGACTTAACCCTAAGACTCAAGCCATAAGACTTCACCTTAAGACTTAACCCGAAGACTTAACCTTAAAATTTAACCCTAAGACTGAACCCTAAAATATAACTTTTAAGACTTAACAATAAGACTGAACATTAAGACACAACCTTACGACTTCTACCCTGAGACCTAAGCTTGAGACTTAACACTGAGATTTAACCCTAAGACTTAACTTTAAGATGTAACATTCGGACTTAACCTTCAAACTTAACCCTAAGCCTCAACCTTAAGAAGTAACTTGAAGACTTAACCCTGAGAATGAACTCTAAGACTTCAACTTAATAATTAACGCTCAGATATAACCCTCAGGCTTAAACTTAAGAAATAACCCTAAGACTTAACCTTAATATTTAACTTGAAGATGTAACCTTAAGGCTTAACCCTAAACTTAACCCTAAGAGTTAACCTTAAGTGTTGACCTTACAGATTTAACACTAAGAGTTAACCTTAGGACTGAAACGTTAAGACTTAACCCTAAGACTTATCCCCAAGACTTAACTCTAAAGAGTTAACCCTAAGACTTCAACTTGTGATTTAAACTTTAGACTGAACGCTAAGACTTAAAATTACGATTTAACATTAAGATTTAACTATAAGGCTTAACCCTAAGACTTCAGGTTAAGTTTTAACCTTAAGACTCAACCCTGAGACTTAGTCGTGAAATTTATCCATAAGACTTATCCCTAAAACTGAAAACTGAGACTTAAACCTAAGATTTAACCTGAAGACTTAACCCTAAAACGTAGCCCTGAGACTTATCCTTGAGCTTTAACCTTGATACTTAATCCTGAGACTTAGCCCTAAGACTTATCCCCAAGACATAACTCTAAGGCTTAACCCTAAGACTTAACCTTAAGGCTCAACCTTAAGACTTAACATTAAGACTTAACCCTGAGACTTAACCATAAGACTTATCCTCAAGATTGTACTCTAAGACTTAACCCTAAGACTTAAGATGAAGACTTAACCCTAAGACTCAATCTATGAGATGTAAACTTAAGACTTAATTAACCCTAAGACTCAATCTATGAGATGTAAACTTAAGACTTAACCTTTAGGAATTAACCCTGACACTTAACCTTAAGGCTTAACCCTAAGACTTAAGCTTAAGGTTTAAACTTAAGACTTATCCCTAAGACATAATCCTGAGACTTAACCCTAAGACTTAACCTCAAGTTTAACTTCAAAACTTAACCCTAAGACTGAATCCTAAGACACAACTTGACCACGTAACCCTGAGACTTAACCTTGAGACTTTACCTTGAAATTTAACCCTGGGATTTAACCCTAAGTCTTAATGCTAAGACTTCACTTGAAGATGTACCATTAAGACTTAACCTTAAAGCGTAACCTTAAGATTTACACTCAATACTTAACCCTAAGACTTAACCCTATGATTTAAACTTAAGGTTAAACCTTAAGACAAAACTTGAAGACTTAATTCAAAGACTTATCCCTAAGACTCAACACTGAGACGTAAACCTAAGATTTAAGACTTAACCCTAAGACTTAGCCCCAAGACTTAAGTCTAAGACTTCAAGTTATGAATTAAACTTTAGACTTAACCCTAAGACTCAAGCCATAAGACTTCACCTTAAGACTTAACCTGAAGACTTAACCTTAAAATTTAACCCTAAGACTGAACCCTAAAATATAACTTTTAAGACTTAACAATAAGACTGAACATTAAGACACAACCTTACGACTTCTACCCTGAGACCTAAGCTTGAGACTTAACACTGAGATTTAACCCTAAGACTTAACTTTAAGATGTAACATTCGGACTTAACCTTCAAACTTAACCCTAAGCCTCAACCTTAAGAAGTAACTTGAAGACTTAACCCTGAGAATGAACTCTAAGACTTCAACTTAATAATTAACGCTCAGATATAACCCTCAGGCTTAAACTTAAGAAATAACCCTAAGACTTAACCTTAATATTTAACTTGAAGATGTAACCTTAAGGCTTAACCCTAAACTTAACCCTAAGAGTTAACCTTAAGTGTTGACCTTACAGATTTAACCCTAAGAGTTAACCTTAGGACTGAAACGTTAAGACTTAACCCTAAGACTTATCCCCAAGACTTAACTCTAAAGAGTTAACCCTAAGACTTCAACTTGTGATTTAAACTTTAGACTGAACGCTAAGACTTAAAATTACGATTTAACATTAAGATTTAACCATAAGACTTAACCCTAAGACTTCAGGTTAAGTTTTAACCTTAAGACTCAACCCTGAGACTTAGTCGTGAAATTTATCCATAAGACTTATCCCTAAAACTGAAAACTGAGACTTAAACCTAAGATTTAACCTGAAGACTTAACCCTAAAACGTAGCCCTGAGACTTATCCTTGAGCTTTAACCTTGATACTTAATCCTGAGACTTAGCCCTAAGACTTATCCCCAAGACATAACTCTAAGGCTTAACCCTAAGACTTAACCTTAAGGCTCAACCTTAAGACTTAACATTAAGACTTAACCCTGAGACTTAACCATAAGACTTATCCTCAAGATTGTACTCTAAGACTTAACCCTAAGACTTAAGATGAAGACTTAACCCTAAGACTCAATCTATGAGATGTAAACTTAAGACTTAATTAACCCTAAGACTCAATCTATGAGATGTAAACTTAAGACTTAACCTTTAGGAATTAACCCTGACACTTAACCTTAAGGCTTAACCCTAAGACTTAAGCTTAAGGTTTAAACTTAAGACTTATCCCTAAGACATAATCCTGAGACTTAACCCTAAGACTTAACCTCAAGTTTAACTTCAAAACTTAACCCTAAGACTGAATCCTAAGACACAACTTGACCACGTAACCCTGAGACTTAACCTTGAGACTTTACCTTGAAATTTAACCCTGGGATTTAACCCTAAGTCTTAATGCTAAGACTTAACTTTAAGATGTACCATTAAGACTTAACCTTAAAGCGTAACCTTAAGATTTACACTCAATACTTAACCCTAAGACTTAACCCTATGATTTAAACTTAAGGTTAAACCTTAAGACAAAACTTGAAGACTTAATTCAAAGACTTATCCCTAAGACTCAACACTGAGACGTAAACCTAAGATTTAAGACTTAACCCTAAGACTTAGCCCCAAGACTTAAGTCTAAGACTTCAAGTTATGAATTAAACTTTAGACTTAACCCTAAGACTCAAGCCATAAGACTTCACCTTAAGACTTAACCTGAAGACTTAACCTTAAAATTTAACCCTAAGACTGAACCCTAAAATATAACTTTTAAGACTTAACAATAAGACTGAACATTAAGACACAACCTTACGACTTCTACCCTGAGACCTAAGCTTGAGACTTAACACTGAGATTTAACCCTAAGACTTAACTTTAAGATGTAACATTCGGACTTAACCTTCAAACTTAACCCTAAGCCTCAACCTTAAGAAGTAACTTGAAGACTTAACCCTGAGAATGAACTCTAAGACTTCAACTTAATAATTAACGCTCAGATATAACCCTCAGGCTTAAACTTAAGAAATAACCCTAAGACTTAACCTTAATATTTAACTTGAAGATGTAACCTTAAGGCTTAACCCTAAACTTAACCCTAAGAGTTAACCTTAAGTGTTGACCTTACAGATTTAACCCTAAGAGTTAACCTTAGGACTGAAACGTTAAGACTTAACCCTAAGACTTATCCCCAAGACTTAACTCTAAAGAGTTAACCCTAAGACTTCAACTTGTGATTTAAACTTTAGACTGAACGCTAAGACTTAAAATTACGATTTAACATTAAGATTTAACCATAAGACTTAACCCTAAGACTTCAGGTTAAGTTTTAACCTTAAGACTCAACCCTGAGACTTAGTCGTGAAATTTATCCATAAGACTTATCCCTAAAACTGAAAACTGAGACTTAAACCTAAGATTTAACCTGAAGACTTAACCCTAAAACGTAGCCCTGAGACTTATCCTTGAGCTTTAACCTTGATACTTAATCCTGAGACTTAGCCCTAAGACTTATCCCCAAGACATAACTCTAAGGCTTAACCCTAAGACTTAACCTTAAGGCTCAACCTTAAGACTTAACATTAAGACTTAACCCTGAGACTTAACCATAAGACTTATCCTCAAGATTGTACTCTAAGACTTAACCCTAAGACTTAAGATGAAGACTTAACCCTAAGACTCAATCTATGAGATGTAAACTTAAGACTTAATTAACCCTAAGACTCAATCTATGAGATGTAAACTTAAGACTTAACCTTTAGGAATTAACCCTGACACTTAACCTTAAGGCTTAACCCTAAGACTTAAGCTTAAGGTTTAAACTTAAGACTTATCCCTAAGACATAATCCTGAGACTTAACCCTAAGACTTAACCTCAAGTTTAACTTCAAAACTTAACCCTAAGACTGAATCCTAAGACACAACTTGACCACGTAACCCTGAGACTTAACCTTGAGACTTTACCTTGAAATTTAACCCTGGGATTTAACCCTAAGTCTTAATGCTAAGACTTAACTTTAAGATGTACCATTAAGACTTAACCTTAAAGCGTAACCTTAAGATTTACACTCAATACTTAACCCTAAGACTTAACCCTATGATTTAAACTTAAGGTTAAACCTTAAGACAAAACTTGAAGACTTAATTCAAAGACTTATCCCTAAGACTCAACACTGAGACGTAAACCTAAGATTTAAGACTTAACCCTAAGACTTAGCCCCAAGACTTAAGTCTAAGACTTCAACTTATGAATTAAACTTTAGACTTAACCCTAAGACTCAAGCCATAAGACTTCACCTTAAGACTTAACCCGAAGACTTAACCTTAAAATTTAACCCTAAGACTGAACCCTAAAATATAACTTTTAAGACTTAACAATAAGACTGAACATTAAGACACAGCCTTACGACTTCTACCCTGAGACCTAAGCTTGAGACTTAACACTGAGATTTAACCCTAAGACTTAACTTTAAGATGTAACATTCGGACTTAACCTTCAAACTTAACCCTAAGCCTCAACCTTAAGAAGTAACTTGAAGACTTAACCCTGAGAATGAACTCTAAGACTTCAACTTAATAATTAACGCTCAGATATAACCCTCAGGCTTAAACTTAAGAAATAACCCTAAGACTTAACCTTAATATTTAACTTGAAGATGTAACCTTAAGGCTTAACCCTAAACTTAACCCTAAGAGTTAACCTTAAGTGTTGACCTTACAGATTTAACCCTAAGAGTTAACCTTAGGACTGAAACGTTAAGACTTAACCCTAAGACTTATCCCCAAGACTTAACTCTAAAGAGTTAACCCTAAGACTTCAACTTGTGATTTAAACTTTAGACTGAAGGCTAAGACTTAAAATTACGATTTAACATTAAGATTTAACCATAAGGCTTAACCCTAAGACTTCAGGTTAAGTTTTAACCTTAAGACTCAACCCTGAGACTTAGTCGTGAAATTTATCCATAAGACTTATCCCTAAAACTGAAAACTGAGACTTAAACCTAAGATTTAACCTGAAGACTTAACCCTAAAACGTAGCCCTGAGACTTATCCTTGAGCTTTAACCTTGATACTTAATCCTGAGACTTAGCCCTAAGACTTAGCCCCAAGACATAACTCTAAGGCTTAACCCTAAGACTTAACCTTAAGGCTCAACCTTAAGACTTAACATTAAGACTTAACCCTGAGACTTAACCATAAGACTTATCCTCAAGATTGTACTCTAAGACTTAACCCTAAGACTTAAGATGAAGACTTAACCCTAAGACTCAATCTATGAGATGTAAACTTAAGACTTAATTAACCCTAAGACTCAATCTATGAGATGTAAACTTAAGACTTAACCTTTAGGAATTAACCCTGACACTTAACCTTAAGGCTTAACCCTAAGACTTAAGCTTAAGGTTTAAACTTAAGACTTATCCCTAAGACATAATCCTGAGACTTAACCCTAAGACTTAACCTCAAGTTTAACTTCAAAACTTAACCCTAAGACTGAATCCTAAGACACAACTTGACCACGTAACCCTGAGACTTAACCTTGAGACTTTACCTTGAAATTTAACCCTGGGATTTAACCCTAAGTCTTAATGCTAAGACTTCACTTGAAGATGTACCATTAAGACTTAATCTTAAAGCGTAACCTTAAGATTTACACGCAATACTTAACCCTAAGACTTAACCCTATGATTTAAACTTAAGGTTAAACCTTAAGACAAAACTTGAAGACTTAATTCAAAGACTTATCCCTAAGACTCAACACTGAGACGTAAACCTAAGATTTAAGACTTAACCCTAAGACTTAGCCCCAAGACTTAAGTCTAAGACTTCAAGTTATGAATTAAACTTTAGACTTAACCCTAAGACTCAAGCCATAAGACTTCACCTTAAGACTTAACCCTAAGACTTAACCCGAAGACTTAACCTTAAAATTTAACCCTAAGACTGAACCCTAAAATATAACTTTTAAGACTTAACAATAAGACTGAACATTAAGACACAGCCTTACGACTTCTACCCTGAGACCTAAGCTTGAGACTTAACACTGAGATTTAACCCTAAGACTTAACTTTAAGATGTAACATTCGGACTTAACCTTCAAACTTAACCCTAAGCCTCAACCTTAAGAAGTAACTTGAAGACTTAACCCTGAGAATGAACTCTAAGACTTCAACTTAATAATTAACGCTCAGATATAACCCTCAGGCTTAAACTTAAGAAATAACCCTAAGACTTAACCTTAATATTTAACTTGAAGATGTAACCTTAAGGCTTAACCCTAAACTTAACCCTAAGAGTTAACCTTAAGTGTTGACCTTACAGATTTAACCCTAAGAGTTAACCTTAGGACTGAAACGTTAAGACTTAACCCTAAGACTTTTCCCCAAGACTTAATTCTAAAGAGTTAACCCTAAGACTTCAACTTGTGATTTAAACTTTAGACTGAACGCTAAGACTTAAAATTACGATTTAACATTAAGATTTAACCATAAGGCTTAACCCTAAGACTTCAGGGTAAGTTTTAACCTGAAGACTCAACCCTGAGACTTAGTCGTGAAATTTATCCATAAGACTTATCCCTAAAACTGAAAACTGAGACTTAAACCTAAGATTTAACCTGAAGACTTAACCCTAAAACGTAGCCCTGAGACTTATCCTTGAGCTTTAACCTTGATACTTAATCCTGAGACTTAGCCCTAAGACTTATCCCCAAGACATAACTCTAAGGCTTAACCCTAAGACTTAACCTTAAGGCTCAACCTTAAGACTTAACATTAAGACTTAACCCTGAGACTTAACCATAAGACTTATCCTCAAGATTGTACTCTAAGACTTAACCCTAAGACTTAAGATGAAGACTTAACCCTAAGACTCAATCTATGAGATGTAAACTTAAGACTTAATTAACCCTAAGACTCAATCTATGAGATGTAAACTTAAGACTTAACCTTTAGGAATTAACCCTGACACTTAACCTTAAGGCTTAACCCTAAGACTTAAGCTTAAGGTTTAAACTTAAGACTTATCCCTAAGACATAATCCTGAGACTTAACCCTAAGACTTAACCTCAAGTTTAACTTCAAAACTTAACCCTAAGACTGAATCCTAAGACACAACCTTACCACGTAACCCTGAGACTTAACCTTGAGACTTTACCTTGAAATTTAACCCTGGGATTTAACCCTAAGTCTTAATGCTAAGACTTCACTTGAAGATGTACCATTAAGACTTAACCTTAAAGTGTAACCTTAAGATTTACACTCAATACTTAACCCTAAGACTTAACCCTATGATTTAAACTTAAGGTTAAACCTTAAGACAAAACTTGAAGACTTAATTCAAAGACTTATCCCTAAGACTCAACACTGAGACTTAAACCTAAGATTTAAGACTTAACCCTAAGACTTAGCCCCAAGACTTAAGTCTAAGACTTCAAGTTATGAATTAAACTTTAGACTTAACCCTAAGACTCAAGCCATAAGACTTCACCTTAAGACTTAACCCGAAGACTTAACCTTAAAATTTAACCCTAAGACTGAACCCTAAAATATAACTTTTAAGACTTAACAATAAGACTGAACATTAAGACACAACCTTACGACTTCTACCCTGAGACCTAAGCTTGAGACTTAACACTGAGATTTAACCCTAAGACTTAACTTTAAGATGTAACATTCGGACTTAACCTTCAAACTTAACCCTAAGCCTCAACCTTAAGAAGTAACTTGAAGACTTAACCCTGAGAATGAACTCTAAGACTTCAACTTAATAATTAACGCTCAGATATAACCCTCAGGCTTAAACTTAAGAAATAACCCTAAGACTTAACCTTAATATTTAACTTGAAGATGTAACCTTAAGGCTTAACCCTAAACTTAACCCTAAGAGTTAACCTTAAGTGTTGACCTTACAGATTTAACCCTAAGAGTTAACCTTAGGACTGAAACGTTAAGACTTAACCCTAAGACTTATCCCCAAGACTTAACTCTAAAGAGTTAACCCTAAGACTTCAACTTGTGATTTAAACTTTAGACTGAACGCTAAGACTTAAAATTACGATTTAACATTAAGATTTAACCATAAGGCTTAACCCTAAGACTTCAGGTTAAGTTTTAACCTTAAGACTCAACCCTGAGACTTAGTCGTGAAATTTATCCATAAGACTTATCCCTAAAACTGAAAACTGAGACTTAAACCTAAGATTTAACCTGAAGACTTAACCCTAAAACGTAGCCCTGAGACTTATCCTTGAGCTTTAACCTTGATACTTAATCCTGAGACTTAGCCCTAAGACTTATCCCCAAGACATAACTCTAAGGCTTAACCCTAAGACTTAACCTTAAGGCTCAACCTTAAGACTTAACATTAAGACTTAACCCTGAGACTTAACCATAAGACTTATCCTCAAGATTGTACTCTAAGACTTAACCCTAAGACTTAAGATGAAGACTTAACCCTAAGACTCAATCTATGAGATGTAAACTTAAGACTTAATTAACCCTAAGACTCAATCTATGAGATGTAAACTTAAGACTTAACCTTTAGGAATTAACCCTGACACTTAACCTTAAGGCTTAACCCTAAGACTTAAGCTTAAGGTTTAAACTTAAGACTTATCCCTAAGACATAATCCTGAGACTTAACCCTAAGACTTAACCTCAAGTTTAACTTCAAAACTTAACCCTAAGACTGAATCCTAAGACACAACTTGACCACGTAACCCTGAGACTTAACCTTGAGACTTTACCTTGAAATTTAACCCTGGGATTTAACCCTAAGTCTTAATGCTAAGACTTCACTTGAAGATGTACCATTAAGACTTAACCTTAAAGCGTAACCTTAAGATTTACACTCAATACTTAACCCTAAGACTTAACCCTATGATTTAAACTTAAGGTTAAACCTTAAGACAAAACTTGAAGACTTAATTCAAAGACTTATCCCTAAGACTCAACACTGAGACTTAAACCTAAGATTTAAGACTTAACCCTAAGACTTAGCCCCAAGACTTAAGTCTAAGACTTCAAGTTATGAATTAAACTTTAGACTTAACCCTAAGACTCAAGCCATAAGACTTCACCTTAAGACTTAACCCGAAGACTTAACCTTAAAATTTAACCCTAAGACTGAACCCTAAAATATAACTTTTAAGACTTAACAATAAGACTGAACATTAAGACACAACCTTACGACTTCTACCCTGAGACCTAAGCTTGAGACTTAACACTGAGATTTAACCCTAAGACTTAACTTTAAGATGTAACATTCGGACTTAACCTTCAAACTTAACCCTAAGCCTCAACCTTAAGAAGTAACTTGAAGACTTAACCCTGAGAATGAACTCTAAGACTTCAACTTAATAATTAACGCTCAGATATAACCCTCAGACTTAAACTTAAGAAATAGCCCTAAGACTTAACCTTAATATTTAACTTGAAGATGTAACCTTAAGGCTTAACCCTAAACTTAACCCTAAGAGTTAACCTTAAGTGTTGACCTTACAGATTTAACCCTAAGAGTTAACCTTAGGACTGAAACGTTAAGACTTAACCCTAAGACTTATCCCCAAGACTTAACTCTAAAGAGTTAACCCTAAGACTTCAACTTGTGATTTAAACTTTAGACTGAACGCTAAGACTTAAAATTACGATTTAACATTAAGATTTAACCATAAGACTTAACCCTAAGACTTCAGGTTAAGTTTTAACCTTAAGACTCAACCCTGAGACTTAGTCGTGAAATTTATCCATAAGACTTATCCCTAAAACTGAAAACTGAGACTTAAACCTAAGATTTAACCTGAAGACTTAACCCTAAAACGTAGCCCTGAGACTTATCCTTGAGCTTTAACCTTGATACTTAATCCTGAGACTTAGCCCTAAGACTTATCCCCAAGACATAACTCTAAGGCTTAACCCTAAGACTTAACCTTAAGGCTCAACCTTAAGACTTAACATTAAGACTTAACCCTGAGACTTAACCATAAGACTTATCCTCAAGATTGTACTCTAAGACTTAACCCTAAGACTTAAGATGAAGACTTAACCCTAAGACTCAATCTATGAGATGTAAACTTAAGACTTAATTAACCCTAAGACTCAATCTATGAGATGTAAACTTAAGACTTAACCTTTAGGAATTAACCCTGACACTTAACCTTAAGGCTTAACCCTAAGACTTAAGCTTAAGGTTTAAACTTAAGACTTATCCCTAAGACATAATCCTGAGACTTAACCCTAAGACTTAACCTCAAGTTTAACTTCAAAACTTAACCCTAAGACTGAATCCTAAGACACAACTTGACCACGTAACCCTGAGACTTAACCTTGAGACTTTACCTTGAAATTTAACCCTGGGATTTAACCCTAAGTCTTAATGCTAAGACTTCACTTGAAGATGTACCATTAAGACTTAACCTTAAAGCGTAACCTTAAGATTTACACGCAATACTTAACCCTAAGACTTAACCCTATGATTTAAACTTAAGGTTAAACCTTAAGACAAAACTTGAAGACTTAATTCAAAGACTTATCCCTAAGACTCAACACTGAGACGTAAACCTAAGATTTAAGACTTAACCCTAAGACTTAGCCCCAAGACTTAAGTCTAAGACTTCAAGTTATGAATTAAACTTTAGACTTAACCCTAAGACTCAAGCCATAAGACTTCACCTTAAGACTTAACCCTAAGACTTAACCCGAAGACTTAACCTTAAAATTTAACCCTAAGACTGAACCCTAAAATATAACTTTTAAGACTTAACAATAAGACTGAACATTAAGACACAGCCTTACGACTTCTACCCTGAGACCTAAGCTTGAGACTTAACACTGAGATTTAACCCTAAGACTTAACTTTAAGATGTAACATTCGGACTTAACCTTAAAACTTAACCCTAAGCCTCAACCTTAAGAAGTAACTTGAAGACTTAACCCTGAGAATGAACTCTAAGACTTCAACTTAATAATTAACGCTCAGATATAACCCTCAGACTTAAACTTAAGAAATAGCCCTAAGACTTAACCTTAATATTTAACTTGAAGATGTAACCTTAAGGCTTAACCCTAAACTTAACCCTAAGAGTTAACCTTAAGTGTTGACCTTACAGATTTAACCCTAAGAGTTAACCTTAGGACTGAAACGTTAAGACTTAACCCTAAGACTTTTCCCCAAGACTTAATTCTAAAGAGTTAACCCTAAGACTTCAACTTGTGATTTAAACTTTAGACTGAACGCTAAGACTTAAAATTACGATTTAACATTAAGATTTAACCATAAGGCTTAACCCTAAGACTTCAGGGTAAGTTTTAACCTGAAGACTCAACCCTGAGACTTAGTCGTGAAATTTATCCATAAGACTTATCCCTAAAACTGAAAACTGAGACTTAAACCTAAGATTTAACCTGAAGACTTAACCCTAAAACGTAGCCCTGAGACTTATCCTTGAGCTTTAACCTTGATACTTAATCCTGAGACTTAGCCCTAAGACTTATCCCCAAGACATAACTCTAAGGCTTAACCCTAAGACTTAACCTTAAGGCTCAACCTTAAGACTTAACATTAAGACTTAACCCTGAGACTTAACCATAAGACTTATCCTCAAGATTGTACTCTAAGACTTAACCCTAAGACTTAAGATGAAGACTTAACCCTAAGACTCAATCTATGAGATGTAAACTTAAGACTTAATTAACCCTAAGACTCAATCTATGAGATGTAAACTTAAGACTTAACCTTTAGGAATTAACCCTGACACTTAACCTTAAGGCTTAACCCTAAGACTTAAGCTTAAGGTTTAAACTTAAGACTTATCCCTAAGACATAATCCTGAGACTTAACCCTAAGACTTAACCTCAAGTTTAACTTCAAAACTTAACCCTAAGACTGAATCCTAAGACACAACTTGACCACGTAACCCTGAGACTTAACCTTGAGACTTTACCTTGAAATTTAACCCTGGGATTTAACCCTAAGTCTTAATGCTAAGACTTCACTTGAAGATGTACCATTAAGACTTAACCTTAAAGCGTAACCTTAAGATTTGCACTCAATACTTAACCCTAAGACTTAACCCTATGATTTAAACTTAAGGTTAAACCTTAAGACAAAACTTGAAGACTTAATTCAAAGACTTATCCCTAAGACTCAACACTGAGACTTAAGCCTAAGATTTAAGACTTAACCCTAAGACTTAGCCCCAAGACTTAAGTCTAAGACTTCAAGTTATGAATTAAACTTTAGACTTAACCCTAAGACTCAAGCCATAAGACTTCACCTTAAGACTTAACCCGAAGACTTAACCTTTAAATTTAACCCTAAGACTGAACCCTAAAATATAACTTTTAAGACTTAACAATAAGACTGAACATTAAGACACAACCTTACGACTTCTACCCTGAGACCTAACCTTGAGACTTAACACTGAGATTTAACCCTAAGACTTAACTTTAAGATGTAACATTCGGACTTAACCTTCAAACTTAACCCTAAGCCTCAACCTTAAGAAGTAACTTGAAGACTTAACCCTGAGAATGAACTCTAAGACTTCAACTTAATAATTAACGCTCAGATATAACCCTCAGGCTTAAACTTAAGAAATAACCCTAAGACTTAACCTTAATATTTAACTTGAAGATGTAACCTTAAGGCTTAACCCTAAACTTAACCCTAAGAGTTAACCTTAAGTGTTGACCTTACAGATTTAACCCTAAGAGTTAACCTTAGGACTGAAACGTTAAGACTTAACCCTAAGACTTATCCCCAAGACTTAACTCTAAAGAGTTAACCCTAAGACTTCAACTTGTGATTTAAACTTTAGACTGAACGCTAAGACTTAAAATTACGATTTAACATTAAGATTTAACCATAAGACTTAACCCTAAGACTTCAGGTTAAGTTTTAACCTTAAGACTCAACCCTGAGACTTAGTCGTGAAATTTATCCATAAGACTTATCCCTAAAACTGAAAACTGAGACTTAAACCTAAGATTTAACCTGAAGACTTAACCCTAAAACGTAGCCCTGAGACTTATCCTTGAGCTTTAACCTTGATACTTAATCCTGAGACTTAGCCCTAAGACTTAGCCCCAAGACATAACTCTAAGGCTTAACCCTAAGACTTAACCTTAAGGCTCAACCTTAAGACTTAACATTAAGACTTAACCCTGAGACTTAACCATAAGACTTATCCTCAAGATTGTACTCTAAGACTTAACCCTAAGACTTAAGATGAAGACTTAACCCTAAGACTCAATCTATGAGATGTAAACTTAAGACTTAATTAACCCTAAGACTCAATCTATGAGATGTAAACTTAAGACTTAACCTTTAGGAATTAACCCTGACACTTAACCTTAAGGCTTAACCCTAAGACTTAAGCTTAAGGTTTAAACTTAAGACTTATCCCTAAGACATAATCCTGAGACTTAACCCTAAGACTTAACCTCAAGTTTAACTTCAAAACTTAACCCTAAGACTGAATCCTAAGACACAACTTGACCACGTAACCCTGAGACTTAACCTTGAGACTTTACCTTGAAATTTAACCCTGGGATTTAACCCTAAGTCTTAATGCTAAGACTTAACTTTAAGATGTACCATTAAGACTTAACCTTAAAGTGTAACCTTAAGATTTACACTCAATACTTAACCCTAAGACTTAACCCTATGATTTAAACTTAAGGTTAAACCTTAAGACAAAACTTGAAGACTTAATTCAAAGACTTATCCCTAAGACTCAACACTGAGACGTAAACCTAAGATTTAAGACTTAACCCTAAGACTTCGCCCCAAGACTTAAGTCTAAGACTTCAAGTTATGAATTAAACTTTAGACTTAACCCTAAGACTCAAGCCATAAGACTTCACCTTAAGACTTAACCCGAAGACTTAACCTTAAAATTTAACCCTAAGACTGAACCCTAAAATATAACTTTTAAGACTTAACAATAAGACTGAACATTAAGACACAGCCTTACGACTTCTACCCTGAGACCTAAGCTTGAGACTTAACACTGAGATTTAACCCTAAGACTTAACTTTAAGATGTAACATTCGGACTTAACCTTCAAACTTAACCCTAAGCCTCAACCTTAAGAAGTAACTTGAAGACTTAACCCTGAGAATGAACTCTAAGACTTCAACTTAATAATTAACGCTCAGATATAACCCTCAGACTTAAACTTAAGAAATAGCCCTAAGACTTAACCTTAATATTTAACTTGAAGATGTAACCTTAAGGCTTAACCCTAAACTTAACCCTAAGAGTTAACCTTAAGTGTTGACCTTACAGATTTAACCCTAAGAGTTAACCTTAGGACTGAAACGTTAAGACTTAACCCTAAGACTTATCCCCAAGACTTAACTCTAAAGAGTTAACCCTAAGACTTCAACTTGTGATTTAAACTTTAGACTGAACGCTAAGACTTAAAATTACGATTTAACATTAAGATTTAACCATAAGACTTAACCCTAAGACTTCAGGTTAAGTTTTAACCTTAAGACTCAACCCTGAGACTTAGTCGTGAAATTTATCCATAAGACTTATCCCTAAAACTGAAAACTGAGACTTAAACCTAAGATTTAACCTGAAGACTTAACCCTAAAACGTAGCCCTGAGACTTATCCTTGAGCTTTAACCTTGATACTTAATCCTGAGACTTAGCCCTAAGACTTATCCCCAAGACATAACTCTAAGGCTTAACCCTAAGACTTAACCTTAAGGCTCAACCTTAAGACTTAACATTAAGACTTAACCCTGAGACTTAACCATAAGACTTATCCTCAAGATTGTACTCTAAGACTTAAGATGAAGACTTAACCCTAAGACTCAATCTATGAGATGTAAACTTAAGACTTAATTAACCCTAAGACTCAATCTATGAGATGTAAACTTAAGACTTAACCTTTAGGAATTAACCCTGACACTTAACCTTAAGGCTTAACCCTAAGACTTAAGCTTAAGGTTTAAACTTAAGACTTATCCCTAAGACATAATCCTGAGACTTAACCCTAAGACTTAACCTCAAGTTTAACTTCAAAACTTAACCCTAAGACTGAATCCTAAGACACAACTTGACCACGTAACCCTGAGACTTAACCTTGAGACTTTACCTTGAAATTTAACCCTGGGATTTAACCCTAAGTCTTAATGCTAAGACTTCACTTGAAGATGTACCATTAAGACTTAATCTTAAAGCGTAACCTTAAGATTTACACGCAATACTTAACCCTAAGACTTAACCCTATGATTTAAACTTAAGGTTAAACCTTAAGACAAAACTTGAAGACTTAATTCAAAGACTTATCCCTAAGACTCAACACTGAGACGTAAACCTAAGATTTAAGACTTAACCCTAAGACTTAGCCCCAAGACTTAAGTCTAAGACTTCAAGTTATGAATTAAACTTTAGACTTAACCCTAAGACTCAAGCCATAAGACTTCACCTTAAGACTTAACCCTAAGACTTAACCCGAAGACTTAACCTTAAAATTTAACCCTAAGACTGAACCCTAAAATATAACTTTTAAGACTTAACAATAAGACTGAACATTAAGACACAGCCTTACGACTTCTACCCTGAGACCTAAGCTTGAGACTTAACACTGAGATTTAACCCTAAGACTTAACTTTAAGATGTAACATTCGGACTTAACCTTAAAACTTAACCCTAAGCCTCAACCTTAAGAAGTAACTTGAAGACTTAACCCTGAGAATGAACTCTAAGACTTCAACTTAATAATTAACGCTCAGATATAACCCTCAGACTTAAACTTAAGAAATAGCCCTAAGACTTAACCTTAATATTTAACTTGAAGATGTAACCTTAAGGCTTAACCCTAAACTTAACCCTAAGAGTTAACCTTAAGTGTTGACCTTACAGATTTAACCCTAAGAGTTAACCTTAGGACTGAAACGTTAAGACTTAACCCTAAGACTTTTCCCCAAGACTTAATTCTAAAGAGTTAACCCTAAGACTTCAACTTGTGATTTAAACTTTAGACTGAACGCTAAGACTTAAAATTATGATTTAACATTAAGATTTAACCATAAGGCTTAACCCTAAGACTTCAGGGTAAGTTTTAACCTGAAGACTCAACCCTGAGACTTAGTCGTGAAATTTATCCATAAGACTTATCCCTAAAACTGAAAACTGAGACTTAAACCTAAGATTTAACCTGAAGACTTAACCCTAAAACGTAGCCCTGAGACTTATCCTTGAGCTTTAACCTTGATACTTAATCCTGAGACTTAGCCCTAAGACTTATCCCCAAGACATAACTCTAAGGCTTAACCCTAAGACTTAACCTTAAGGCTCAACCTTAAGACTTAACATTAAGACTTAACCCTGAGACTTAACCATAAGACTTATCCTCAAGATTGTACTCTAAGACTTAACCCTAAGACTTAAGATGAAGACTTAACCCTAAGACTCAATCTATGAGATGTAAACTTAAGACTTAATTAACCCTAAGACTCAATCTATGAGATGTAAACTTAAGACTTAACCTTTAGGAATTAACCCTGACACTTAACCTTAAGGCTTAACCCTAAGACTTAAGCTTAAGGTTTAAACTTAAGACTTATCCCTAAGACATAATCCTGAGACTTAACCCTAAGACTTAACCTCAAGTTTAACTTCAAAACTTAACCCTAAGACTGAATCCTAAGACACAACTTGACCACGTAACCCTGAGACTTAACCTTGAGACTTTACCTTGAAATTTAACCCTGGGATTTAACCCTAAGTCTTAATGCTAAGACTTCACTTGAAGATGTACCATTAAGACTTAACCTTAAAGCGTAACCTTAAGATTTGCACTCAATACTTAACCCTAAGACTTAACCCTATGATTTAAACTTAAGGTTAAACCTTAAGACAAAACTTGAAGACTTAATTCAAAGACTTATCCCTAAGACTCAACACTGAGACTTAAGCCTAAGATTTAAGACTTAACCCTAAGACTTAGCCCCAAGACTTAAGTCTAAGACTTCAAGTTATGAATTAAACTTTAGACTTAACCCTAAGACTCAAGCCATAAGACTTCACCTTAAGACTTAACCCGAAGACTTAACCTTTAAATTTAACCCTAAGACTGAACCCTAAAATATAACTTTTAAGACTTAACAATAAGACTGAACATTAAGACACAACCTTACGACTTCTACCCTGAGACCTAAGCTTGAGACTTAACACTGAGATTTAACCCTAAGACTTAACTTTAAGATGTAACATTCGGACTTAACCTTCAAACTTAACCCTAAGCCTCAACCTTAAGAAGTAACTTGAAGACTTAACCCTGAGAATGAACTCTAAGACTTCAACTTAATAATTAACGCTCAGATATAACCCTCAGGCTTAAACTTAAGAAATAGCCCTAAGACTTAACCTTAATATTTAACTTGAAGATGTAACCTTAAGTCTTAACCCTAAACTTAACCCTAAGAGTTAACCTTAAGTGTTGACCTTACAGATTTAACCCTAAGAGTTAACCTTAGGACTGAAACGTTAAGACTTAACCCTAAGACTTATCCCCAAGACTTAACTCTAAAGAGTTAACCCTAAGACTTCAACTTGTGATTTAAACTTTAGACTGAACGCTAAGACTTAAAATTACGATTTAACATTAAGATTTAACCATAAGACTTAACCCTAAGACTTCAGGGTAAGTTTTAACCTGAAGACTCAACCCTGAGACTTAGTCGTGAAATTTATCCATAAGACTTATCCCTAAAACTGAAAACTGAGACTTAAACCTAAGATTTAACCTGAAGACTTAACCCTAAAACGTAGCCCTGAGACTTATCCTTGAGCTTTAACCTTGATACTTAATCCTGAGACTTAGCCCTAAGACTTATCCCCAAGACATAACTCTAAGGCTTAACCCTAAGACTTAACCTTAAGGCTCAACCTTAAGACTTAACATTAAGACTTAACCCTGAGACTTAACCATAAGACTTATCCTCAAGATTGTACTCTAAGACTTAACCCTAAGACTTAAGATGAAGACTTAACCCTAAGACTCAATCTATGAGATGTAAACTTAAGACTTAATTAACCCTAAGACTCAATCTATGAGATGTAAACTTAAGACTTAACCTTTAGGAATTAACCCTGACACTTAACCTTAAGGCTTAACCCTAAGACTTAAGCTTAAGGTTTAAACTTAAGACTTATCCCTAAGACATAATCCTGAGACTTAACCCTAAGACTTAACCTCAAGTTTAACTTCAAAACTTAACCCTAAGACTGAATCCTAAGACACAACTTGACCACGTAACCCTGAGACTTAACCTTGAGACTTTACCTTGAAATTTAACCCTGGGATTTAACCCTAAGTCTTAATGCTAAGACTTAACTTTAAGATGTACCATTAAGACTTAACCTTAAAGTGTAACCTTAAGATTTACACTCAATACTTAACCCTAAGACTTAACCCTATGATTTAAACTTAAGGTTAAACCTTAAGACAAAACTTGAAGACTTAATTCAAAGACTTATCCCTAAGACTCAACACTGAGACGTAAACCTAAGATTTAAGACTTAACCCTAAGACTTCGCCCCAAGACTTAAGTCTAAGACTTCAAGTTATGAATTAAACTTTAGACTTAACCCTAAGACTCAAGCCATAAGACTTCACCTTAAGACTTAACCCGAAGACTTAACCTTAAAATTTAACCCTAAGACTGAACCCTAAAATATAACTTTTAAGACTTAACAATAAGACTGAACATTAAGACACAACCTTACGACTTCTACCCTGAGACCTAAGCTTGAGACTTAACACTGAGATTTAACCCTAAGACTTAACTTTAAGATGTAACATTCGGACTTAACCTTCAAACTTAACCCTAAGCCTCAACCTTAAGAAGTAACTTGAAGACTTAACCCTGAGAATGAACTCTAAGACTTCAACTTAATAATTAACGCTCAGATATAACCCTCAGACTTAAACTTAAGAAATAGCCCTAAGACTTAACCTTAATATTTAACTTGAAGATGTAACCTTAAGGCTTAACCCTAAACTTAACCCTAAGAGTTAACCTTAAGTGTTGACCTTACAGATTTAACCCTAAGAGTTAACCTTAGGACTGAAACGTTAAGACTTAACCCTAAGACTTATCCCCAAGACTTAACTCTAAAGAGTTAACCCTAAGACTTCAACTTGTGATTTAAACTTTAGACTGAACGCTAAGACTTAAAATTACGATTTAACATTAAGATTTAACCATAAGACTTAACCCTAAGACTTCAGGTTAAGTTTTAACCTTAAGACTCAACCCTGAGACTTAGTCGTGAAATTTATCCATAAGACTTATCCCTAAAACTGAAAACTGAGACTTAAACCTAAGATTTAACCTGAAGACTTAACCCTAAAACGTAGCCCTGAGACTTATCCTTGAGCTTTAACCTTGATACTTAATCCTGAGACTTAGCCCTAAGACTTATCCCCAAGACATAACTCTAAGGCTTAACCCTAAGACTTAACCTTAAGGCTCAACCTTAAGACTTAACATTAAGACTTAACCCTGAGACTTAACCATAAGACTTATCCTCAAGATTGTACTCTAAGACTTAACCCTAAGACTTAAGATGAAGACTTAACCCTAAGACTCAATCTATGAGATGTAAACTTAAGACTTAATTAACCCTAAGACTCAATCTATGAGATGTAAACTTAAGACTTAACCTTTAGGAATTAACCCTGACACTTAACCTTAAGGCTTAACCCTAAGACTTAAGCTTAAGGTTTAAACTTAAGACTTATCCCTAAGACATAATCCTGAGACTTAACCCTAAGACTTAACCTCAAGTTTAACTTCAAAACTTAACCCTAAGACTGAATCCTAAGACACAACTTGACCACGTAACCCTGAGACTTAACCTTGAGACTTTACCTTGAAATTTAACCCTGGGATTTAACCCTAAGTCTTAATGCTAAGACTTAACTTTAAGATGTACCATTAAGACTTAACCTTAAAGTGTAACCTTAAGATTTACACTCAATACTTAACCCTAAGACTTAACCCTATGATTTAAACTTAAGGTTAAACCTTAAGACAAAACTTGAAGACTTAATTCAAAGACTTATCCCTAAGACTCAACACTGAGACGTAAACCTAAGATTTAAGACTTAACCCTAAGACTTCGCCCCAAGACTTAAGTCTAAGACTTCAAGTTATGAATTAAACTTTAGACTTAACCCTAAGACTCAAGCCATAAGACTTCACCTTAAGACTTAACCCGAAGACTTAACCTTAAAATTTAACCCTAAGACTGAACCCTAAAATATAACTTTTAAGACTTAACAATAAGACTGAACATTAAGACACAACCTTACGACTTCTACCCTGAGACCTAAGCTTGAGACTTAACACTGAGATTTAACCCTAAGACTTAACTTTAAGATGTAACATTCGGACTTAACCTTCAAACTTAACCCTAAGCCTCAACCTTAAGAAGTAACTTGAAGACTTAACCCTGAGAATGAACTCTAAGACTTCAACTTAATAATTAACGCTCAGATATAACCCTCAGACTTAAACTTAAGAAATAGCCCTAAGACTTAACCTTAATATTTAACTTGAAGATGTAACCTTAAGGCTTAACCCTAAACTTAACCCTAAGAGTTAACCTTAAGTGTTGACCTTACAGATTTAACCCTAAGAGTTAACCTTAGGACTGAAACGTTAAGACTTAACCCTAAGACTTATCCCCAAGACTTAACTCTAAAGAGTTAACCCTAAGACTTCAACTTGTGATTTAAACTTTAGACTGAACGCTAAGACTTAAAATTACGATTTAACATTAAGATTTAACCATAAGACTTAACCCTAAGACTTCAGGTTAAGTTTTAACCTTAAGACTCAACCCTGAGACTTAGTCGTGAAATTTATCCATAAGACTTATCCCTAAAACTGAAAACTGAGACTTAAACCTAAGATTTAACCTGAAGACTTAACCCTAAAACGTAGCCCTGAGACTTATCCTTGAGCTTTAACCTTGATACTTAATCCTGAGACTTAGCCCTAAGACTTATCCCCAAGACATAACTCTAAGGCTTAACCCTAAGACTTAACCTTAAGGCTCAACCTTAAGACTTAACATTAAGACTTAACCCTGAGACTTAACCATAAGACTTATCCTCAAGATTGTACTCTAAGACTTAAGATGAAGACTTAACCCTAAGACTCAATCTATGAGATGTAAACTTAAGACTTAATTAACCCTAAGACTCAATCTATGAGATGTAAACTTAAGACTTAACCTTTAGGAATTAACCCTGACACTTAACCTTAAGGCTTAACCCTAAGACTTAAGCTTAAGGTTTAAACTTAAGACTTATCCCTAAGACATAATCCTGAGACTTAACCCTAAGACTTAACCTCAAGTTTAACTTCAAAACTTAACCCTAAGACTGAATCCTAAGACACAACTTGACCACGTAACCCTGAGACTTAACCTTGAGACTTTACCTTGAAATTTAACCCTGGGATTTAACCCTAAGTCTTAATGCTAAGACTTCACTTGAAGATGTACCATTAAGACTTAACCTTAAAGTGTAACCTTAAGATTTACACTCAATACTTAACCCTAAGACTTAACCCTATGACTTAAACTTAAGGTTAAACCTTAAGACAAAACTTGAAGACTTAATTCAAAGACTTATCCCTAAGACTCAACACTGAGGCGTAAACCTAAGATTTAAGACTTAACCCTAAGACTTAGCCCCAAGACTTAAGTCTAAGACTTCAAGTTATGAATTAAACTTTAGACTTAACCCTAAGACTCAAGCCATAAGACTTCACCTTAAGACTTAACCCTAAGACTTAACCCGAAGACTTAACCTTAAAATTTAACCCTAAGACTGAACCCTAAAATATAACTTTTAAGACTTAACAATAAGACTGAACATTAAGACACAGCCTTACGACTTCTACCCTGAGACCTAAGCTTGAGACTTAACACTGAGATTTAACCCTAAGACTTAACTTTAAGATGTAACATTCGGACTTAACCTTAAAACTTAACCCTAAGCCTCAACCTTAAGAAGTAACTTGAAGACTTAACCCTGAGAATGAACTCTAAGACTTCAACTTAATAATTAACGCTCAGATATAACCCTCAGACTTAAACTTAAGAAATAGCCCTAAGACTTAACCTTAATATTTAACTTGAAGATGTAACCTTAAGGCTTAACCCTAAACTTAACCCTAAGAGTTAACCTTAAGTGTTGACCTTACAGATTTAACCCTAAGAGTTAACCTTAGGACTGAAACGTTAAGACTTAACCCTAAGACTTATCCCCAAGACTTAACTCTAAAGAGTTAACCCTAAGACTTCAACTTGTGATTTAAACTTTAGACTGAACGCTAAGACTTAAAATTACGATTTAACATTAAGATTTAACCATAAGACTTAACCCTAAGACTTCAGGTTAAGTTTTAACCTTAAGACTCAACCCTGAGACTTAGTCGTGAAATTTATCCATAAGACTTATCCCTAAAACTGAAAACTGAGACTTAAACCTAAGATTTAACCTGAAGACTTAACCCTAAAACGTAGCCCTGAGACTTATCCTTGAGCTTTAACCTTGATACTTAATCCTGAGACTTAGCCCTAAGACTTATCCCCAAGACATAACTCTAAGGCTTAACCCTAAGACTTAACCTTAAGGCTCAACCTTAAGACTTAACATTAAGACTTAACCCTGAGACTTAACCATAAGACTTATCCTCAAGATTGTACTCTAAGACTTAACCCTAAGACTTAAGATGAAGACTTAACCCTAAGACTCAATCTATGAGATGTAAACTTAAGACTTAATTAACCCTAAGACTCAATCTATGAGATGTAAACTTAAGACTTAACCTTTAGGAATTAACCCTGAAACTTAACCTTAAGGCTTAACCCTAAGACTTAAGCTTAAGGTTTAAACTTAAGACTTATCCCTAAGACATAATCCTGAGACTTAACCCTAAGACTTAACCTCAAGTTTAACTTCAAAACTTAACCCTAAGACTGAATCCTAAGACACAACTTGACCACGTAACCCTGAGACTTAACCTTGAGACTTTACCTTGAAATTTAACCCTGGGATTTAACCCTAAGTCTTAATGCTAAGACTTCACTTGAAGATGTACCATTAAGACTTAACCTTAAAGTGTAACCTTAAGATTTACACGCAATACTTAACCCTAAGACTTAACCCTATGATTTAAACTTAAGGTTAAACCTTAAGACAAAACTTGAAGACTTAATTCAAAGACTTATCCCTAAGACTCAACACTGAGACGTAAACCTAAGATTTAAGACTTAACCCTAAGACTTAGCCCCAAGACTTAAGTCTAAGACTTCAAGTTATGAATTAAACTTTAGACTTAACCCTAAGACTCAAGCCATAAGACTTCACCTTAAGACTTAACCCTAAGACTTAACCCGAAGACTTAACCTTAAAATTTAACCCTAAGACTGAACCCTAAAATATAACTTTTAAGACTTAACAATAAGACTGAACATTAAGACACAGCCTTACGACTTCTACCCTGAGACCTAAGCTTGAGACTTAACACTGAGATTTAACCCTAAGACTTAACTTTAAGATGTAACATTCGGACTTAACCTTCAAACTTAACCCTAAGCCTCAACCTTAAGAAGTAACTTGAAGACTTAACCCTGAGAATGAACTCTAAGACTTCAACTTAATAATTAACGCTCAGATATAACCCTCAGGCTTAAACTTAAGAAATAACCCTAAGACTTAACCTTAATATTTAACTTGAAGATGTAACCTTAAGGCTTAACCCTAAACTTAACCCTAAGAGTTAACCTTAAGTGTTGACCTTACAGATTTAACCCTAAGAGTTAACCTTAGGACTGAAACGTTAAGACTTAACCCTAAGACTTATCCCCAAGACTTAACTCTAAAGAGTTAACCCTAAGACTTCAACTTGTGATTTAAACTTTAGACTGAACGCTAAGACTTAAAATTACGATTTAACATTAAGATTTAACCATAAGACTTAACCCTAAGACTTCAGGTTAAGTTTTAACCTTAAGACTCAACCCTGAGACTTAGTCGTGAAATTTATCCATAAGACTTATCCCTAAAACTGAAAACTGAGACTTAAACCTAAGATTTAACCTGAAGACTTAACCCTAAAACGTAGCCCTGAGACTTATCCTTGAGCTTTAACCTTGATACTTAATCCTGAGACTTAGCCCTAAGACTTATCCCCAAGACATAACTCTAAGGCTTAACCCTAAGACTTAACCTTAAGGCTCAACCTTAAGACTTAACATTAAGACTTAACCCTGAGACTTAACCATAAGACTTATCCTCAAGATTGTACTCTAAGACTTAAGATGAAGACTTAACCCTAAGACTCAATCTATGAGATGTAAACTTAAGACTTAATTAACCCTAAGACTCAATCTATGAGATGTAAACTTAAGACTTAACCTTTAGGAATTAACCCTGACACTTAACCTTAAGGCTTAACCCTAAGACTTAAGCTTAAGGTTTAAACTTAAGACTTATCCCTAAGACATAATCCTGAGACTTAACCCTAAGACTTAACCTCAAGTTTAACTTCAAAACTTAACCCTAAGACTGAATCCTAAGACACAACTTGACCACGTAACCCTGAGACTTAACCTTGAGACTTTACCTTGAAATTTAACCCTGGGATTTAACCCTAAGTCTTAATGCTAAGACTTCACTTGAAGATGTACCATTAAGACTTAACCTTAAAGTGTAACCTTAAGATTTACACTCAATACTTAACCCTAAGACTTAACCCTATGACTTAAACTTAAGGTTAAACCTTAAGACAAAACTTGAAGACTTAATTCAAAGACTTATCCCTAAGACTCAACACTGAGGCGTAAACCTAAGATTTAAGACTTAACCCTAAGACTTAGCCCCAAGACTTAAGTCTAAGACTTCAAGTTATGAATTAAACTTTAGACTTAACCCTAAGACTCAAGCCATAAGACTTCACCTTAAGACTTAACCCTAAGACTTAACCCGAAGACTTAACCTTAAAATTTAACCCTAAGACTGAACCCTAAAATATAACTTTTAAGACTTAACAATAAGACTGAACATTAAGACACAGCCTTACGACTTCTACCCTGAGACCTAAGCTTGAGACTTAACACTGAGATTTAACCCTAAGACTTAACTTTAAGATGTAACATTCGGACTTAACCTTCAAACTTAACCCTAAGCCTCAACCTTAAGAAGTAACTTGAAGACTTAACCCTGAGAATGAACTCTAAGACTTCAACTTAATAATTAACGCTCAGATATAACCCTCAGACTTAAACTTAAGAAATAGCCCTAAGACTTAACCTTAATATTTAACTTGAAGATGTAACCTTAAGGCTTAACCCTAAACTTAACCCTAAGAGTTAACCTTAAGTGTTGACCTTACAGATTTAACCCTAAGAGTTAACCTTAGGACTGAAACGTTAAGACTTAACCCTAAGACTTATCCCCAAGACGTAACTCTAAAGAGTTAACCCTAAGACTTCAACTTGTGATTTAAACTTTAGACTGAACGCTAAGACTTAAAATTACGATTTAACATTAAGATTTAACCATAAGACTTAACCCTAAGACTTCAGGTTAAGTTTTAACCTTAAGACTCAACCCTGAGACTTAGTCGTGAAATTTATCCATAAGACTTATCCCTAAAACTGAAAACTGAGACTTAAACCTAAGATTTAACCTGAAGACTTAACCCTAAAACGTAGCCCTGAGACTTATCCTTGAGCTTTAACCTTGATACTTAATCCTGAGACTTAGCCCTAAGACTTATCCCCAAGACATAACTCTAAGGCTTAACCCTAAGACTTAACCTTAAGGCTCAACCTTAAGACTTAACATTAAGACTTAACCCTGAGACTTAACCATAAGACTTATCCTCAAGATTGTACTCTAAGACTTAACCCTAAGACTTAAGATGAAGACTTAACCCTAAGACTCAATCTATGAGATGTAAACTTAAGACTTAATTAACCCTAAGACTCAATCTATGAGATGTAAACTTAAGACTTAACCTTTAGGAATTAACCCTGAAACTTAACCTTAAGGCTTAACCCTAAGACTTAAGCTTAAGGTTTAAACTTAAGACTTATCCCTAAGACATAATCCTGAGACTTAACCCTAAGACTTAACCTCAAGTTTAACTTCAAAACTTAACCCTAAGACTGAATCCTAAGACACAACTTGACCACGTAACCCTGAGACTTAACCTTGAGACTTTACCTTGAAATTTAACCCTGGGATTTAACCCTAAGTCTTAATGCTAAGACTTCACTTGAAGATGTACCATTAAGACTTAACCTTAAAGTGTAACCTTAAGATTTACACGCAATACTTAACCCTAAGACTTAACCCTATGATTTAAACTTAAGGTTAAACCTTAAGACAAAACTTGAAGACTTAATTCAAAGACTTATCCCTAAGACTCAACACTGAGACGTAAACCTAAGATTTAAGACTTAACCCTAAGACTTAGCCCCAAGACTTAAGTCTAAGACTTCAAGTTATGAATTAAACTTTAGACTTAACCCTAAGACTCAAGCCATAAGACTTCACCTTAAGACTTAACCCTAAGACTTAACCCGAAGACTTAACCTTAAAATTTAACCCTAAGACTGAACCCTAAAATATAACTTTTAAGACTTAACAATAAGACTGAACATTAAGACACAGCCTTACGACTTCTACCCTGAGACCTAAGCTTGAGACTTAACACTGAGATTTAACCCTAAGACTTAACTTTAAGATGTAACATTCGGACTTAACCTTCAAACTTAACCCTAAGCCTCAACCTTAAGAAGTAACTTGAAGACTTAACCCTGAGAATGAACTCTAAGACTTCAACTTAATAATTAACGCTCAGATATAACCCTCAGGCTTAAACTTAAGAAATAGCCCTAAGACTTAACCTTAATATTTAACTTGAAGATGTAACCTTAAGGCTTAACCCTAAACTTAACCCTAAGAGTTAACCTTAAGTGTTGACCTTACAGATTTAACCCTAAGAGTTAACCTTAGGACTGAAACGTTAAGACTTAACCCTAAGACTTATCCCCAAGACTTAACTCTAAAGAGTTAACCCTAAGACTTCAACTTGTGATTTAAACTTTAGACTGAACGCTAAGACTTAAAATTACGATTTAACATTAAGATTTAACCATAAGGCTTAACCCTAAGACTTCAGGTTAAGTTTTAACCTTAAGACTCAACCCTGAGACTTAGTCGTGAAATTTATCCATAAGACTTATCCCTAAAACTGAAAACTGAGACTTAAACCTAAGATTTAACCTGAAGACTTAACCCTAAAACGTAGCCCTGAGACTTATCCTTGAGCTTTAACCTTGATACTTAATCCTGAGACTTAGCCCTAAGACTTATCCCCAAGACATAACTCTAAGGCTTAACCCTAAGACTTAACCTTAAGGCTCAACCTTAAGACTTAACATTAAGACTTAACCCTGAGACTTAACCATAAGACTTATCCTCAAGATTGTACTCTAAGACTTAACCCTAAGACTTAAGATGAAGACTTAACCCTAAGACTCAATCTATGAGATGTAAACTTAAGACTTAATTAACCCTAAGACTCAATCTATGAGATGTAAACTTAAGACTTAACCTTTAGGAATTAACCCTGACACTTAACCTTAAGGCTTAACCCTAAGACTTAAGCTTAAGGTTTAAACTTAAGACTTATCCCTAAGACATAATCCTGAGACTTAACCCTAAGACTTAACCTCAAGTTTAACTTCAAAACTTAACCCTAAGACTGAATCCTAAGACACAACTTGACCACGTAACCCTGAGACTTAACCTTGAGACTTTACCTTGAAATTTAACCCTGGGATTTAACCCTAAGTCTTAATGCTAAGACTTCACTTGAAGATGTACCATTAAGACTTAACCTTAAAGCGTAACCTTAAGATTTACACTCAATACTTAACCCTAAGACTTAACCCTATGATTTAAACTTAAGGTTAAACCTTAAGACAAAACTTGAAGACTTAATTCAAAGACTTATCCCTAAGACTCAACACTGAGACGTAAACCTAAGATTTAAGACTTAACCCTAAGACTTAGCCCCAAGACTTAAGTCTAAGACTTCAACTTATGAATTAAACTTTAGACTTAACCCTAAGACTCAAGCCATAAGACTTCACCTTAAGACTTAACCCTAAGACTTAACCCGAAGACTTAACCTTAAAATTTAACCCTAAGACTGAACCCTAAAATATAACTTTTAAGACTTAACAATAAGACTGAACATTAAGACACAGCCTTACGACTTCTACCCTGAGACCTAAGCTTGAGACTTAACACTGAGATTTAACCCTAAGACTTAACTTTAAGATGTAACATTCGGACTTAACCTTAAAACTTAACCCTAAGCCTCAACCTTAAGAAGTAACTTGAAGACTTAACCCTGAGAATGAACTCTAAGACTTCAACTTAATAATTAACGCTCAGATATAACCCTCAGGCTTAAACTTAAGAAATAACCCTAAGACTTAACCTTAATATTTAACTTGAAGATGTAACCTTAAGGCTTAACCCTAAACTTAACCCTAAGAGTTAACCTTAAGTGTTGACCTTACAGATTTAACCCTAAGAGTTAACCTTAGGACTGAAACGTTAAGACTTAACCCTAAGACTTATCCCCAAGACTTAACTCTAAAGAGTTAACCCTAAGACTTCAACTTGTGATTTAAACTTTAGACTGAACGCTAAGACTTAAAATTACGATTTAACATTAAGATTTAACCATAAGACTTAACCCTAAGACTTCAGGTTAAGTTTTAACCTTAAGACTCAACCCTGAGACTTAGTCGTGAAATTTATCCATAAGACTTATCCCTAAAACTGAAAACTGAGACTTAAACCTAAGATTTAACCTGAAGACTTAACCCTAAAACGTAGCCCTGAGACTTATCCTTGAGCTTTAACCTTGATACTTAATCCTGAGACTTAGCCCTAAGACTTATCCCCAAGACATAACTCTAAGGCTTAACCCTAAGACTTAACCTTAAGGCTCAACCTTAAGACTTAACATTAAGACTTAACCCTGAGACTTAACCATAAGACTTATCCTCAAGATTGTACTCTAAGACTTAACCCTAAGACTTAAGATGAAGACTTAACCCTAAGACTCAATCTATGAGATGTAAACTTAAGACTTAATTAACCCTAAGACTCAATCTATGAGATGTAAACTTAAGACTTAACCTTTAGGAATTAACCCTGACACTTAACCTTAAGGCTTAACCCTAAGACTTAAGCTTAAGGTTTAAACTTAAGACTTATCCCTAAGACATAATCCTGAGACTTAACCCTAAGACTTAACCTCAAGTTTAACTTCAAAACTTAACCCTAAGACTGAATCCTAAGACACAACTTGACCACGTAACCCTGAGACTTAACCTTGAGACTTTACCTTGAAATTTAACCCTGGGATTTAACCCTAAGTCTTAATGCTAAGACTTCACTTGAAGATGTACCATTAAGACTTAACCTTAAAGTGTAACCTTAAGATTTACACGCAATACTTAACCCTAAGACTTAACCCTATGATTTAAACTTAAGGTTAAACCTTAAGACAAAACTTGAAGACTTAATTCAAAGACTTATCCCTAAGACTCAACACTGAGACGTAAACCTAAGATTTAAGACTTAACCCTAAGACTTAGCCCCAAGACTTAAGTCTAAGACTTCAAGTTATGAATTAAACTTTAGACTTAACCCTAAGACTCAAGCCATAAGACTTCACCTTAAGACTTAACCCTAAGACTTAACCCGAAGACTTAACCTTAAAATTTAACCCTAAGACTGAACCCTAAAATATAACTTTTAAGACTTAACAATAAGACTGAACATTAAGACACAGCCTTACGACTTCTACCCTGAGACCTAAGCTTGAGACTTAACACTGAGATTTAACCCTAAGACTTAACTTTAAGATGTAACATTCGGACTTAACCTTAAAACTTAACCCTAAGCCTCAACCTTAAGAAGTAACTTGAAGACTTAACCCTGAGAATGAACTCTAAGACTTCAACTTAATAATTAACGCTCAGATATAACCCTCAGGCTTAAACTTAAGAAATAACCCTAAGACTTAACCTTAATATTTAACTTGAAGATGTAACCTTAAGGCTTAACCCTAAACTTAACCCTAAGAGTTAACCTTAAGTGTTGACCTTACAGATTTAACCCTAAGAGTTAACCTTAGGACTGAAACGTTAAGACTTAACCCTAAGACTTATCCCCAAGACTTAACTCTAAAGAGTTAACCCTAAGACTTCAACTTGTGATTTAAACTTTAGACTGAACGCTAAGACTTAAAATTACGATTTAACATTAAGATTTAACTATAAGGCTTAACCCTAAGACTTCAGGTTAAGTTTTAACCTTAAGACTCAACCCTGAGACTTAGTCGTGAAATTTATCCATAAGACTTATCCCTAAAACTGAAAACTGAGACTTAAACCTAAGATTTAACCTGAAGACTTAACCCTAAAACGTAGCCCTGAGACTTATCCTTGAGCTTTAACCTTGATACTTAATCCTGAGACTTAGCCCTAAGACTTATCCCCAAGACATAACTCTAAGGCTTAACCCTAAGACTTAACCTTAAGGCTCAACCTTAAGACTTAACATTAAGACTTAACCCTGAGACTTAACCATAAGACTTATCCTCAAGATTGTACTCTAAGACTTAACCCTAAGACTTAAGATGAAGACTTAACCCTAAGACTCAATCTATGAGATGTAAACTTAAGACTTAATTAACCCTAAGACTCAATCTATGAGATGTAAACTTAAGACTTAACCTTTAGGAATTAACCCTGACACTTAACCTTAAGGCTTAACCCTAAGACTTAAGCTTAAGGTTTAAACTTAAGACTTATCCCTAAGACATAATCCTGAGACTTAACCCTAAGACTTAACCTCAAGTTTAACTTCAAAACTTAACCCTAAGACTGAATCCTAAGACACAACTTGACCACGTAACCCTGAGACTTAACCTTGAGACTTTACCTTGAAATTTAACCCTGGGATTTAACCCTAAGTCTTAATGCTAAGACTTCACTTGAAGATGTACCATTAAGACTTAACCTTAAAGCGTAACCTTAAGATTTACACTCAATACTTAACCCTAAGACTTAACCCTATGATTTAAACTTAAGGTTAAACCTTAAGACAAAACTTGAAGACTTAATTCAAAGACTTATCCCTAAGACTCAACACTGAGACGTAAACCTAAGATTTAAGACTTAACCCTAAGACTTAGCCCCAAGACTTAAGTCTAAGACTTCAACTTATGAATTAAACTTTAGACTTAACCCTAAGACTCAAGCCATAAGACTTCACCTTAAGACTTAACCCTAAGACTTAACCCGAAGACTTAACCTTAAAATTTAACCCTAAGACTGAACCCTAAAATATAACTTTTAAGACTTAACAATAAGACTGAACATTAAGACACAGCCTTACGACTTCTACCCTGAGACCTAAGCTTGAGACTTAACACTGAGATTTAACCCTAAGACTTAACTTTAAGATGTAACATTCGGACTTAACCTTAAAACTTAACCCTAAGCCTCAACCTTAAGAAGTAACTTGAAGACTTAACCCTGAGAATGAACTCTAAGACTTCAACTTAATAATTAACGCTCAGATATAACCCTCAGGCTTAAACTTAAGAAATAACCCTAAGACTTAACCTTAATATTTAACTTGAAGATGTAACCTTAAGGCTTAACCCTAAACTTAACCCTAAGAGTTAACCTTAAGTGTTGACCTTACAGATTTAACCCTAAGAGTTAACCTTAGGACTGAAACGTTAAGACTTAACCCTAAGACTTATCCCCAAGACTTAACTCTAAAGAGTTAACCCTAAGACTTCAACTTGTGATTTAAACTTTAGACTGAACGCTAAGACTTAAAATTACGATTTAACATTAAGATTTAACCATAAGACTTAACCCTAAGACTTCAGGTTAAGTTTTAACCTTAAGACTCAACCCTGAGACTTAGTCGTGAAATTTATCCATAAGACTTATCCCTAAAACTGAAAACTGAGACTTAAACCTAAGATTTAACCTGAAGACTTAACCCTAAAACGTAGCCCTGAGACTTATCCTTGAGCTTTAACCTTGATACTTAATCCTGAGACTTAGCCCTAAGACTTATCCCCAAGACATAACTCTAAGGCTTAACCCTAAGACTTAACCTTAAGGCTCAACCTTAAGACTTAACATTAAGACTTAACCCTGAGACTTAACCATAAGACTTATCCTCAAGATTGTACTCTAAGACTTAACCCTAAGACTTAAGATGAAGACTTAACCCTAAGACTCAATCTATGAGATGTAAACTTAAGACTTAATTAACCCTAAGACTCAATCTATGAGATGTAAACTTAAGACTTAACCTTTAGGAATTAACCCTGACACTTAACCTTAAGGCTTAACCCTAAGACTTAAGCTTAAGGTTTAAACTTAAGACTTATCCCTAAGACATAATCCTGAGACTTAACCCTAAGACTTAACCTCAAGTTTAACTTCAAAACTTAACCCTAAGACTGAATCCTAAGACACAACTTGACCACGTAACCCTGAGACTTAACCTTGAGACTTTACCTTGAAATTTAACCCTGGGATTTAACCCTAAGTCTTAATGCTAAGACTTCACTTGAAGATGTACCATTAAGACTTAACCTTAAAGTGTAACCTTAAGATTTACACGCAATACTTAACCCTAAGACTTAACCCTATGATTTAAACTTAAGGTTAAACCTTAAGACAAAACTTGAAGACTTAATTCAAAGACTTATCCCTAAGACTCAACACTGAGACGTAAACCTAAGATTTAAGACTTAACCCTAAGACTTAGCCCCAAGACTTAAGTCTAAGACTTCAAGTTATGAATTAAACTTTAGACTTAACCCTAAGACTCAAGCCATAAGACTTCACCTTAAGACTTAACCCTAAGACTTAACCCGAAGACTTAACCTTAAAATTTAACCCTAAGACTGAACCCTAAAATATAACTTTTAAGACTTAACAATAAGACTGAACATTAAGACACAGCCTTACGACTTCTACCCTGAGACCTAAGCTTGAGACTTAACACTGAGATTTAACCCTAAGACTTAACTTTAAGATGTAACATTCGGACTTAACCTTAAAACTTAACCCTAAGCCTCAACCTTAAGAAGTAACTTGAAGACTTAACCCTGAGAATGAACTCTAAGACTTCAACTTAATAATTAACGCTCAGATATAACCCTCAGGCTTAAACTTAAGAAATAACCCTAAGACTTAACCTTAATATTTAACTTGAAGATGTAACCTTAAGGCTTAACCCTAAACTTAACCCTAAGAGTTAACCTTAAGTGTTGACCTTACAGATTTAACCCTAAGAGTTAACCTTAGGACTGAAACGTTAAGACTTAACCCTAAGACTTATCCCCAAGACTTAACTCTAAAGAGTTAACCCTAAGACTTCAACTTGTGATTTAAACTTTAGACTGAACGCTAAGACTTAAAATTACGATTTAACATTAAGATTTAACTATAAGGCTTAACCCTAAGACTTCAGGTTAAGTTTTAACCTTAAGACTCAACCCTGAGACTTAGTCGTGAAATTTATCCATAAGACTTATCCCTAAAACTGAAAACTGAGACTTAAACCTAAGATTTAACCTGAAGACTTAACCCTAAAACGTAGCCCTGAGACTTATCCTTGAGCTTTAACCTTGATACTTAATCCTGAGACTTAGCCCTAAGACTTATCCCCAAGACATAACTCTAAGGCTTAACCCTAAGACTTAACCTTAAGGCTCAACCTTAAGACTTAACATTAAGACTTAACCCTGAGACTTAACCATAAGACTTATCCTCAAGATTGTACTCTAAGACTTAACCCTAAGACTTAAGATGAAGACTTAACCCTAAGACTCAATCTATGAGATGTAAACTTAAGACTTAATTAACCCTAAGACTCAATCTATGAGATGTAAACTTAAGACTTAACCTTTAGGAATTAACCCTGACACTTAACCTTAAGGCTTAACCCTAAGACTTAAGCTTAAGGTTTAAACTTAAGACTTATCCCTAAGACATAATCCTGAGACTTAACCCTAAGACTTAACCTCAAGTTTAACTTCAAAACTTAACCCTAAGACTGAATCCTAAGACACAACTTGACCACGTAACCCTGAGACTTAACCTTGAGACTTTACCTTGAAATTTAACCCTGGGATTTAACCCTAAGTCTTAATGCTAAGACTTCACTTGAAGATGTACCATTAAGACTTAACCTTAAAGTGTAACCTTAAGATTTACACGCAATACTTAACCCTAAGACTTAACCCTATGATTTAAACTTAAGGTTAAACCTTAAGACAAAACTTGAAGACTTAATTCAAAGACTTATCCCTAAGACTCAACACTGAGACGTAAACCTAAGATTTAAGACTTAACCCTAAGACTTAGCCCCAAGACTTAAGTCTAAGACTTCAAGTTATGAATTAAACTTTAGACTTAACCCTAAGACTCAAGCCATAAGACTTCACCTTAAGACTTAACCCTAAGACTTAACCCGAAGACTTAACCTTAAAATTTAACCCTAAGACTGAACCCTAAAATATAACTTTTAAGACTTAACAATAAGACTGAACATTAAGACACAGCCTTACGACTTCTACCCTGAGACCTAAGCTTGAGACTTAACACTGAGATTTAACCCTAAGACTTAACTTTAAGATGTAACATTCGGACTTAACCTTAAAACTTAACCCTAAGCCTCAACCTTAAGAAGTAACTTGAAGACTTAACCCTGAGAATGAACTCTAAGACTTCAACTTAATAATTAACGCTCAGATATAACCCTCAGGCTTAAACTTAAGAAATAACCCTAAGACTTAACCTTAATATTTAACTTGAAGATGTAACCTTAAGGCTTAACCCTAAACTTAACCCTAAGAGTTAACCTTAAGTGTTGACCTTACAGATTTAACACTAAGAGTTAACCTTAGGACTGAAACGTTAAGACTTAACCCTAAGACTTATCCCCAAGACTTAACTCTAAAGAGTTAACCCTAAGACTTCAACTTGTGATTTAAACTTTAGACTGAACGCTAAGACTTAAAATTACGATTTAACATTAAGATTTAACTATAAGGCTTAACCCTAAGACTTCAGGTTAAGTTTTAACCTTAAGACTCAACCCTGAGACTTAGTCGTGAAATTTATCCATAAGACTTATCCCTAAAACTGAAAACTGAGACTTAAACCTAAGATTTAACCTGAAGACTTAACCCTAAAACGTAGCCCTGAGACTTATCCTTGAGCTTTAACCTTGATACTTAATCCTGAGACTTAGCCCTAAGACTTATCCCCAAGACATAACTCTAAGGCTTAACCCTAAGACTTAACCTTAAGGCTCAACCTTAAGACTTAACATTAAGACTTAACCCTGAGACTTAACCATAAGACTTATCCTCAAGATTGTACTCTAAGACTTAACCCTAAGACTTAAGATGAAGACTTAACCCTAAGACTCAATCTATGAGATGTAAACTTAAGACTTAATTAACCCTAAGACTCAATCTATGAGATGTAAACTTAAGACTTAACCTTTAGGAATTAACCCTGACACTTAACCTTAAGGCTTAACCCTAAGACTTAAGCTTAAGGTTTAAACTTAAGACTTATCCCTAAGACATAATCCTGAGACTTAACCCTAAGACTTAACCTCAAGTTTAACTTCAAAACTTAACCCTAAGACTGAATCCTAAGACACAACTTGACCACGTAACCCTGAGACTTAACCTTGAGACTTTACCTTGAAATTTAACCCTGGGATTTAACCCTAAGTCTTAATGCTAAGACTTCACTTGAAGATGTACCATTAAGACTTAACCTTAAAGCGTAACCTTAAGATTTACACTCAATACTTAACCCTAAGACTTAACCCTATGATTTAAACTTAAGGTTAAACCTTAAGACAAAACTTGAAGACTTAATTCAAAGACTTATCCCTAAGACTCAACACTGAGACGTAAACCTAAGATTTAAGACTTAACCCTAAGACTTAGCCCCAAGACTTAAGTCTAAGACTTCAAGTTATGAATTAAACTTTAGACTTAACCCTAAGACTCAAGCCATAAGACTTCACCTTAAGACTTAACCCGAAGACTTAACCTTAAAATTTAACCCTAAGACTGAACCCTAAAATATAACTTTTAAGACTTAACAATAAGACTGAACATTAAGACACAACCTTACGACTTCTACCCTGAGACCTAAGCTTGAGACTTAACACTGAGATTTAACCCTAAGACTTAACTTTAAGATGTAACATTCGGACTTAACCTTCAAACTTAACCCTAAGCCTCAACCTTAAGAAGTAACTTGAAGACTTAACCCTGAGAATGAACTCTAAGACTTCAACTTAATAATTAACGCTCAGATATAACCCTCAGGCTTAAACTTAAGAAATAACCCTAAGACTTAACCTTAATATTTAACTTGAAGATGTAACCTTAAGGCTTAACCCTAAACTTAACCCTAAGAGTTAACCTTAAGTGTTGACCTTACAGATTTAACCCTAAGAGTTAACCTTAGGACTGAAACGTTAAGACTTAACCCTAAGACTTATCCCCAAGACTTAACTCTAAAGAGTTAACCCTAAGACTTCAACTTGTGATTTAAACTTTAGACTGAACGCTAAGACTTAAAATTACGATTTAACATTAAGATTTAACCATAAGACTTAACCCTAAGACTTCAGGTTAAGTTTTAACCTTAAGACTCAACCCTGAGACTTAGTCGTGAAATTTATCCATAAGACTTATCCCTAAAACTGAAAACTGAGACTTAAACCTAAGATTTAACCTGAAGACTTAACCCTAAAACGTAGCCCTGAGACTTATCCTTGAGCTTTAACCTTGATACTTAATCCTGAGACTTAGCCCTAAGACTTATCCCCAAGACATAACTCTAAGGCTTAACCCTAAGACTTAACCTTAAGGCTCAACCTTAAGACTTAACATTAAGACTTAACCCTGAGACTTAACCATAAGACTTATCCTCAAGATTGTACTCTAAGACTTAACCCTAAGACTTAAGATGAAGACTTAACCCTAAGACTCAATCTATGAGATGTAAACTTAAGACTTAATTAACCCTAAGACTCAATCTATGAGATGTAAACTTAAGACTTAACCTTTAGGAATTAACCCTGACACTTAACCTTAAGGCTTAACCCTAAGACTTAAGCTTAAGGTTTAAACTTAAGACTTATCCCTAAGACATAATCCTGAGACTTAACCCTAAGACTTAACCTCAAGTTTAACTTCAAAACTTAACCCTAAGACTGAATCCTAAGACACAACTTGACCACGTAACCCTGAGACTTAACCTTGAGACTTTACCTTGAAATTTAACCCTGGGATTTAACCCTAAGTCTTAATGCTAAGACTTAACTTTAAGATGTACCATTAAGACTTAACCTTAAAGCGTAACCTTAAGATTTACACTCAATACTTAACCCTAAGACTTAACCCTATGATTTAAACTTAAGGTTAAACCTTAAGACAAAACTTGAAGACTTAATTCAAAGACTTATCCCTAAGACTCAACACTGAGACGTAAACCTAAGATTTAAGACTTAACCCTAAGACTTAGCCCCAAGACTTAAGTCTAAGACTTCAAGTTATGAATTAAACTTTAGACTTAACCCTAAGACTCAAGCCATAAGACTTCACCTTAAGACTTAACCTGAAGACTTAACCTTAAAATTTAACCCTAAGACTGAACCCTAAAATATAACTTTTAAGACTTAACAATAAGACTGAACATTAAGACACAACCTTACGACTTCTACCCTGAGACCTAAGCTTGAGACTTAACACTGAGATTTAACCCTAAGACTTAACTTTAAGATGTAACATTCGGACTTAACCTTCAAACTTAACCCTAAGCCTCAACCTTAAGAAGTAACTTGAAGACTTAACCCTGAGAATGAACTCTAAGACTTCAACTTAATAATTAACGCTCAGATATAACCCTCAGGCTTAAACTTAAGAAATAACCCTAAGACTTAACCTTAATATTTAACTTGAAGATGTAACCTTAAGGCTTAACCCTAAACTTAACCCTAAGAGTTAACCTTAAGTGTTGACCTTACAGATTTAACCCTAAGAGTTAACCTTAGGACTGAAACGTTAAGACTTAACCCTAAGACTTATCCCCAAGACTTAACTCTAAAGAGTTAACCCTAAGACTTCAACTTGTGATTTAAACTTTAGACTGAACGCTAAGACTTAAAATTACGATTTAACATTAAGATTTAACCATAAGACTTAACCCTAAGACTTCAGGTTAAGTTTTAACCTTAAGACTCAACCCTGAGACTTAGTCGTGAAATTTATCCATAAGACTTATCCCTAAAACTGAAAACTGAGACTTAAACCTAAGATTTAACCTGAAGACTTAACCCTAAAACGTAGCCCTGAGACTTATCCTTGAGCTTTAACCTTGATACTTAATCCTGAGACTTAGCCCTAAGACTTATCCCCAAGACATAACTCTAAGGCTTAACCCTAAGACTTAACCTTAAGGCTCAACCTTAAGACTTAACATTAAGACTTAACCCTGAGACTTAACCATAAGACTTATCCTCAAGATTGTACTCTAAGACTTAACCCTAAGACTTAAGATGAAGACTTAACCCTAAGACTCAATCTATGAGATGTAAACTTAAGACTTAATTAACCCTAAGACTCAATCTATGAGATGTAAACTTAAGACTTAACCTTTAGGAATTAACCCTGACACTTAACCTTAAGGCTTAACCCTAAGACTTAAGCTTAAGGTTTAAACTTAAGACTTATCCCTAAGACATAATCCTGAGACTTAACCCTAAGACTTAACCTCAAGTTTAACTTCAAAACTTAACCCTAAGACTGAATCCTAAGACACAACTTGACCACGTAACCCTGAGACTTAACCTTGAGACTTTACCTTGAAATTTAACCCTGGGATTTAACCCTAAGTCTTAATGCTAAGACTTAACTTTAAGATGTACCATTAAGACTTAACCTTAAAGCGTAACCTTAAGATTTACACTCAATACTTAACCCTAAGACTTAACCCTATGATTTAAACTTAAGGTTAAACCTTAAGACAAAACTTGAAGACTTAATTCAAAGACTTATCCCTAAGACTCAACACTGAGACGTAAACCTAAGATTTAAGACTTAACCCTAAGACTTCGCCCCAAGACTTAAGTCTAAGACTTCAACTTATGAATTAAACTTTAGACTTAACCCTAAGACTCAAGCCATAAGACTTCACCTTAAGACTTAACCTGAAGACTTAACCTTAAAATTTAACCCTAAGACTGAACCCTAAAATATAACTTTTAAGACTTAACAATAAGACTGAACATTAAGACACAGCCTTACGACTTCTACCCTGAGACCTAAGCTTGAGACTTAACACTGAGATTTAACCCTAAGACTTAACTTTAAGATGTAACATTCGGACTTAACCTTCAAACTTAACCCTAAGCCTCAACCTTAAGAAGTAACTTGAAGACTTAACCCTGAGAATGAACTCTAAGACTTCAACTTAATAATTAACGCTCAGATATAACCCTCAGGCTTAAACTTAAGAAATAACCCTAAGACTTAACCTTAATATTTAACTTGAAGATGTAACCTTAAGGCTTAACCCTAAACTTAACCCTAAGAGTTAACCTTAAGTGTTGACCTTACAGATTTAACCCTAAGAGTTAACCTTAGGACTGAAACGTTAAGACTTAACCCTAAGACTTATCCCCAAGACTTAACTCTAAAGAGTTAACCCTAAGACTTCAACTTGTGATTTAAACTTTAGACTGAAGGCTAAGACTTAAAATTACGATTTAACATTAAGATTTAACCATAAGGCTTAACCCTAAGACTTCAGGTTAAGTTTTAACCTTAAGACTCAACCCTGAGACTTAGTCGTGAAATTTATCCATAAGACTTATCCCTAAAACTGAAAACTGAGACTTAAACCTAAGATTTAACCTGAAGACTTAACCCTAAAACGTAGCCCTGAGACTTATCCTTGAGCTTTAACCTTGATACTTAATCCTGAGACTTAGCCCTAAGACTTAGCCCCAAGACATAACTCTAAGGCTTAACCCTAAGACTTAACCTTAAGGCTCAACCTTAAGACTTAACATTAAGACTTAACCCTGAGACTTAACCATAAGACTTATCCTCAAGATTGTACTCTAAGACTTAACCCTAAGACTTAAGATGAAGACTTAACCCTAAGACTCAATCTATGAGATGTAAACTTAAGACTTAATTAACCCTAAGACTCAATCTATGAGATGTAAACTTAAGACTTAACCTTTAGGAATTAACCCTGACACTTAACCTTAAGGCTTAACCCTAAGACTTAAGCTTAAGGTTTAAACTTAAGACTTATCCCTAAGACATAATCCTGAGACTTAACCCTAAGACTTAACCTCAAGTTTAACTTCAAAACTTAACCCTAAGACTGAATCCTAAGACACAACTTGACCACGTAACCCTGAGACTTAACCTTGAGACTTTACCTTGAAATTTAACCCTGGGATTTAACCCTAAGTCTTAATGCTAAGACTTCACTTGAAGATGTACCATTAAGACTTAATCTTAAAGCGTAACCTTAAGATTTACACGCAATACTTAACCCTAAGACTTAACCCTATGATTTAAACTTAAGGTTAAACCTTAAGACAAAACTTGAAGACTTAATTCAAAGACTTATCCCTAAGACTCAACACTGAGACGTAAACCTAAGATTTAAGACTTAACCCTAAGACTTAGCCCCAAGACTTAAGTCTAAGACTTCAAGTTATGAATTAAACTTTAGACTTAACCCTAAGACTCAAGCCATAAGACTTCACCTTAAGACTTAACCCTAAGACTTAACCCGAAGACTTAACCTTAAAATTTAACCCTAAGACTGAACCCTAAAATATAACTTTTAAGACTTAACAATAAGACTGAACATTAAGACACAGCCTTACGACTTCTACCCTGAGACCTAAGCTTGAGACTTAACACTGAGATTTAACCCTAAGACTTAACTTTAAGATGTAACATTCGGACTTAACCTTCAAACTTAACCCTAAGCCTCAACCTTAAGAAGTAACTTGAAGACTTAACCCTGAGAATGAACTCTAAGACTTCAACTTAATAATTAACGCTCAGATATAACCCTCAGGCTTAAACTTAAGAAATAACCCTAAGACTTAACCTTAATATTTAACTTGAAGATGTAACCTTAAGGCTTAACCCTAAACTTAACCCTAAGAGTTAACCTTAAGTGTTGACCTTACAGATTTAACCCTAAGAGTTAACCTTAGGACTGAAACGTTAAGACTTAACCCTAAGACTTATCCCCAAGACGTAACTCTAAAGAGTTAACCCTAAGACTTCAACTTGTGATTTAAACTTTAGACTGAACGCTAAGACTTAAAATTACGATTTAACATTAAGATTTAACCATAAGGCTTAACCCTAAGACTTCAGGTTAAGTTTTAACCTTAAGACTCAACCCTGAGACTTAGTCGTGAAATTTATCCATAAGACTTATCCCTAAAACTGAAAACTGAGACTTAAACCTAAGATTTAACCTGAAGACTTAACCCTAAAACGTAGCCCTGAGACTTATCCTTGAGCTTTAACCTTGATACTTAATCCTGAGACTTAGCCCTAAGACTTATCCCCAAGACATAACTCTAAGGCTTAACCCTAAGACTTAACCTTAAGGCTCAACCTTAAGACTTAACATTAAGACTTAACCCTGAGACTTAACCATAAGACTTATCCTCAAGATTGTACTCTAAGACTTAACCCTAAGACTTAAGATGAAGACTTAACCCTAAGACTCAATCTATGAGATGTAAACTTAAGACTTAATTAACCCTAAGACTCAATCTATGAGATGTAAACTTAAGACTTAACCTTTAGGAATTAACCCTGACACTTAACCTTAAGGCTTAACCCTAAGACTTAAGCTTAAGGTTTAAACTTAAGACTTATCCCTAAGACATAATCCTGAGACTTAACCCTAAGACTTAACCTCAAGTTTAACTTCAAAACTTAACCCTAAGACTGAATCCTAAGACACAACCTTACCACGTAACCCTGAGACTTAACCTTGAGACTTTACCTTGAAATTTAACCCTGGGATTTAACCCTAAGTCTTAATGCTAAGACTTCACTTGAAGATGTACCATTAAGACTTAACCTTAAAGTGTAACCTTAAGATTTACACTCAATACTTAACCCTAAGACTTAACCCTATGATTTAAACTTAAGGTTAAACCTTAAGACAAAACTTGAAGACTTAATTCAAAGACTTATCCCTAAGACTCAACACTGAGACTTAAACCTAAGATTTAAGACTTAACCCTAAGACTTCGCCCCAAGACTTAAGTCTAAGACTTCAAGTTATGAATTAAACTTTAGACTTAACCCTAAGACTCAAGCCATAAGACTTCACCTTAAGACTTAACCCGAAGACTTAACCTTAAAATTTAACCCTAAGACTGAACCCTAAAATATAACTTTTAAGACTTAACAATAAGACTGAACATTAAGACACAACCTTACGACTTCTACCCTGAGACCTAAGCTTGAGACTTAACACTGAGATTTAACCCTAAGACTTAACTTTAAGATGTAACATTCGGACTTAACCTTCAAACTTAACCCTAAGCCTCAACCTTAAGAAGTAACTTGAAGACTTAACCCTGAGAATGAACTCTAAGACTTCAACTTAATAATTAACGCTCAGATATAACCCTCAGGCTTAAACTTAAGAAATAACCCTAAGACTTAACCTTAATATTTAACTTGAAGATGTAACCTTAAGGCTTAACCCTAAACTTAACCCTAAGAGTTAACCTTAAGTGTTGACCTTACAGATTTAACCCTAAGAGTTAACCTTAGGACTGAAACGTTAAGACTTAACCCTAAGACTTATCCCCAAGACTTAACTCTAAAGAGTTAACCCTAAGACTTCAACTTGTGATTTAAACTTTAGACTGAAGGCTAAGACTTAAAATTACGATTTAACATTAAGATTTAACCATAAGGCTTAACCCTAAGACTTCAGGTTAAGTTTTAACCTTAAGACTCAACCCTGAGACTTAGTCGTGAAATTTATCCATAAGACTTATCCCTAAAACTGAAAACTGAGACTTAAACCTAAGATTTAACCTGAAGACTTAACCCTAAAACGTAGCCCTGAGACTTATCCTTGAGCTTTAACCTTGATACTTAATCCTGAGACTTAGCCCTAAGACTTATCCCCAAGACATAACTCTAAGGCTTAACCCTAAGACTTAACCTTAAGGCTCAACCTTAAGACTTAACATTAAGACTTAACCCTGAGACTTAACCATAAGACTTATCCTCAAGATTGTACTCTAAGACTTAACCCTAAGACTTAAGATGAAGACTTAACCCTAAGACTCAATCTATGAGATGTAAACTTAAGACTTAATTAACCCTAAGACTCAATCTATGAGATGTAAACTTAAGACTTAACCTTTAGGAATTAACCCTGACACTTAACCTTAAGGCTTAACCCTAAGACTTAAGCTTAAGGTTTAAACTTAAGACTTATCCCTAAGACATAATCCTGAGACTTAACCCTAAGACTTAACCTCAAGTTTAACTTCAAAACTTAACCCTAAGACTGAATCCTAAGACACAACTTGACCACGTAACCCTGAGACTTAACCTTGAGACTTTACCTTGAAATTTAACCCTGGGATTTAACCCTAAGTCTTAATGCTAAGACTTCACTTGAAGATGTACCATTAAGACTTAACCTTAAAGCGTAACCTTAAGATTTACACTCAATACTTAACCCTAAGACTTAACCCTATGATTTAAACTTAAGGTTAAACCTTAAGACAAAACTTGAAGACTTAATTCAAAGACTTATCCCTAAGACTCAACACTGAGACTTAAACCTAAGATTTAAGACTTAACCCTAAGACTTAGCCCCAAGACTTAAGTCTAAGACTTCAAGTTATGAATTAAACTTTAGACTTAACCCTAAGACTCAAGCCATAAGACTTCACCTTAAGACTTAACCCGAAGACTTAACCTTAAAATTTAACCCTAAGACTGAACCCTAAAATATAACTTTTAAGACTTAACAATAAGACTGAACATTAAGACACAACCTTACGACTTCTACCCTGAGACCTAAGCTTGAGACTTAACACTGAGATTTAACCCTAAGACTTAACTTTAAGATGTAACATTCGGACTTAACCTTCAAACTTAACCCTAAGCCTCAACCTTAAGAAGTAACTTGAAGACTTAACCCTGAGAATGAACTCTAAGACTTCAACTTAATAATTAACGCTCAGATATAACCCTCAGACTTAAACTTAAGAAATAGCCCTAAGACTTAACCTTAATATTTAACTTGAAGATGTAACCTTAAGGCTTAACCCTAAACTTAACCCTAAGAGTTAACCTTAAGTGTTGACCTTACAGATTTAACCCTAAGAGTTAACCTTAGGACTGAAACGTTAAGACTTAACCCTAAGACTTATCCCCAAGACGTAACTCTAAAGAGTTAACCCTAAGACTTCAACTTGTGATTTAAACTTTAGACTGAACGCTAAGACTTAAAATTACGATTTAACATTAAGATTTAACCATAAGACTTAACCCTAAGACTTCAGGTTAAGTTTTAACCTTAAGACTCAACCCTGAGACTTAGTCGTGAAATTTATCCATAAGACTTATCCCTAAAACTGAAAACTGAGACCTAAACCTAAGATTTAACCTGAAGACTTAACCCTAAAACGTAGCCCTGAGACTTATCCTTGAGCTTTAACCTTGATACTTAATCCTGAGACTTAGCCCTAAGACTTAGCCCCAAGACATAACTCTAAGGCTTAACCCTAAGACTTAACCTTAAGGCTCAACCTTAAGACTTAACATTAAGACTTAACCCTGAGACTTAACCATAAGACTTATCCTCAAGATTGTACTCTAAGACTTAACCCTAAGACTTAAGATGAAGACTTAACCCTAAGACTCAATCTATGAGATGTAAACTTAAGACTTAATTAACCCTAAGACTCAATCTATGAGATGTAAACTTAAGACTTAACCTTTAGGAATTAACCCTGACACTTAACCTTAAGGCTTAACCCTAAGACTTATGCTTAAGGTTTAAACTTAAGACTTATCCCTAAGACATAATCCTGAGACTTAACCCTAAGACTTAACCTCAAGTTTAACTTCAAAACTTAACCCTAAGACTGAATCCTAAGACACAACCTTACCACGTAACCCTGAGACTTAACCTTGAGACTTTACCTTGAAATTTAACCCTGGGATTTAACCCTAAGTCTTAATGCTAAGACTTCACTTGAAGATGTACCATTAAGTCTTAACCTTAAAGCGTAACCTTAAGATTTACACTCAATACTTAACCCTAAGACTTAACCCTATGATTTAAACTTAAGGTTAAACCTTAAGACAAAACTTGAAGACTTAATTCAAAGACTTATCCCTAAGACTCAACACTGAGACGTAAACCTAAGATTTAAGACTTAACCCTAAGACTTAGCCCCAAGACTTAAGTCTAAGACTTCAAGTTATGAATTAAACTTTAGACTTAACCCTAAGACTCAAGCCATAAGACTTCACCTTAAGACTTAACCCGAAGACTTAACCTTAAAATTTAACCCTAAGACTGAACCCTAAAATATAACTTTTAAGACTTAACAATAAGACTGAACATTAAGACACAACCTTACGACTTCTACCCTGAGACCTAAGCTTGAGACTTAACACTGAGATTTAACCCTAAGACTTAACTTTAAGATGTAACATTCGGACTTAACCTTCAAACTTAACCCTAAGCCTCAACCTTAAGAAGTAACTTGAAGACTTAACCCTGAGAATGAACTCTAAGACTTCAACTTAATAATTAACGCTCAGATATAACCCTCAGACTTAAACTTAAGAAATAGCCCTAAGACTTAACCTTAATATTTAACTTTAAGATGTAACCTTAAGGCTTAACCCTAAACTTAACCCTAAGAGTTAACCTTAAGTGTTGACCTTACAGATTTAACCCTAAGAGTTAACCTTAGGACTTAAACGTTAAGACTTAACCCTAAGACTTATCCCCAAGACTTAACTCTAAAGAGTTAACCCTAAGACTTCAACTTGTGATTTAAACTTTAGACTGAACGCTAAGACTTAAAATTACGATTTAACATTAAGATTTAACCATAAGACTTAACCCTAAGACTTCAGGTTAAGTTTTAACCTTAAGACTCAACCCTGAGACTTAGTCGTGAAATTTATCCATAAGACTTATCCCTAAAACTGAAAACTGAGACTTAAACCTAAGATTTAACCTGAAGACTTAACCCTAAAACGTAGCCCTGAGACTTATCCTTGAGCTTTAACCTTGATACTTAATCCTGAGACTTAGCCCTAAGACTTATCCCCAAGACATAACTCTAAGGCTTAACCCTAAGACTTAACCTTAAGGCTCAACCTTAAGACTTAACATTAAGACTTAACCCTGAGACTTAACCATAAGACTTATCCTCAAGATTGTACTCTAAGACTTAACCCTAAGACTTAAGATGAAGACTTAACCCTAAGACTCAATCTATGAGATGTAAACTTAAGACTTAATTAACCCTAAGACTCAATCTATGAGATGTAAACTTAAGACTTAACCTTTAGGAATTAACCCTGACACTTAACCTTAAGGCTTAACCCTAAGACTTATGCTTAAGGTTTAAACTTAAGACTTATCCCTAAGACATAATCCTGAGACTTAACCCTAAGACTTAACCTCAAGTTTAACTTCAAAACTTAACCCTAAGACTGAATCCTAAGACACAACCTTACCACGTAACCCTGAGACTTAACCTTGAGACTTTACCTTGAAATTTAACCCTGGGATTTAACCCTAAGTCTTAATGCTAAGACTTCACTTGAAGATGTACCATTAAGTCTTAACCTTAAAGCGTAACCTTAAGATTTACACTCAATACTTAACCCTAAGACTTAACCCTATGATTTAAACTTAAGGTTAAACCTTAAGACAAAACTTGAAGACTTAATTCAAAGACTTATCCCTAAGACTCAACACTGAGACTTAAACCTTAAGATTTAAGACTTAACCCTAAGACTTAGCCCCAAGACTTAAGTCTAAGACTTCAAGTTATGAATTAAACTTTAGACTTAACCCTAAGACTCAAGCCATAAGACTTCACCTTAAGACTTAACCCGAAGACTTAACCTTAAAATTTAACCCTAAGACTGAACCCTAAAATATAACTTTTAAGACTTAACAATAAGACTGAACATTAAGACACAACCTTACGACTTCTACCCTGAGACCTAAGCTTGAGACTTAACACTGAGATTTAACCCTAAGACTTAACTTTAAGATGTAACATTCGGACTTAACCTTCAAACTTAACCCTAAGCCTCAACCTTAAGAAGTAACTTGAAGACTTAACCCTGAGAATGAACTCTAAGACTTCAACTTAATAATTAACGCTCAGATATAACCCTCAGGCTTAAACTTAAGAAATAGCCCTAAGACTTAACCTTAATATTTAACTTGAAGATGTAACCTTAAGGCTTAACCCTAAACTTAACCCTAAGAGTTAACCTTAAGTGTTGACCTTACAGATTTAACCCTAAGAGTTAACCTTAGGACTGAAACGTTAAGACTTAACCCTAAGACTTATCCCCAAGACTTAACTCTAAAGAGTTAACCCTAAGACTTCAACTTGTGATTTAAACTTTAGACTGAACGCTAAGACTTAAAATTACGATTTAACATTAAGATTTAACCATAAGACTTAACCCTAAGACTTCAGGTTAAGTTTTAACCTTAAGACTCAACCCTGAGACTTAGTCGTGAAATTTATCCATAAGACTTATCCCTAAAACTGAAAACTGAGACTTAAACCTAAGATTTAACCTGAAGACTTAACCCTAAAACGTAGCCCTGAGACTTATCCTTGAGCTTTAACCTTGATACTTAATCCTGAGACTTAGCCCTAAGACTTATCCCCAAGACATAACTCTAAGGCTTAACCCTAAGACTTAACCTTAAGGCTCAACCTTAAGACTTAACATTAAGACTTAACCCTGAGACTTAACCATAAGACTTATCCTCAAGATTGTACTCTAAGACTTAACCCTAAGACTTAAGATGAAGACTTAACCCTAAGACTCAATCTATGAGATGTAAACTTAAGACTTAATTAACCCTAAGACTCAATCTATGAGATGTAAACTTAAGACTTAACCTTTAGGAATTAACCCTGACACTTAACCTTAAGGCTTAACCCTAAGACTTATGCTTAAGGTTTAAACTTAAGACTTATCCCTAAGACATAATCCTGAGACTTAACCCTAAGACTTAACCTCAAGTTTAACTTCAAAACTTAACCCTAAGACTGAATCCTAAGACACAACCTTACCACGTAACCCTGAGACTTAACCTTGAGACTTTACCTTGAAATTTAACCCTGGGATTTAACCCTAAGTCTTAATGCTAAGACTTCACTTGAAGATGTACCATTAAGTCTTAACCTTAAAGCGTAACCTTAAGATTTACACTCAATACTTAACCCTAAGACTTAACCCTATGATTTAAACTTAAGGTTAAACCTTAAGACAAAACTTGAAGACTTAATTCAAAGACTTATCCCTAAGACTCAACACTGAGACGTAAACCTAAGATTTAAGACTTAACCCTAAGACTTAGCCCCAAGACTTAAGTCTAAGACTTCAAGTTATGAATTAAACTTTAGACTTAACCCTAAGACTCAAGCCATAAGACTTCACCTTAAGACTTAACCCGAAGACTTAACCTTAAAATTTAACCCTAAGACTGAACCCTAAAATATAACTTTTAAGACTTAACAATAAGACTGAACATTAAGACACAACCTTACGACTTCTACCCTGAGACCTAAGCTTGAGACTTAACACTGAGATTTAACCCTAAGACTTAACTTTAAGATGTAACATTCGGACTTAACCTTAAAACTTAACCCTAAGCCTCAACCTTAAGAAGTAACTTGAAGACTTAACCCTGAGAATGAACTCTAAGACTTCAACTTAATAATTAACGCTCAGATATAACCCTCAGGCTTAAACTTAAGAAATAACCCTAAGACTTAACCTTAATATTTAACTTGAAGATGTAACCTTAAGGCTTAACCCTAAACTTAACCCTAAGAGTTAACCTTAAGTGTTGACCTTACAGATTTAACCCTAAGAGTTAACCTTAGGACTGAAACGTTAAGACTTAACCCTAAGACTTATCCCCAAGACTTAACTCTAAAGAGTTAACCCTAAGACTTCAACTTGTGATTTAAACTTTAGACTGAACGCTAAGACTTAAAATTACGATTTAACATTAAGATTTAACCATAAGACTTAACCCTAAGACTTCAGGTTAAGTTTTAACCTTAAGACTCAACCCTGAGACTTAGTCGTGAAATTTATCCATAAGACTTATCCCTAAAACTGAAAACTGAGACTTAAACCTAAGATTTAACCTGAAGACTTAACCCTAAAACGTAGCCCTGAGACTTATCCTTGAGCTTTAACCTTGATACTTAATCCTGAGACTTAGCCCTAAGACTTAGCCCCAAGACATAACTCTAAGGCTTAACCCTAAGACTTAACCTTAAGGCTCAACCTTAAGACTTAACATTAAGACTTAACCCTGAGACTTAACCATAAGACTTATCCTCAAGATTGTACTCTAAGACTTAACCCTAAGACTTAAGATGAAGACTTAACCCTAAGACTCAATCTATGAGATGTAAACTTAAGACTTAATTAACCCTAAGACTCAATCTATGAGATGTAAACTTAAGACTTAACCTTTAGGAATTAACCCTGACACTTAACCTTAAGGCTTAACCCTAAGACTTATGCTTAAGGTTTAAACTTAAGACTTATCCCTAAGACATAATCCTGAGACTTAACCCTAAGACTTAACCTCAAGTTTAACTTCAAAACTTAACCCTAAGACTGAATCCTAAGACACAACCTTACCACGTAACCCTGAGACTTAACCTTGAGACTTTACCTTGAAATTTAACCCTGGGATTTAACCCTAAGTCTTAATGCTAAGACTTCACTTGAAGATGTACCATTAAGTCTTAACCTTAAAGCGTAACCTTAAGATTTACACTCAATACTTAACCCTAAGACTTAACCCTATGATTTAAACTTAAGGTTAAACCTTAAGACAAAACTTGAAGACTTAATTCAAAGACTTATCCCTAAGACTCAACACTGAGACGTAAACCTAAGATTTAAGACTTAACCCTAAGACTTAGCCCCAAGACTTAAGTCTAAGACTTCAAGTTATGAATTAAACTTTAGACTTAACCCTAAGACTCAAGCCATAAGACTTCACCTTAAGACTTAACCCGAAGACTTAACCTTAAAATTTAACCCTAAGACTGAACCCTAAAATATAACTTTTAAGACTTAACAATAAGACTGAACATTAAGACACAACCTTACGACTTCTACCCTGAGACCTAAGCTTGAGACTTAACACTGAGATTTAACCCTAAGACTTAACTTTAAGATGTAACATTCGGACTTAACCTTCAAACTTAACCCTAAGCCTCAACCTTAAGAAGTAACTTGAAGACTTAACCCTGAGAATGAACTCTAAGACTTCAACTTAATAATTAACGCTCAGATATAACCCTCAGACTTAAACTTAAGAAATAGCCCTAAGACTTAACCTTAATATTTAACTTGAAGATGTAACCTTAAGGCTTAACCCTAAACTTAACCCTAAGAGTTAACCTTAAGTGTTGACCTTACAGATTTAACCCTAAGAGTTAACCTTAGGACTGAAACGTTAAGACTTAACCCTAAGACTTATCCCCAAGACTTAACTCTAAAGAGTTAACCCTAAGACTTCAACTTGTGATTTAAACTTTAGACTGAACGCTAAGACTTAAAATTACGATTTAACATTAAGATTTAACCATAAGACTTAACCCTAAGACTTCAGGTTAAGTTTTAACCTTAAGACTCAACCCTGAGACTTAGTCGTGAAATTTATCCATAAGACTTATCCCTAAAACTGAAAACTGAGACTTAAACCTAAGATTTAACCTGAAGACTTAACCCTAAAACGTAGCCCTGAGACTTATCCTTGAGCTTTAACCTTGATACTTAATCCTGAGACTTAGCCCTAAGACTTATCCCCAAGACATAACTCTAAGGCTTAACCCTAAGACTTAACCTTAAGGCTCAACCTTAAGACTTAACATTAAGACTTAACCCTGAGACTTAACCATAAGACTTATCCTCAAGATTGTACTCTAAGACTTAACCCTAAGACTTAAGATGAAGACTTAACCCTAAGACTCAATCTATGAGATGTAAACTTAAGACTTAATTAACCCTAAGACTCAATCTATGAGATGTAAACTTAAGACTTAACCTTTAGGAATTAACCCTGACACTTAACCTTAAGGCTTAACCCTAAGACTTAAGCTTAAGGTTTAAACTTAAGACTTATCCCTAAGACATAATCCTGAGACTTAACCCTAAGACTTAACCTCAAGTTTAACTTCAAAACTTAACCCTAAGACTGAATCCTAAGACACAACTTGACCACGTAACCCTGAGACTTAACCTTGAGACTTTACCTTGAAATTTAACCCTGGGATTTAACCCTAAGTCTTAATGCTAAGACTTCACTTGAAGATGTACCATTAAGACTTAACCTTAAAGCGTAACCTTAAGATTTACACTCAATACTTAACCCTAAGACTTAACACTATGATTTAAACTTAAGGTTAAACCTTAAGACAAAACTTGAAGACTTAATTCAAAGACTTATCCCTAAGACTCAACACTGGGACTTAAACCTAAGATTTAAGACTTAACCCTAAGACTTAGCCCCAAGACTTAAGTCTAAGACTTAAACTTATGAATTAAACTTTAGACTTAACCCTAAGACTCAAGCCATAAGACTTCACCTTAAGACTTAACCCGAAGACTTAACCTTAAAATTTAACCCTAAGACTGACCCCTAAAATATAACTTTTAAGACTTAACAATAAGACTGAACATTAAGACACAACCTTACGACTTCTACCCTGAGACCTAAGCTTGAGACTTAACACTGAGATTTAACCCTAAGACTTAACTTTAAGATGTAACATTCGGACTTAACCTTCAAACTTAACCCTAAGCCTCAACCTTAAGAAGTAACTTGAAGACTTAACCCTGAGAATGAACTCTAAGACTTCAACTTAATAATTAACGCTCAGATATAACCCTCAGACTTAAACTTAAGAAATAGCCCTAAGACTTAACCTTAATATTTAACTTGAAGATGTAACCTTAAGGCTTAACCCTAAACTTAACCCTAAGAGTTAACCTTAAGTGTTGACCTTACAGATTTAACCCTAAGAGTTAACCTTAGGACTGAAACGTTAAGACTTAACCCTAAGACTTATCCCCAAGACTTAACTCTAAAGAGTTAACCCTAAGACTTCAACTTGTGATTTAAACTTTAGACTGAACGCTAAGACTTAAAATTACGATTTAACATTAAGATTTAACCATAAGACTTAACCCTAAGACTTCAGGTTAAGTTTTAACCTTAAGACTCAGCCCTGAGACTTAGTCGTTAAATTTATCCATAAGACTTATCCCTAAAACTGAAAACTGAGACTTAAACCTAAGATTTAACCTGAAGACTTAACCCTAAAACGTAGCCCTGAGACTTATCCTTGAGCTTTAACCTTGATACTTAATCCTGAGACTTAGCCCTAAGACTTAGCCCCAAGACATAACTCTAAGGCTTAACCCTAAGACTTAACCTTAAGGCTCAACCTTAAGACTTAACATTAAGACTTAACCCTGAGACTTAACCATAAGACTTATCCTCAAGATTGTACTCTAAGACTTAACCCTAAGACTTAAGATGAAGACTTAACCCTAAGACTCAATCTATGAGATGTAAACTTAAGACTTAATTAACCCTAAGACTCAATCTATGAGATGTAAACTTAAGACTTAACCTTTAGGAATTAACCCTGACACTTAACCTTAAGGCTTAACCCTAAGACTTATGCTTAAGATTTAAACTTAAGACTTATCCCTAAGACATAATCCTGAGACTTAACCCTAAGACTTAACCTCAAGTTTAACTTCAAAACTTAACCCTAAGACTGAATCCTAAGACACAACCTTACCACGTAACCCTGAGACTTAACCTTGAGACTTTACCTTGAAATTTAACCCTGGGATTTAACCCTAAGTCTTAATGCTAAGACTTCACTTGAAGATGTACCATTAAGTCTTAACCTTAAAGCGTAACCTTAAGATTTACACTCAATACTTAACCCTAAGACTTAACCCTATGATTTAAACTTAAGGTTAAACCTTAAGACAAAACTTGAAGACTTAATTCAAAGACTTATCCCTAAGACTCAACACTGAGACGTAAACCTAAGATTTAAGACTTAACCCTAAGACTTCGCCCCAAGACTTAAGTCTAAGACTTCAAGTTATGAATTAAACTTTAGACTTAACCCTAAGACTCAAGCCATAAGACTTCACCTTAAGACTTAACCCGAAGACTTAACCTTAAAATTTAACCCTAAGACTGAACCCTAAAATATAACTTTTAAGACTTAACAATAAGACTGAACATTAAGACACAACCTTACGACTTCTACCCTGAGACCTAAGCTTGAGACTTAACACTGAGATTTAACCCTAAGACTTAACTTTAAGATGTAACATTCGGACTTAACCTTAAAACTTAACCCTAAGCCTCAACCTTAAGAAGTAACTTGAAGACTTAACCCTGAGAATGAACTCTAAGACTTCAACTTAATAATTAACGCTCAGATATAACCCTCAGACTTAAACTTAAGAAATAGCCCTAAGACTTAACCTTAATATTTAACTTTAAGATGTAACCTTAAGGCTTAACCCTAAACTTAACCCTAAGAGTTAACCTTAAGTGTTGACCTTACAGATTTAACCCTAAGAGTTAACCTTAGGACTGAAACGTTAAGACTTAACCCTAAGACTTATCCCCAAGACTTAACTCTAAAGAGTTAACCCTAAGACTTCAACTTGTGATTTAAACTTTAGACTGAACGCTAAGACTTAAAATTACGATTTAACATTAAGATTTAACCATAAGGCTTAACCCTAAGACTTCAGGGTAAGTTTTAACCTGAAGACTCAACCCTGAGACTTAGTCGTGAAATTTATCCATAAGACTTATCCCTAAAACTGAAAACTGAGACTTAAACCTAAGATTTAACCTGAAGACTTAACCCTAAAACGTAGCCCTGAGACTTATCCTTGAGCTTTAACCTTGATACTTAATCCTGAGACTTAGCCCTAAGACTTATCCCCAAGACATAACTCTAAGGCTTAACCCTAAGACTTAACCTTAAGGCTCAACCTTAAGACTTAACATTAAGACTTAACCCTGAGACTTAACCATAAGACTTATCCTCAAGATTGTACTCTAAGACTTAACCCTAAGACTTAAGATGAAGACTTAACCCTAAGACTCAATCTATGAGATGTAAACTTAAGACTTAATTAACCCTAAGACTCAATCTATGAGATGTAAACTTAAGACTTAACCTTTAGGAATTAACCCTGACACTTAACCTTAAGGCTTAACCCTAAGACTTATGCTTAAGATTTAAACTTAAGACTTATCCCTAAGACATAATCCTGAGACTTAACCCTAAGACTTAACCTCAAGTTTAACTTCAAAACTTAACCCTAAGACTGAATCCTAAGACACAACCTTACCACGTAACCCTGAGACTTAACCTTGAGACTTTACCTTGAAATTTAACCCTGGGATTTAACCCTAAGTCTTAATGCTAAGACTTCACTTGAAGATGTACCATTAAGTCTTAACCTTAAAGCGTAACCTTAAGATTTACACTCAATACTTAACCCTAAGACTTAACCCTATGATTTAAACTTAAGGTTAAACCTTAAGACAAAACTTGAAGACTTAATTCAAAGACTTATCCCTAAGACTCAACACTGAGACGTAAACCTAAGATTTAAGACTTAACCCTAAGACTTCGCCCCAAGACTTAAGTCTAAGACTTCAAGTTATGAATTAAACTTTAGACTTAACCCTAAGACTCAAGCCATAAGACTTCACCTTAAGACTTAACCCGAAGACTTAACCTTAAAATTTAACCCTAAGACTGAACCCTAAAATATAACTTTTAAGACTTAACAATAAGACTGAACATTAAGACACAACCTTACGACTTCTACCCTGAGACCTAAGCTTGAGACTTAACACTGAGATTTAACCCTAAGACTTAACTTTAAGATGTAACATTCGGACTTAACCTTCAAACTTAACCCTAAGCCTCAACCTTAAGAAGTAACTTGAAGACTTAACCCTGAGAATGAACTCTAAGACTTCAACTTAATAATTAACGCTCAGATATAACCCTCAGACTTAAACTTAAGAAATAGCCCTAAGACTTAACCTTAATATTTAACTTTAAGATGTAACCTTAAGGCTTAACCCTAAACTTAACCCTAAGAGTTAACCTTAAGTGTTGACCTTACAGATTTAACCATAAGAGTTAACCTTAGGACTTAAACGTTAAGACTTAACCCTAAGACTTATCCCCAAGACTTAACTCTAAAGAGTTAACCCTAAGACTTCAACTTGTGATTTAAACTTTAGACTGAACGCTAAGACTTAAAATTACGATTTAACATTAAGATTTAACCATAAGGCTTAACCCTAAGACTTCAGGGTAAGTTTTAACCTTAAGACTCAACCCTGAGACTTAGTCGTGAAATTTATCCATAAGACTTATCCCTAAAACTGAAAACTGAGACTTAAACCTAAGATTTAACCTGAAGACTTAACCCTAAAACGTAGCCCTGAGACTTATCCTTGAGCTTTAACCTTGATACTTAATCCTGAGACTTAGCCCTAAGACTTAGCCCCAAGACATAACTCTAAGGCTTAACCCTAAGACTTAACCTTAAGGCTCAACCTTAAGACTTAACATTAAGACTTAACCCTGAGACTTAACCATAAGACTTATCCTCAAGATTGTACTCTAAGACTTAACCCTAAGACTTAAGATGAAGACTTAACCCTAAGACTCAATCTATGAGATGTAAACTTAAGACTTAATTAACCCTAAGACTCAATCTATGAGATGTAAACTTAAGACTTAACCTTTAGGAATTAACCCTGACACTTAACCTTAAGGCTTAACCCTAAGACTTAAGCTTAAGGTTTAAACTTAAGACTTATCCCTAAGACATAATCCTGAGACTTAACCCTAAGACTTAACCTCAAGTTTAACTTCAAAACTTAACCCTAAGACTGAATCCTAAGACACAACCTTACCACGTAACCCTGAGACTTAACCTTGAGACTTTACCTTGAAATTTAACCCTGGGATTTAACCCTAAGTCTTAATGCTAAGACTTCACTTGAAGATGTACCATTAAGTCTTAACCTTAAAGCGTAACCTTAAGATTTACACTCAATACTTAACCCTAAGACTTAACCCTATGATTTAAACTTAAGGTTAAACCTTAAGACAAAACTTGAAGACTTAATTCAAAGACTTATCCCTAAGACTCAACACTGAGACGTAAACCTAAGATTTAAGACTTAACCCTAAGACTTCGCCCCAAGACTTAAGTCTAAGACTTCAAGTTATGAATTAAACTTTAGACTTAACCCTAAGACTCAAGCCATAAGACTTCACCTTAAGACTTAACCCGAAGACTTAACCTTAAAATTTAACCCTAAGACTGAACCCTAAAATATAACTTTTAAGACTTAACAATAAGACTGAACATTAAGACACAACCTTACGACTTCTACCCTGAGACCTAAGCTTGAGACTTAACACTGAGATTTAACCCTAAGACTTAACTTTAAGATGTAACATTCGGACTTAACCTTCAAACTTAACCCTAAGCCTCAACCTTAAGAAGTAACTTGAAGACTTAACCCTGAGAATGAACTCTAAGACTTCAACTTAATAATGAACGCTCAGATATAACCCTCAGACTTAAACTTAAGAAATAGCCCTAAGACTTAACCTTAATATTTAACTTGAAGATGTAACCTTAAGGCTTAACCCTAAACTTAACCCTAAGAGTTAACCTTAACTGTTGACCTTACAGATTTAACCCTAAGAGTTAACCTTAGGACTGAAACGTTAAGACTTAACCCTAAGACTTATCCCCAAGACTTAACTCTAAAGAGTTAACCCTAAGACTTCAACTTGTGATTTAAACTTTAGACTGAACGCTAAGACTTAAAATTACGATTTAACATTAAGATTTAACCATAAGACTTAACCCTAAGACTTCAGGTTAAGTTTTAACCTTAAGACTCAGCCCTGAGACTTAGTCGTGAAATTTATCCATAAGACTTATCCCTAAAACTGAAAACTGAGACTTAAACCTAAGATTTAACCTGAAGACTTAACCCTAAAACGTAGCCCTGAGACTTATCCTTGAGCTTTAACCTTGATACTTAATCCTGAGACTTAGCCCTAAGACTTATCCCCAAGACATAACTCTAAGGCTTAACCCTAAGACTTAACCTTAAGGCTCAACCTTAAGACTTAACATTAAGACTTAACCCTGAGACTTAACCATAAGACTTATCCTCAAGATTGTACTCTAAGACTTAACCCTAAGACTTAAGATGAAGACTTAACCCTAAGACTCAATCTATGAGATGTAAACTTAAGACTTAATTAACCCTAAGACTCAATCTATGAGATGTAAACTTAAGACTTAACCTTTAGGAATTAACCCTGACACTTAACCTTAAGGCTTAACCCTAAGACTTATGCTTAAGGTTTAAACTTAAGACTTATCCCTAAGACATAATCCTGAGACTTAACCCTAAGACTTAACCTCAAGTTTAACTTCAAAACTTAACCCTAAGACTGAATCCTAAGACACAACCTTACCACGTAACCCTGAGACTTAACCTTGAGACTTTACCTTGAAATTTAACCCTGGGATTTAACCCTAAGTCTTAATGCTAAGACTTCACTTGAAGATGTACCATTAAGTCTTAACCTTAAAGCGTAACCTTAAGATTTACACTCAATACTTAACCCTAAGACTTAACCCTATGATTTAAACTTAAGGTTAAACCTTAAGACAAAACTTGAAGACTTAATTCAAAGACTTATCCCTAAGACTCAACACTGAGACGTAAACCTAAGATTTAAGACTTAACCCTAAGACTTCGCCCCAAGACTTAAGTCTAAGACTTCAAGTTATGAATTAAACTTTAGACTTAACCCTAAGACTCAAGCCATAAGACTTCACCTTAAGACTTAACCCGAAGACTTAACCTTAAAATTTAACCCTAAGACTGAACCCTAAAATATAACTTTTAAGACTTAACAATAAGACTGAACATTAAGACACAACCTTACGACTTCTACCCTGAGACCTAAGCTTGAGACTTAACACTGAGATTTAACCCTAAGACTTAACTTTAAGATGTAACATTCGGACTTAACCTTAAAACTTAACCCTAAGCCTCAACCTTAAGAAGTAACTTGAAGACTTAACCCTGAGAATGAACTCTAAGACTTCAACTTAATAATTAACGCTCAGATATAACCCTCAGACTTAAACTTAAGAAATAGCCCTAAGACTTAACCTTAATATTTAACTTTAAGATGTAACCTTAAGGCTTAACCCTAAACTTAACCCTAAGAGTTAACCTTAAGTGTTGACCTTACAGATTTAACCCTAAGAGTTAACCTTAGGACTTAAACGTTAAGACTTAACCCTAAGACTTATCCCCAAGACTTAACTCTAAAGAGTTAACCCTAAGACTTCAACTTGTGATTTAAACTTTAGACTGAACGCTAAGACTTAAAATTACGATTTAACATTAAGATTTAACCATAAGGCTTAACCCTAAGACTTCAGGGTAAGTTTTAACCTGAAGACTCAACCCTGAGACTTAGTCGTGAAATTTATCCATAAGACTTATCCCTAAAACTGAAAACTGAGACTTAAACCTAAGATTTAACCTGAAGACTTAACCCTAAAACGTAGCCCTGAGACTTATCCTTGAGCTTTAACCTTGATACTTAATCCTGAGACTTAGCCCTAAGACTTATCCCCAAGACATAACTCTAAGGCTTAACCCTAAGACTTAACCTTAAGGCTCAACCTTAAGACTTAACATTAAGACTTAACCCTGAGACTTAACCATAAGACTTATCCTCAAGATTGTACTCTAAGACTTAACCCTAAGACTTAAGATGAAGACTTAACCCTAAGACTCAATCTATGAGATGTAAACTTAAGACTTAATTAACCCTAAGACTCAATCTATGAGATGTAAACTTAAGACTTAACCTTTAGGAATTAACCCTGACACTTAACCTTAAGGCTTAACCCTAAGACTTAAGCTTAAGGTTTAAACTTAAGACTTATCCCTAAGACATAATCCTGAGACTTAACCCTAAGACTTAACCTCAAGTTTAACTTCAAAACTTAACCCTAAGACTGAATCCTAAGACACAACCTTACCACGTAACCCTGAGACTTAACCTTGAGACTTTACCTTGAAATTTAACCCTGGGATTTAACCCTAAGTCTTAATGCTAAGACTTCACTTGAAGATGTACCATTAAGTCTTAACCTTAAAGCGTAACCTTAAGATTTACACTCAATACTTAACCCTAAGACTTAACCCTATGATTTAAACTTAAGGTTAAACCTTAAGACAAAACTTGAAGACTTAATTCAAAGACTTATCCCTAAGACTCAACACTGAGACGTAAACCTAAGATTTAAGACTTAACCCTAAGACTTCGCCCCAAGACTTAAGTCTAAGACTTCAAGTTATGAATTAAACTTTAGACTTAACCCTAAGACTCAAGCCATAAGACTTCACCTTAAGACTTAACCCGAAGACTTAACCTTAAAATTTAACCCTAAGACTGAACCCTAAAATATAACTTTTAAGACTTAACAATAAGACTGAACATTAAGACACAACCTTACGACTTCTACCCTGAGACCTAAGCTTGAGACTTAACACTGAGATTTAACCCTAAGACTTAACTTTAAGATGTAACATTCGGACTTAACCTTCAAACTTAACCCTAAGCCTCAACCTTAAGAAGTAACTTGAAGACTTAACCCTGAGAATGAACTCTAAGACTTCAACTTAATAATTAACGCTCAGATATAACCCTCAGACTTAAACTTAAGAAATAGCCCTAAGACTTAACCTTAATATTTAACTTTAAGATGTAACCTTAAGGCTTAACCCTAAACTTAACCCTAAGAGTTAACCTTAAGTGTTGACCTTACAGATTTAACCATAAGAGTTAACCTTAGGACTTAAACGTTAAGACTTAACCCTAAGACTTATCCCCAAGACTTAACTCTAAAGAGTTAACCCTAAGACTTCAACTTGTGATTTAAACTTTAGACTGAACGCTAAGACTTAAAATTACGATTTAACATTAAGATTTAACCATAAGGCTTAACCCTAAGACTTCAGGGTAAGTTTTAACCTTAAGACTCAACCCTGAGACTTAGTCGTGAAATTTATCCATAAGACTTATCCCTAAAACTGAAAACTGAGACTTAAACCTAAGATTTAACCTGAAGACTTAACCCTAAAACGTAGCCCTGAGACTTATCCTTGAGCTTTAACCTTGATACTTAATCCTGAGACTTAGCCCTAAGACTTAGCCCCAAGACATAACTCTAAGGCTTAACCCTAAGACTTAACCTTAAGGCTCAACCTTAAGACTTAACATTAAGACTTAACCCTGAGACTTAACCATAAGACTTATCCTCAAGATTGTACTCTAAGACTTAACCCTAAGACTTAAGATGAAGACTTAACCCTAAGACTCAATCTATGAGATGTAAACTTAAGACTTAATTAACCCTAAGACTCAATCTATGAGATGTAAACTTAAGACTTAACCTTTAGGAATTAACCCTGACACTTAACCTTAAGGCTTAACCCTAAGACTTAAGCTTAAGGTTTAAACTTAAGACTTATCCCTAAGACATAATCCTGAGACTTAACCCTAAGACTTAACCTCAAGTTTAACTTCAAAACTTAACCCTAAGACTGAATCCTAAGACACAACCTTACCACGTAACCCTGAGACTTAACCTTGAGACTTTACCTTGAAATTTAACCCTGGGATTTAACCCTAAGTCTTAATGCTAAGACTTCACTTGAAGATGTACCATTAAGTCTTAACCTTAAAGCGTAACCTTAAGATTTACACTCAATACTTAACCCTAAGACTTAACCCTATGATTTAAACTTAAGGTTAAACCTTAAGACAAAACTTGAAGACTTAATTCAAAGACTTATCCCTAAGACTCAACACTGAGACGTAAACCTAAGATTTAAGACTTAACCCTAAGACTTCGCCCCAAGACTTAAGTCTAAGACTTCAAGTTATGAATTAAACTTTAGACTTAACCCTAAGACTCAAGCCATAAGACTTCACCTTAAGACTTAACCCGAAGACTTAACCTTAAAATTTAACCCTAAGACTGAACCCTAAAATATAACTTTTAAGACTTAACAATAAGACTGAACATTAAGACACAACCTTACGACTTCTACCCTGAGACCTAAGCTTGAGACTTAACACTGAGATTTAACCCTAAGACTTAACTTTAAGATGTAACATTCGGACTTAACCTTCAAACTTAACCCTAAGCCTCAACCTTAAGAAGTAACTTGAAGACTTAACCCTGAGAATGAACTCTAAGACTTCAACTTAATAATGAACGCTCAGATATAACCCTCAGACTTAAACTTAAGAAATAGCCCTAAGACTTAACCTTAATATTTAACTTGAAGATGTAACCTTAAGGCTTAACCCTAAACTTAACCCTAAGAGTTAACCTTAACTGTTGACCTTACAGATTTAACCCTAAGAGTTAACCTTAGGACTGAAACGTTAAGACTTAACCCTAAGACTTATCCCCAAGACTTAACTCTAAAGAGTTAACCCTAAGACTTCAACTTGTGATTTAAACTTTAGACTGAACGCTAAGACTTAAAATTACGATTTAACATTAAGATTTAACCATAAGACTTAACCCTAAGACTTCAGGTTAAGTTTTAACCTTAAGACTCAGCCCTGAGACTTAGTCGTGAAATTTATCCATAAGACTTATCCCTAAAACTGAAAACTGAGACTTAAACCTAAGATTTAACCTGAAGACTTAACCCTAAAACGTAGCCCTGAGACTTATCCTTGAGCTTTAACCTTGATACTTAATCCTGAGACTTAGCCCTAAGACTTATCCCCAAGACATAACTCTAAGGCTTAACCCTAAGACTTAACCTTAAGGCTCAACCTTAAGACTTAACATTAAGACTTAACCCTGAGACTTAACCATAAGACTTATCCTCAAGATTGTACTCTAAGACTTAACCCTAAGACTTAAGATGAAGACTTAACCCTAAGACTCAATCTATGAGATGTAAACTTAAGACTTAATTAACCCTAAGACTCAATCTATGAGATGTAAACTTAAGACTTAACCTTTAGGAATTAACCCTGACACTTAACCTTAAGGCTTAACCCTAAGACTTATGCTTAAGGTTTAAACTTAAGACTTATCCCTAAGACATAATCCTGAGACTTAACCCTAAGACTTAACCTCAAGTTTAACTTCAAAACTTAACCCTAAGACTGAATCCTAAGACACAACCTTACCACGTAACCCTGAGACTTAACCTTGAGACTTTACCTTGAAATTTAACCCTGGGATTTAACCCTAAGTCTTAATGCTAAGACTTCACTTGAAGATGTACCATTAAGTCTTAACCTTAAAGCGTAACCTTAAGATTTACACTCAATACTTAACCCTAAGACTTAACCCTATGATTTAAACTTAAGGTTAAACCTTAAGACAAAACTTGAAGACTTAATTCAAAGACTTATCCCTAAGACTCAACACTGAGACGTAAACCTAAGATTTAAGACTTAACCCTAAGACTTCGCCCCAAGACTTAAGTCTAAGACTTCAAGTTATGAATTAAACTTTAGACTTAACCCTAAGACTCAAGCCATAAGACTTCACCTTAAGACTTAACCCGAAGACTTAACCTTAAAATTTAACCCTAAGACTGAACCCTAAAATATAACTTTTAAGACTTAACAATAAGACTGAACATTAAGACACAACCTTACGACTTCTACCCTGAGACCTAAGCTTGAGACTTAACACTGAGATTTAACCCTAAGACTTAACTTTAAGATGTAACATTCGGACTTAACCTTAAAACTTAACCCTAAGCCTCAACCTTAAGAAGTAACTTGAAGACTTAACCCTGAGAATGAACTCTAAGACTTCAACTTAATAATTAACGCTCAGATATAACCCTCAGACTTAAACTTAAGAAATAGCCCTAAGACTTAACCTTAATATTTAACTTTAAGATGTAACCTTAAGGCTTAACCCTAAACTTAACCCTAAGAGTTAACCTTAAGTGTTGACCTTACAGATTTAACCCTAAGAGTTAACCTTAGGACTTAAACGTTAAGACTTAACCCTAAGACTTATCCCCAAGACTTAACTCTAAAGAGTTAACCCTAAGACTTCAACTTGTGATTTAAACTTTAGACTGAACGCTAAGACTTAAAATTACGATTTAACATTAAGATTTAACCATAAGGCTTAACCCTAAGACTTCAGGGTAAGTTTTAACCTGAAGACTCAACCCTGAGACTTAGTCGTGAAATTTATCCATAAGACTTATCCCTAAAACTGAAAACTGAGACTTAAACCTAAGATTTAACCTGAAGACTTAACCCTAAAACGTAGCCCTGAGACTTATCCTTGAGCTTTAACCTTGATACTTAATCCTGAGACTTAGCCCTAAGACTTATCCCCAAGACATAACTCTAAGGCTTAACCCTAAGACTTAACCTTAAGGCTCAACCTTAAGACTTAACATTAAGACTTAACCCTGAGACTTAACCATAAGACTTATCCTCAAGATTGTACTCTAAGACTTAAGATGAAGACTTAACCCTAAGACTCAATCTATGAGATGTAAACTTAAGACTTAATTAACCCTAAGGCTCAATCTATGAGATGTAAACTTAAGACTTAACCTTTAGGAATTAACCCTGACACTTAACCTTAAGGCTTAACCCTAAGACTTAAGCTTAAGGTTTAAACTTAAGACTTATCCCTAAGACATAATCCTGAGACTTAACCCTAAGACTTAACCTCAAGTTTAACTTCAAAACTTAACCCTAAGACTGAATCCTAAGACACAACTTGACCACGTAACCCTGAGACTTAACCTTGAGACTTTACCTTGAAATTTAACCCTGGGATTTAACCCTAAGTCTTAATGCTAAGACTTAACTTTAAGATGTACCATTAAGACTTAACCTTAAAGCGTAACCTTAAGATTTACACTCAATACTTAACCCTAAGACTTAACCCTATGATTTAAACTTAAGGTTAAACCTTAAGACAAAACTTGAAGACTTAATTCAAAGACTTATCCCTAAGACTCAACACTGAGACGTAAACCTAAGATTTAAGACTTAACCCTAAGACTTAGCCCCAAGACTTAAGTCTAAGACTTCAAGTTATGAATTAAACTTTAGACTTAACCCTAAGACTCAAGCCATAAGACTTCACCTTAAGACTTAACCCGAAGACTTAACCTTAAAATTTAACCCTAAGACTGAACCCTAAAATATAACTTTTAAGACTTAACAATAAGACTGAACATTAAGACACAACCTTACGACTTCTACCCTGAGACCTAACCTTGAGACTTAACACTGAGATTTAACCCTAAGACTTAACTTTAAGATGTAACATTCGGACTTAACCTTAAAACTTAACCCTAAGCCTCAACCTTAAGAAGTAACTTGAAGACTTAACCCTGAGAATGAACTCTAAGACTTCAACTTAATAATTAACGCTCAGATATAACCCTCAGGCTTAAACTTAAGAAATAACCCTAAGACTTAACCTTAATATTTAACTTCGAGATGTAACCTTAAGGCTTAACCCTAAACTTAACCCTAAGAGTTAACCTTAAGTGTTGACCTTACAGATTTAACCCTAAGAGTTAACCTTAGGACTGAAACGTTAAGACTTAACCCTAAGACTTATCCCCAAGACTTAACTCTAAAGAGTTAACCCTAAGACTTCAACTTGTGATTTAAACTTTAGACTGAACGCTAAGACTTAAAATTACGATTTAACATTAAGATTTAACCATAAGACTTAACCCTAAGACTTCAGGTTAAGTTTTAACCTTAAGACTCAACCCTGAGACGTAGTCGTGAAATTTATCCATAAGACTTATCCCTAAAACTGAAAACTGAGACTTAAACCTAAGATTTAACCTGAAGACTTAACCCTAAAACGTAGCCCTGAGACTTATCCTTGAGCTTTAACCTTGATACTTAATCCTGAGACTTAGCCCTAAGACTTATCCCCAAGACATAACTCTAAGGCTTAACCCTAAGACTTAACCTTAAGGCTCAACCTTAAGACTTAACATTAAGACTTAACCCTGAGACTTAACCATAAGACTTATCCTCAAGATTGTACTCTAAGACTTAACCCTAAGACTTAAGATGAAGACTTAACCCTAAGACTCAATCTATGAGATGTAAACTTAAGACTTAATTAACCCTAAGGCTCAATCTATGAGATGTAAACTTAAGACTTAACCTTTAGGAATTAACCCTGACACTTAACCTTAAGGCTTAACCCTAAGACTTAAGCTTAAGGTTTAAACTTAAGACTTATCCCTAAGACATAATCCTGAGACTTAACCCTAAGACTTAACCTCAAGTTTAACTTCAAAACTTAACCCTAAGACTGAATCCTAAGACACAACTTGACCACGTAACCCTGAGACTTAACCTTGAGACTTTACCTTGAAATTTAACCCTGGGATTTAACCCTAAGTCTTAATGCTAAGACTTAACTTTAAGATGTACCATTAAGACTTAACCTTAAAGCGTAACCTTAAGATTTACACTCAATACTTAACCCTAAGACTTAACCCTATGATTTAAACTTAAGGTTAAACCTTAAGACAAAACTTGAAGACTTAATTCAAAGACTTATCCCTAAGACTCAACACTGAGACGTAAACCTAAGATTTAAGACTTAACCCTAAGACTTAGCCCCAAGACTTAAGTCTAAGACTTCAAGTTATGAATTAAACTTTAGACTTAACCCTAAGACTCAAGCCATAAGACTTCACCTTAAGACTTAACCCGAAGACTTAACCTTAAAATTTAACCCTAAGACTGAACCCTAAAATATAACTTTTAAGACTTAACAATAAGACTGAACATTAAGACACAACCTTACGACTTCTACCCTGAGACCTAACCTTGAGACTTAACACTGAGATTTAACCCTAAGACTTAACTTTAAGATGTAACATTCGGACTTAACCTTAAAACTTAACCCTAAGCCTCAACCTTAAGAAGTAACTTGAAGACTTAACCCTGAGAATGAACTCTAAGACTTCAACTTAATAATTAACGCTCAGATATAACCCTCAGGCTTAAACTTAAGAAATAACCCTAAGACTTAACCTTAATATTTAACTTCGAGATGTAACCTTAAGGCTTAACCCTAAACTTAACCCTAAGAGTTAACCTTAAGTGTTGACCTTACAGATTTAACCCTAAGAGTTAACCTTAGGACTGAAACGTTAAGACTTAACCCTAAGACTTATCCCCAAGACTTAACTCTAAAGAGTTAACCCTAAGACTTCAACTTGTGATTTAAACTTTAGACTGAACGCTAAGACTTAAAATTACGATTTAACATTAAGATTTAACCATAAGACTTAACCCTAAGACTTCAGGTTAAGTTTTAACCTTAAGACTCAACCCTGAGACTTAGTCGTGAAATTTATCCATAAGACTTATCCCTAAAACTGAAAACTGAGACTTAAACCTAAGATTTAACCTGAAGACTTAACCCTAAAACGTAGCCCTGAGACTTATCCTTGAGCTTTAACCTTGATACTTAATCCTGAGACTTAGCCCTAAGACTTATCCCCAAGACATAACTCTAAGGCTTAACCCTAAGACTTAACCTTAAGGCTCAACCTTAAGACTTAACATTAAGACTTAACCCTGACTTATCCTCAAGATTGTACTCTAAGACTTAACCCTAAGACTTAAGATGAAGACTTAACCCTAAGACTCAATCTATGAGATGTAAACTTAAGACTTAATTAACCCTAAGGCTCAATCTATGAGATGTAAACTTAAGACTTAACCTTTAGGAATTAACCCTGACACTTAACCTTAAGGCTTAACCCTAAGACTTAAGCTTAAGGTTTAAACTTAAGACTTATCCCTAAGACATAATCCTGAGACTTAACCCTAAGACTTAACCTCAAGTTTAACTTCAAAACTTAACCCTAAGACTGAATCCTAAGACACAACTTGACCACGTAACCCTGAGACTTAACCTTGAGACTTTACCTTGAAATTTAACCCTGGGATTTAACCCTAAGTCTTAATGCTAAGACTTAAGATGTACCATTAAGATGTACTTTAAGATGTACCATTAAGACTTAACCTTAAAGCGTAACCTTAAGATTTACACTCAATACTTAACCCTAAGACTTAACCCTATGATTTAAACTTAAGGTTAAACCTTAAGACAAAACTTGAAGACTTAATTCAAAGACTTATCCCTAAGACTCAACACTGAGACGTAAACCTAAGATTTAAGACTTAACCCTAAGACTTAGCCCCAAGACTTAAGTCTAAGACTTAAACTTATGAATTAAACTTTAGACTTAACCCTAAGACTCAAGCCATAAGACTTCACCTTAAGACTTAACCTTAAAATTTAACCCTAAGACTGAACCCTAAAATATAACTTTTAAGACTTAACAATAAGACTGAACATTAAGACACAACCTTACGACTTCTACCCTGAGACCTAACCTTGAGACTTAACACTGAGATTTAACCCTAAGACTTAACTTTAAGATGTAACATTCGGACTTAACCTTAAAACTTAACCCTAAGCCTCAACCTTAAGAAGTAACTTGAAGACTTAACCCTGAGAATGAACTCTAAGACTTCAACTTAATAATTAACGCTCAGATATAACCCTCAGGCTTAAACTTAAGAAATAGCCCTAAGACTTAACCTTAATATTTAACTTCGAGATGTAACCTTAAGGCTTAACCCTAAACTTAACCCTAAGAGTTAACCTTAAGTGTTGACCTTACAGATTTAACCCTAAGAGTTAACCTTAGGACTGAAACGTTAAGACTTAACCCTAAGACTTATCCCCAAGACTTAACTCTAAAGAGTTAACCCTAAGACTTCAACTTGTGATTTAAACTTTAGACTGAACGCTAAGACTTAAAATTACGATTTAACATTAAGATTTAACCATAAGACTTAACCCTAAGACTTCAGGGTAAGTTTTAACCTGAAGACTCAACCCTGAGACTTAGTCGTGAAATTTATCCATAAGACTTATCCCTAAAACTGAAAACTGAGACTTAAACCTAAGATTTAACCTGAAGACTTAACCCTAAAACGTAGCCCTGAGACTTATCCTTGAGCTTTAACCTTGATACTTAATCCTGAGACTTAGCCCTAAGACTTATCCCCAAGACATAACTCTAAGGCTTAACCCTAAGACTTAACCTTAAGGCTCAACCTTAAGACTTAACATTAAGACTTAACCCTGAGACTTAACCATAAGACTTATCCTCAAGATTGTACTCTAAGACTTAACCCTAAGACTTAAGATGAAGACTTAACCCTAAGACTCAATCTATGAGATGTAAACTTAAGACTTAATTAACCCTAAGGCTCAATCTATGAGATGTAAACTTAAGACTTAACCTTTAGGAATTAACCCTGACACTTAACCTTAAGGCTTAACCCTAAGACTTAAGCTTAAGGTTTAAACTTAAGACTTATCCCTAAGACATAATCCTGAGACCTAACCCTAAGACTTAACCTCAAGTTTAACTTCAAAACTTAACCCTAAGACTGAATCCTAGGACACAACTTGACCACGTAACCCTGAGACTTAACCTTGAGACTTTACCTTGAAATTTAACCCTGGGATTTAACCCTAAGTCTTAATGCTAAGACTTAACCTTAAGATGTACCATTAAGACTTAACCTTAAAGCGTAACCTTAAGATTTACACTCAATACTTAACCCTAAGACTTAACCCTATGATTTAAACTTAAGGTTAAACCTTAAGACAAAACTTGAAGACTTAATTCAAAGACTTATCCCTAAGACTCAACACTGAGACGTAAACCTAAGATTTAAGACTTAACCCTAAGACTTAGCCCCAAGACTTAAGTCTAAGACTTCAAGTTATGAATTAAACTTTAGACTTAACCCTAAGACTCAAGCCATAAGACTTCACCTTAAGACTTAACCCGAAGACTTAACCTTAAAATTTAACCCTAAGACTGAACCCTAAAATATAACTTTTAAGACTTAACAATAAGACTGAACATTAAGACACAACCTTACGACTTCTACCCTGAGACCTAACCTTGAGACTTAACACTGAGATTTAACCCTAAGACTTAACTTTAAGATGTAACATTCGGACTTAACCTTAAAACTTAACCCTAAGCCTCAACCTTAAGAAGTAACTTGAAGACTTAACCCTGAGAATGAACTCTAAGACTTCAACTTAATAATTAACGCTCAGATATAACCCTCAGGCTTAAACTTAAGAAATAACCCTAAGACTTAACCTTAATATTTAACTTCGAGATGTAACCTTAAGGCTTAACCCTAAACTTAACCCTAAGAGTTAACCTTAAGTGTTGACCTTACAGATTTAACCCTAAGAGTTAACCTTAGGACTGAAACGTTAAGACTTAACCCTAAGACTTATCCCCAAGACTTAACTCTAAAGAGTTAACCCTAAGACTTCAACTTGTGATTTAAACTTTAGACTGAACGCTAAGACTTAAAATTACGATTTAACATTAAGATTTAACCATAAGACTTAACCCTAAGACTTCAGGTTAAGTTTTAACCTTAAGACTCAACCCTGAGACTTAGTCGTGAAATTTATCCATAAGACTTATCCCTAAAACTGAAAACTGAGACTTAAACCTAAGATTTAACCTGAAGACTTAACCCTAAAACGTAGCCCTGAGACTTATCCTTGAGCTTTAACCTTGATACTTAATCCTGAGACTTAGCCCTAAGACTTATCCCCAAGACATAACTCTAAGGCTTAACCCTAAGACTTAACCTTAAGGCTCAACCTTAAGACTTAACATTAAGACTTAACCCTGAGACTTAACCATAAGACTTATCCTCAAGATTGTACTCTAAGACTTAACCCTAAGACTTAAGATGAAGACTTAACCCTAAGACTCAATCTATGAGATGTAAACTTAAGACTTAATTAACCCTAAGGCTCAATCTATGAGATGTAAACTTAAGACTTAACCTTTAGGAATTAACCCTGACACTTAACCTTAAGGCTTAACCCTAAGACTTAAGCTTAAGGTTTAAACTTAAGACTTATCCCTAAGACATAATCCTGAGACTTAACCCTAAGACTTAACCTCAAGTTTAACTTCAAAACTTAACCCTAAGACTGAATCCTAAGACACAACTTGACCACGTAACCCTGAGACTTAACCTTGAGACTTTACCTTGAAATTTAACCCTGGGATTTAACCCTAAGTCTTAATGCTAAGACTTAAGATGTACCATTAAGATGTACTTTAAGATGTACCATTAAGACTTAACCTTAAAGCGTAACCTTAAGATTTACACTCAATACTTAACCCTAAGACTTAACCCTATGATTTAAACTTAAGGTTAAACCTTAAGACAAAACTTGAAGACTTAATTCAAAGACTTATCCCTAAGACTCAACACTGAGACGTAAACCTAAGATTTAAGACTTAACCCTAAGACTTAGCCCCAAGACTTAAGTCTAAGACTTAAACTTATGAATTAAACTTTAGACTTAACCCTAAGACTCAAGCCATAAGACTTCACCTTAAGACTTAACCTTAAAATTTAACCCTAAGACTGAACCCTAAAATATAACTTTTAAGACTTAACAATAAGACTGAACATTAAGACACAACCTTACGACTTCTACCCTGAGACCTAACCTTGAGACTTAACACTGAGATTTAACCCTAAGACTTAACTTTAAGATGTAACATTCGGACTTAACCTTAAAACTTAACCCTAAGCCTCAACCTTAAGAAGTAACTTGAAGACTTAACCCTGAGAATGAACTCTAAGACTTCAACTTAATAATTAACGCTCAGATATAACCCTCAGGCTTAAACTTAAGAAATAACCCTAAGACTTAACCTTAATATTTAACTTCGAGATGTAACCTTAAGGCTTAACCCTAAACTTAACCCTAAGAGTTAACCTTAAGTGTTGACCTTACAGATTTAACCCTAAGAGTTAACCTTAGGACTGAAACGTTAAGACTTAACCCTAAGACTTATCCCCAAGACTTAACTCTAAAGAGTTAACCCTAAGACTTCAACTTGTGATTTAAACTTTAGACTGAACGCTAAGACTTAAAATTACGATTTAACATTAAGATTTAACCATAAGACTTAACCCTAAGACTTCAGGTTAAGTTTTAACCTTAAGACTCAACCCTGAGACTTAGTCGTGAAATTTATCCATAAGACTTATCCCTAAAACTGAAAACTGAGACTTAAACCTAAGATTTAACCTGAAGACTTAACCCTAAAACGTAGCCCTGAGACTTATCCTTGAGCTTTAACCTTGATACTTAATCCTGAGACTTAGCCCTAAGACTTATCCCCAAGACATAACTCTAAGGCTTAACCCTAAGACTTAACCTTAAGGCTCAACCTTAAGACTTAACATTAAGACTTAACCCTGAGACTTAACCATAAGACTTATCCTCAAGATTGTACTCTAAGACTTAACCCTAAGACTTAAGATGAAGACTTAACCCTAAGACTCAATCTATGAGATGTAAACTTAAGACTTAATTAACCCTAAGGCTCAATCTATGAGATGTAAACTTAAGACTTAACCTTTAGGAATTAACCCTGACACTTAACCTTAAGGCTTAACCCTAAGACTTAAGCTTAAGGTTTAAACTTAAGACTTATCCCTAAGACATAATCCTGAGACTTAACCCTAAGACTTAACCTCAAGTTTAACTTCAAAACTTAACCCTAAGACTGAATCCTAAGACACAACTTGACCACGTAACCCTGAGACTTAACCTTGAGACTTTACCTTGAAATTTAACCCTGGGATTTAACCCTAAGTCTTAATGCTAAGACTTAAGATGTACCATTAAGATGTACTTTAAGATGTACCATTAAGACTTAACCTTAAAGCGTAACCTTAAGATTTACACTCAATACTTAACCCTAAGACTTAACCCTATGATTTAAACTTAAGGTTAAACCTTAAGACAAAACTTGAAGACTTAATTCAAAGACTTATCCCTAAGACTCAACACTGAGACGTAAACCTAAGATTTAAGACTTAACCCTAAGACTTAGCCCCAAGACTTAAGTCTAAGACTTCAAGTTATGAATTAAACTTTAGACTTAACCCTAAGACTCAAGCCATAAGACTTCACCTTAAGACTTAACCCGAAGACTTAACCTTAAAATTTAACCCTAAGACTGAACCCTAAAATATAACTTTTAAGACTTAACAATAAGACTGAACATTAAGACACAACCTTACGACTTCTACCCTGAGACCTAACCTTGAGACTTAACACTGAGATTTAACCCTAAGACTTAACTTTAAGATGTAACATTCGGACTTAACCTTAAAACTTAACCCTAAGCCTCAACCTTAAGAAGTAACTTGAAGACTTAACCCTGAGAATGAACTCTAAGACTTCAACTTAATAATTAACGCTCAGATATAACCCTCAGGCTTAAACTTAAGAAATAACCCTAAGACTTAACCTTAATATTTAACTTCGAGATGTAACCTTAAGGCTTAACCCTAAACTTAACCCTAAGAGTTAACCTTAAGTGTTGACCTTACAGATTTAACCCTAAGAGTTAACCTTAGGACTGAAACGTTAAGACTTAACCCTAAGACTTATCCCCAAGACTTAACTCTAAAGAGTTAACCCTAAGACTTCAACTTGTGATTTAAACTTTAGACTGAACGCTAAGACTTAAAATTACGATTTAACATTAAGATTTAACCATAAGGCTTAACCCTAAGACTTCAGGTTAAGTTTTAACCTTAAGACTCAACCCTGAGACTTAGTCGTGAAATTTATCCATAAGACTTATCCCTAAAACTGAAAACTGAGACCTAAACCTAAGATTTAACCTGAAGACTTAACCCTAAAACGTAGCCCTGAGACTTATCCTTGAGCTTTAACCTTGATACTTAATCCTGAGACTTAGCCCTAAGACTTATCCCCAAGACATAACTCTAAGGCTTAACCCTAAGACTTAACCTTAAGGCTCAACCTTAAGACTTAACATTAAGACTTAACCCTGAGACTTAACCATAAGACTTATCCTCAAGATTGTACTCTAAGACTTAACCCTAAGACTTAAGATGAAGACTTAACCCTAAGACTCAATCTATGAGATGTAAACTTAAGACTTAATTAACCCTAAGGCTCAATCTATGAGATGTAAACTTAAGACTTAACCTTTAGGAATTAACCCTGACACTTAACCTTAAGGCTTAACCCTAAGACTTAAGCTTAAGGTTTAAACTTAAGACTTATCCCTAAGACATAATCCTGAGACTTAACCCTAAGACTTAACCTCAAGTTTAACTTCAAAACTTAACCCTAAGACTGAATCCTAAGACACAACTTGACCACGTAACCCTGAGACTTAACCTTGAGACTTTACCTTGAAATTTAACCCTGGGATTTAACCCTAAGTCTTAATGCTAAGACTTAAGATGTACCATTAAGATGTACTTTAAGATGTACCATTAAGACTTAACCTTAAAGCGTAACCTTAAGATTTACACTCAATACTTAACCCTAAGACTTAACCCTATGATTTAAACTTAAGGTTAAACCTTAAGACAAAACTTGAAGACTTAATTCAAAGACTTATCCCTAAGACTCAACACTGAGACGTAAACCTAAGATTTAAGACTTAACCCTAAGACTTAGCCCCAAGACTTAAGTCTAAGACTTCAAGTTATGAATTAAACTTTAGACTTAACCCTAAGACTCAAGCCATAAGACTTCACCTTAAGACTTAACCCGAAGACTTAACCTTAAAATTTAACCCTAAGACTGAACCCTAAAATATAACTTTTAAGACTTAACAATAAGACTGAACATTAAGACACAACCTTACGACTTCTACCCTGAGACCTAACCTTGAGACTTAACACTGAGATTTAACCCTAAGACTTAACTTTAAGATGTAACATTCGGACTTAACCTTAAAACTTAACCCTAAGCCTCAACCTTAAGAAGTAACTTGAAGACTTAACCCTGAGAATGAACTCTAAGACTTCAACTTAATAATTAACGCTCAGATATAACCCTCAGGCTTAAACTTAAGAAATAACCCTAAGACTTAACCTTAATATTTAACTTCGAGATGTAACCTTAAGGCTTAACCCTAAACTTAACCCTAAGAGTTAACCTTAAGTGTTGACCTTACAGATTTAACCCTAAGAGTTAACCTTAGGACTGAAACGTTAAGACTTAACCCTAAGACTTATCCCCAAGACTTAACTCTAAAGAGTTAACCCTAAGACTTCAACTTGTGATTTAAACTTTAGACTGAACGCTAAGACTTAAAATTACGATTTAACATTAAGATTTAACCATAAGGCTTAACCCTAAGACTTCAGGTTAAGTTTTAACCTTAAGACTCAACCCTGAGACTTAGTCGTGAAATTTATCCATAAGACTTATCCCTAAAACTGAAAACTGAGACCTAAACCTAAGATTTAACCTGAAGACTTAACCCTAAAACGTAGCCCTGAGACTTATCCTTGAGCTTTAACCTTGATACTTAATCCTGAGACTTAGCCCTAAGACTTATCCCCAAGACATAACTCTAAGGCTTAACCCTAAGACTTAACCTTAAGGCTCAACCTTAAGACTTAACATTAAGACTTAACCCTGAGACTTAACCATAAGACTTATCCTCAAGATTGTACTCTAAGACTTAACCCTAAGACTTAAGATGAAGACTTAACCCTAAGACTCAATCTATGAGATGTAAACTTAAGACTTAATTAACCCTAAGGCTCAATCTATGAGATGTAAACTTAAGACTTAACCTTTAGGAATTAACCCTGACACTTAACCTTAAGGCTTAACCCTAAGACTTAAGCTTAAGGTTTAAACTTAAGACTTATCCCTAAGACATAATCCTGAGACTTAACCCTAAGACTTAACCTCAAGTTTAACTTCAAAACTTAACCCTAAGACTGAATCCTAAGACACAACTTGACCACGTAACCCTGAGACTTAACCTTGAGACTTTACCTTGAAATTTAACCCTGGGATTTAACCCTAAGTCTTAATGCTAAGACTTAAGATGTACCATTAAGATGTACTTTAAGATGTACCATTAAGACTTAACCTTAAAGCGTAACCTTAAGATTTACACTCAATACTTAACCCTAAGACTTAACCCTATGATTTAAACTTAAGGTTAAACCTTAAGACAAAACTTGAAGACTTAATTCAAAGACTTATCCCTAAGACTCAACACTGAGACGTAAACCTAAGATTTAAGACTTAACCCTAAGACTTAGCCCCAAGACTTAAGTCTAAGACTTCAAGTTATGAATTAAACTTTAGACTTAACCCTAAGACTCAAGCCATAAGACTTCACCTTAAGACTTAACCCGAAGACTTAACCTTAAAATTTAACCCTAAGACTGAACCCTAAAATATAACTTTTAAGACTTAACAATAAGACTGAACATTAAGACACAACCTTACGACTTCTACCCTGAGACCTAACCTTGAGACTTAACACTGAGATTTAACCCTAAGACTTAACTTTAAGATGTAACATTCGGACTTAACCTTAAAACTTAACCCTAAGCCTCAACCTTAAGAAGTAACTTGAAGACTTAACCCTGAGAATGAACTCTAAGACTTCAACTTAATAATTAACGCTCAGATATAACCCTCAGGCTTAAACTTAAGAAATAACCCTAAGACTTAACCTTAATATTTAACTTCGAGATGTAACCTTAAGGCTTAACCCTAAACTTAACCCTAAGAGTTAACCTTAAGTGTTGACCTTACAGATTTAACCCTAAGAGTTAACCTTAGGACTGAAACGTTAAGACTTAACCCTAAGACTTATCCCCAAGACTTAACTCTAAAGAGTTAACCCTAAGACTTCAACTTGTGATTTAAACTTTAGACTGAACGCTAAGACTTAAAATTACGATTTAACATTAAGATTTAACCATAAGACTTAACCCTAAGACTTCAGGTTAAGTTTTAACCTTAAGACTCAACCCTGAGACTTAGTCGTGAAATTTATCCATAAGACTTATCCCTAAAACTGAAAACTGAGACTTAAACCTAAGATTTAACCTGAAGACTTAACCCTAAAACGTAGCCCTGAGACTTATCCTTGAGCTTTAACCTTGATACTTAATCCTGAGACTTAGCCCTAAGACTTATCCCCAAGACATAACTCTAAGGCTTAACCCTAAGACTTAACCTTAAGGCTCAACCTTAAGACTTAACATTAAGACTTAACCCTGAGACTTAACCATAAGACTTATCCTCAAGATTGTACTCTAAGACTTAACCCTAAGACTTAAGATGAAGACTTAACCCTAAGACTCAATCTATGAGATGTAAACTTAAGACTTAATTAACCCTAAGGCTCAATCTATGAGATGTAAACTTAAGACTTAACCTTTAGGAATTAACCCTGACACTTAACCTTAAGGCTTAACCCTAAGACTTAAGCTTAAGGTTTAAACTTAAGACTTATCCCTAAGACATAATCCTGAGACTTAACCCTAAGACTTAACCTCAAGTTTAACTTCAAAACTTAACCCTAAGACTGAATCCTAAGACACAACTTGACCACGTAACCCTGAGACTTAACCTTGAGACTTTACCTTGAAATTTAACCCTGGGATTTAACCCTAAGTCTTAATGCTAAGACTTAAGATGTACCATTAAGATGTACTTTAAGATGTACCATTAAGACTTAACCTTAAAGCGTAACCTTAAGATTTACACTCAATACTTAACCCTAAGACTTAACCCTATGATTTAAACTTAAGGTTAAACCTTAAGACAAAACTTGAAGACTTAATTCAAAGACTTATCCCTAAGACTCAACACTGAGACGTAAACCTAAGATTTAAGACTTAACCCTAAGACTTAGCCCCAAGACTTAAGTCTAAGACTTCAAGTTATGAATTAAACTTTAGACTTAACCCTAAGACTCAAGCCATAAGACTTCACCTTAAGACTTAACCCGAAGACTTAACCTTAAAATTTAACCCTAAGACTGAACCCTAAAATATAACTTTTAAGACTTAACAATAAGACTGAACATTAAGACACAACCTTACGACTTCTACCCTGAGACCTAACCTTGAGACTTAACACTGAGATTTAACCCTAAGACTTAACTTTAAGATGTAACATTCGGACTTAACCTTAAAACTTAACCCTAAGCCTCAACCTTAAGAAGTAACTTGAAGACTTAACCCTGAGAATGAACTCTAAGACTTCAACTTAATAATTAACGCTCAGATATAACCCTCAGGCTTAAACTTAAGAAATAACCCTAAGACTTAACCTTAATATTTAACTTCGAGATGTAACCTTAAGGCTTAACCCTAAACTTAACCCTAAGAGTTAACCTTAGGACTGAAACGTTAAGACTTAACCCTAAGACTTATCCCCAAGACTTAACTCTAAAGAGTTAACCCTAAGACTTCAACTTGTGATTTAAACTTTAGACTGAACGCTAAGACTTAAAATTACGATTTAACATTAAGATTTAACCATAAGACTTAACCCTAAGACTTCAGGTTAAGTTTTAACCTGAAGACTCAACCCTGAGACGTAGTCGTGAAATTTATCCATAAGACTTATCCCTAAAACTGAAAACTGAGACTTAAACCTAAGATTTAACCTGAAGACTTAACCCTAAAACGTAGCCCTGAGACTTATCCTTGAGCTTTAACCTTGATACTTAATCCTGAGACTTAGCCCTAAGACTTATCCCCAAGACATAACTCTAAGGCTTAACCCTAAGACTTAACCTTAAGGCTCAACCTTAAGACTTAACATTAAGACTTAACCCTGAGACTTAACCATAAGACTTATCCTCAAGATTGTACTCTAAGACTTAACCCTAAGACTTAAGATGAAGACTTAACCCTAAGACTCAATCTATGAGATGTAAACTTAAGACTTAATTAACCCTAAGGCTCAATCTATGAGATGTAAACTTAAGACTTAACCTTTAGGAATTAACCCTGACACTTAACCTTAAGGCTTAACCCTAAGACTTAAGCTTAAGGTTTAAACTTAAGACTTATCCCTAAGACATAATCCTGAGACTTAACCCTAAGACTTAACCTCAAGTTTAACTTCAAAACTTAACCCTAAGACTGAATCCTAAGACACAACTTGACCACGTAACCCTGAGACTTAACCTTGAGACTTTACCTTGAAATTTAACCCTGGGATTTAACCCTAAGTCTTAATGCTAAGACTTAAGATGTACCATTAAGATGTACTTTAAGATGTACCATTAAGACTTAACCTTAAAGCGTAACCTTAAGATTTACACTCAATACTTAACCCTAAGACTTAACCCTATGATTTAAACTTAAGGTTAAACCTTAAGACAAAACTTGAAGACTTAATTCAAAGACTTATCCCTAAGACTCAACACTGAGACGTAAACCTAAGATTTAAGACTTAACCCTAAGACTTAGCCCCAAGACTTAAGTCTAAGACTTCAAGTTATGAATTAAACTTTAGACTTAACCCTAAGACTCAAGCCATAAGACTTCACCTTAAGACTTAACCCGAAGACTTAACCTTAAAATTTAACCCTAAGACTGAACCCTAAAATATAACTTTTAAGACTTAACAATAAGACTGAACATTAAGACACAACCTTACGACTTCTACCCTGAGACCTAACCTTGAGACTTAACACTGAGATTTAACCCTAAGACTTAACTTTAAGATGTAACATTCGGACTTAACCTTAAAACTTAACCCTAAGCCTCAACCTTAAGAAGTAACTTGAAGACTTAACCCTGAGAATGAACTCTAAGACTTCAACTTAATAATTAACGCTCAGATATAACCCTCAGGCTTAAACTTAAGAAATAACCCTAAGACTTAACCTTAATATTTAACTTCGAGATGTAACCTTAAGGCTTAACCCTAAACTTAACCCTAAGAGTTAACCTTAAGTGTTGACCTTACAGATTTAACCCTAAGAGTTAACCTTAGGACTGAAACGTTAAGACTTAACCCTAAGACTTATCCCCAAGACTTAACTCTAAAGAGTTAACCCTAAGACTTCAACTTGTGATTTAAACTTTAGACTGAACGCTAAGACTTAAAATTACGATTTAACATTAAGATTTAACCATAAGACTTAACCCTAAGACTTCAGGTTAAGTTTTAACCTTAAGACTCAACCCTGAGACTTAGTCGTGAAATTTATCCATAAGACTTATCCCTAAAACTGAAAACTGAGACTTAAACCTAAGATTTAACCTGAAGACTTAACCCTAAAACGTAGCCCTGAGACTTATCCTTGAGCTTTAACCTTGATACTTAATCCTGAGACTTAGCCCTAAGACTTATCCCCAAGACATAACTCTAAGGCTTAACCCTAAGACTTAACCTTAAGGCTCAACCTTAAGACTTAACATTAAGACTTAACCCTGAGACTTAACCATAAGACTTATCCTCAAGATTGTACTCTAAGACTTAACCCTAAGACTTAAGATGAAGACTTAACCCTAAGACTCAATCTATGAGATGTAAACTTAAGACTTAATTAACCCTAAGGCTCAATCTATGAGATGTAAACTTAAGACTTAACCTTTAGGAATTAACCCTGACACTTAACCTTAAGGCTTAACCCTAAGACTTAAGCTTAAGGTTTAAACTTAAGACTTATCCCTAAGACATAATCCTGAGACTTAACCCTAAGACTTAACCTCAAGTTTAACTTCAAAACTTAACCCTAAGACTGAATCCTAAGACACAACTTGACCACGTAACCCTGAGACTTAACCTTGAGACTTTACCTTGAAATTTAACCCTGGGATTTAACCCTAAGTCTTAATGCTAAGACTTAAGATGTACCATTAAGATGTACTTTAAGATGTACCATTAAGACTTAACCTTAAAGCGTAACCTTAAGATTTACACTCAATACTTAACCCTAAGACTTAACCCTATGATTTAAACTTAAGGTTAAACCTTAAGACAAAACTTGAAGACTTAATTCAAAGACTTATCCCTAAGACTCAACACTGAGACGTAAACCTAAGATTTAAGACTTAACCCTAAGACTTAGCCCCAAGACTTAAGTCTAAGACTTCAAGTTATGAATTAAACTTTAGACTTAACCCTAAGACTCAAGCCATAAGACTTCACCTTAAGACTTAACCCGAAGACTTAACCTTAAAATTTAACCCTAAGACTGAACCCTAAAATATAACTTTTAAGACTTAACAATAAGACTGAACATTAAGACACAACCTTACGACTTCTACCCTGAGACCTAACCTTGAGACTTAACACTGAGATTTAACCCTAAGACTTAACTTTAAGATGTAACATTCGGACTTAACCTTAAAACTTAACCCTAAGCCTCAACCTTAAGAAGTAACTTGAAGACTTAACCCTGAGAATGAACTCTAAGACTTCAACTTAATAATTAACGCTCAGATATAACCCTCAGGCTTAAACTTAAGAAATAACCCTAAGACTTAACCTTAATATTTAACTTCGAGATGTAACCTTAAGGCTTAACCCTAAACTTAACCCTAAGAGTTAACCTTAAGTGTTGACCTTACAGATTTAACCCTAAGAGTTAACCTTAGGACTGAAACGTTAAGACTTAACCCTAAGACTTATCCCCAAGACTTAACTCTAAAGAGTTAACCCTAAGACTTCAACTTGTGATTTAAACTTTAGACTGAACGCTAAGACTTAAAATTACGATTTAACATTAAGATTTAACCATAAGACTTAACCCTAAGACTTCAGGTTAAGTTTTAACCTTAAGACTCAACCCTGAGACTTAGTCGTGAAATTTATCCATAAGACTTATCCCTAAAACTGAAAACTGAGACTTAAACCTAAGATTTAACCTGAAGACTTAACCCTAAAACGTAGCCCTGAGACTTATCCTTGAGCTTTAACCTTGATACTTAATCCTGAGACTTAGCCCTAAGACTTATCCCCAAGACATAACTCTAAGGCTTAACCCTAAGACTTAACCTTAAGGCTCAACCTTAAGACTTAACATTAAGACTTAACCCTGAGACTTAACCATAAGACTTATCCTCAAGATTGTACTCTAAGACTTAACCCTAAGACTTAAGATGAAGACTTAACCCTAAGACTCAATCTATGAGATGTAAACTTAAGACTTAATTAACCCTAAGGCTCAATCTATGAGATGTAAACTTAAGACTTAACCTTTAGGAATTAACCCTGACACTTAACCTTAAGGCTTAACCCTAAGACTTAAGCTTAAGGTTTAAACTTAAGACTTATCCCTAAGACATAATCCTGAGACTTAACCCTAAGACTTAACCTCAAGTTTAACTTCAAAACTTAACCCTAAGACTGAATCCTAAGACACAACTTGACCACGTAACCCTGAGACTTAACCTTGAGACTTTACCTTGAAATTTAACCCTGGGATTTAACCCTAAGTCTTAATGCTAAGACTTAAGATGTACCATTAAGATGTACTTTAAGATGTACCATTAAGACTTAACCTTAAAGCGTAACCTTAAGATTTACACTCAATACTTAACCCTAAGACTTAACCCTATGATTTAAACTTAAGGTTAAACCTTAAGACAAAACTTGAAGACTTAATTCAAAGACTTATCCCTAAGACTCAACACTGAGACGTAAACCTAAGATTTAAGACTTAACCCTAAGACTTAGCCCCAAGACTTAAGTCTAAGACTTCAAGTTATGAATTAAACTTTAGACTTAACCCTAAGACTCAAGCCATAAGACTTCACCTTAAGACTTAACCCGAAGACTTAACCTTAAAATTTAACCCTAAGACTGAACCCTAAAATATAACTTTTAAGACTTAACAATAAGACTGAACATTAAGACACAACCTTACGACTTCTACCCTGAGACCTAACCTTGAGACTTAACACTGAGATTTAACCCTAAGACTTAACTTTAAGATGTAACATTCGGACTTAACCTTAAAACTTAACCCTAAGCCTCAACCTTAAGAAGTAACTTGAAGACTTAACCCTGAGAATGAACTCTAAGACTTCAACTTAATAATTAACGCTCAGATATAACCCTCAGGCTTAAACTTAAGAAATAACCCTAAGACTTAACCTTAATATTTAACTTCGAGATGTAACCTTAAGGCTTAACCCTAAACTTAACCCTAAGAGTTAACCTTAAGTGTTGACCTTACAGATTTAACCCTAAGAGTTAACCTTAGGACTGAAACGTTAAGACTTAACCCTAAGACTTATCCCCAAGACTTAACTCTAAAGAGTTAACCCTAAGACTTCAACTTGTGATTTAAACTTTAGACTGAACGCTAAGACTTAAAATTACGATTTAACATTAAGATTTAACCATAAGACTTAACCCTAAGACTTCAGGTTAAGTTTTAACCTTAAGACTCAACCCTGAGACTTAGTCGTGAAATTTATCCATAAGACTTATCCCTAAAACTGAAAACTGAGACTTAAACCTAAGATTTAACCTGAAGACTTAACCCTAAAACGTAGCCCTGAGACTTATCCTTGAGCTTTAACCTTGATACTTAATCCTGAGACTTAGCCCTAAGACTTATCCCCAAGACATAACTCTAAGGCTTAACCCTAAGACTTAACCTTAAGGCTCAACCTTAAGACTTAACATTAAGACTTAACCCTGAGACTTAACCATAAGACTTATCCTCAAGATTGTACTCTAAGACTTAACCCTAAGACTTAAGATGAAGACTTAACCCTAAGACTCAATCTATGAGATGTAAACTTAAGACTTAATTAACCCTAAGGCTCAATCTATGAGATGTAAACTTAAGACTTAACCTTTAGGAATTAACCCTGACACTTAACCTTAAGGCTTAACCCTAAGACTTAAGCTTAAGGTTTAAACTTAAGACTTATCCCTAAGACATAATCCTGAGACTTAACCCTAAGACTTAACCTCAAGTTTAACTTCAAAACTTAACCCTAAGACTGAATCCTAAGACACAACTTGACCACGTAACCCTGAGACTTAACCTTGAGACTTTACCTTGAAATTTAACCCTGGGATTTAACCCTAAGTCTTAATGCTAAGACTTAAGATGTACCATTAAGATGTACTTTAAGATGTACCATTAAGACTTAACCTTAAAGCGTAACCTTAAGATTTACACTCAATACTTAACCCTAAGACTTAACCCTATGATTTAAACTTAAGGTTAAACCTTAAGACAAAACTTGAAGACTTAATTCAAAGACTTATCCCTAAGACTCAACACTGAGACGTAAACCTAAGATTTAAGACTTAACCCTAAGACTTAGCCCCAAGACTTAAGTCTAAGACTTCAAGTTATGAATTAAACTTTAGACTTAACCCTAAGACTCAAGCCATAAGACTTCACCTTAAGACTTAACCCGAAGACTTAACCTTAAAATTTAACCCTAAGACTGAACCCTAAAATATAACTTTTAAGACTTAACAATAAGACTGAACATTAAGACACAACCTTACGACTTCTACCCTGAGACCTAACCTTGAGACTTAACACTGAGATTTAACCCTAAGACTTAACTTTAAGATGTAACATTCGGACTTAACCTTAAAACTTAACCCTAAGCCTCAACCTTAAGAAGTAACTTGAAGACTTAACCCTGAGAATGAACTCTAAGACTTCAACTTAATAATTAACGCTCAGATATAACCCTCAGGCTTAAACTTAAGAAATAACCCTAAGACTTAACCTTAATATTTAACTTCGAGATGTAACCTTAAGGCTTAACCCTAAACTTAACCCTAAGAGTTAACCTTAGGACTGAAACGTTAAGACTTAACCCTAAGACTTATCCCCAAGACTTAACTCTAAAGAGTTAACCCTAAGACTTCAACTTGTGATTTAAACTTTAGACTGAACGCTAAGACTTAAAATTACGATTTAACATTAAGATTTAACCATAAGACTTAACCCTAAGACTTCAGGTTAAGTTTTAACCTGAAGACTCAACCCTGAGACGTAGTCGTGAAATTTATCCATAAGACTTATCCCTAAAACTGAAAACTGAGACTTAAACCTAAGATTTAACCTGAAGACTTAACCCTAAAACGTAGCCCTGAGACTTATCCTTGAGCTTTAACCTTGATACTTAATCCTGAGACTTAGCCCTAAGACTTATCCCCAAGACATAACTCTAAGGCTTAACCCTAAGACTTAACCTTAAGGCTCAACCTTAAGACTTAACATTAAGACTTAACCCTGAGACTTAACCATAAGACTTATCCTCAAGATTGTACTCTAAGACTTAACCCTAAGACTTAAGATGAAGACTTAACCCTAAGACTCAATCTATGAGATGTAAACTTAAGACTTAATTAACCCTAAGGCTCAATCTATGAGATGTAAACTTAAGACTTAACCTTTAGGAATTAACCCTGACACTTAACCTTAAGGCTTAACCCTAAGACTTAAGCTTAAGGTTTAAACTTAAGACTTATCCCTAAGACATAATCCTGAGACTTAACCCTAAGACTTAACCTCAAGTTTAACTTCAAAACTTAACCCTAAGACTGAATCCTAAGACACAACTTGACCACGTAACCCTGAGACTTAACCTTGAGACTTTACCTTGAAATTTAACCCTGGGATTTAACCCTAAGTCTTAATGCTAAGACTTAACTTTAAGATGTACCATTAAGACTTAACCTTAAAGCGTAACCTTAAGATTTACACTCAATACTTAACCCTAAGACTTAACCCTATGATTTAAACTTAAGGTTAAACCTTAAGACAAAACTTGAAGACTTAATTCAAAGACTTATCCCTAAGACTCAACACTGAGACGTAAACCTAAGATTTAAGACTTAACCCTAAGACTTAGCCCCAAGACTTAAGTCTAAGACTTAAACTTATGAATTAAACTTTAGACTTAACCCTAAGACTCAAGCCATAAGACTTCACCTTAAGACTTAACCCGAAGACTTAACCTTAAAATTTAACCCTAAGACTGAACCCTAAAATATAACTTTTAAGACTTAACAATAAGACTGAACATTAAGACACAACCTTACGACTTCTACCCTGAGACCTAACCTTGAGACTTAACACTGAGATTTAACCCTAAGACTTAACTTTAAGATGTAACATTCGGACTTAACCTTAAAACTTAACCCTAAGCCTCAACCTTAAGAAGTAACTTGAAGACTTAACCCTGAGAATGAACTCTAAGACTTCAACTTAATAATTAACGCTCAGATATAACCCTCAGGCTTAAACTTAAGAAATAGCCCTAAGACTTAACCTTAATATTTAACTTCGAGATGTAACCTTAAGGCTTAACCCTAAACTTAACCCTAAGAGTTAACCTTAAGTGTTGACCTTACAGATTTAACCCTAAGAGTTAACCTTAGGACTGAAACGTTAAGACTTAACCCTAAGACTTATCCCCAAGACTTAACTCTAAAGAGTTAACCCTAAGACTTCAACTTGTGATTTAAACTTTAGACTGAACGCTAAGACTTAAAATTACGATTTAACATTAAGATTTAACCATAAGACTTAACCCTAAGACTTCAGGTTAAGTTTTAACCTTAAGACTCAACCCTGAGACTTAGTCGTGAAATTTATCCATAAGACTTATCCCTAAAACTGAAAACTGAGACTTAAACCTAAGATTTAACCTGAAGACTTAACCCTAAAACGTAGCCCTGAGACTTATCCTTGAGCTTTAACCTTGATACTTAATCCTGAGACTTAGCCCTAAGACTTATCCCCAAGACATAACTCTAAGGCTTAACCCTAAGACTTAACCTTAAGGCTCAACCTTAAGACTTAACATTAAGACTTAACCCTGAGACTTAACCATAAGACTTATCCTCAAGATTGTACTCTAAGACTTAACCCTAAGACTTAAGATGAAGACTTAACCCTAAGACTCAATCTATGAGATGTAAACTTAAGACTTAATTAACCCTAAGGCTCAATCTATGAGATGTAAACTTAAGACTTAACCTTTAGGAATTAACCCTGACACTTAACCTTAAGGCTTAACCCTAAGACTTAAGCTTAAGGTTTAAACTTAAGACTTATCCCTAAGACATAATCCTGAGACTTAACCCTAAGACTTAACCTCAAGTTTAACTTCAAAACTTAACCCTAAGACTGAATCCTAAGACACAACTTGACCACGTAACCCTGAGACTTAACCTTGAGACTTTACCTTGAAATTTAACCCTGGGATTTAACCCTAAGTCTTAATGCTAAGACTTAAGATGTACCATTAAGATGTACTTTAAGATGTACCATTAAGACTTAACCTTAAAGCGTAACCTTAAGATTTACACTCAATACTTAACCCTAAGACTTAACCCTATGATTTAAACTTAAGGTTAAACCTTAAGACAAAACTTGAAGACTTAATTCAAAGACTTATCCCTAAGACTCAACACTGAGACGTAAACCTAAGATTTAAGACTTAACCCTAAGACTTAGCCCCAAGACTTAAGTCTAAGACTTCAAGTTATGAATTAAACTTTAGACTTAACCCTAAGACTCAAGCCATAAGACTTCACCTTAAGACTTAACCCGAAGACTTAACCTTAAAATTTAACCCTAAGACTGAACCCTAAAATATAACTTTTAAGACTTAACAATAAGACTGAACATTAAGACACAACCTTACGACTTCTACCCTGAGACCTAACCTTGAGACTTAACACTGAGATTTAACCCTAAGACTTAACTTTAAGATGTAACATTCGGACTTAACCTTAAAACTTAACCCTAAGCCTCAACCTTAAGAAGTAACTTGAAGACTTAACCCTGAGAATGAACTCTAAGACTTCAACTTAATAATTAACGCTCAGATATAACCCTCAGGCTTAAACTTAAGAAATAACCCTAAGACTTAACCTTAATATTTAACTTCGAGATGTAACCTTAAGGCTTAACCCTAAACTTAACCCTAAGAGTTAACCTTAGGACTGAAACGTTAAGACTTAACCCTAAGACTTATCCCCAAGACTTAACTCTAAAGAGTTAACCCTAAGACTTCAACTTGTGATTTAAACTTTAGACTGAACGCTAAGACTTAAAATTACGATTTAACATTAAGATTTAACCATAAGACTTAACCCTAAGACTTCAGGTTAAGTTTTAACCTGAAGACTCAACCCTGAGACGTAGTCGTGAAATTTATCCATAAGACTTATCCCTAAAACTGAAAACTGAGACTTAAACCTAAGATTTAACCTGAAGACTTAACCCTAAAACGTAGCCCTGAGACTTATCCTTGAGCTTTAACCTTGATACTTAATCCTGAGACTTAGCCCTAAGACTTATCCCCAAGACATAACTCTAAGGCTTAACCCTAAGACTTAACCTTAAGGCTCAACCTTAAGACTTAACATTAAGACTTAACCCTGAGACTTAACCATAAGACTTATCCTCAAGATTGTACTCTAAGACTTAACCCTAAGACTTAAGATGAAGACTTAACCCTAAGACTCAATCTATGAGATGTAAACTTAAGACTTAATTAACCCTAAGGCTCAATCTATGAGATGTAAACTTAAGACTTAACCTTTAGGAATTAACCCTGACACTTAACCTTAAGGCTTAACCCTAAGACTTAAGCTTAAGGTTTAAACTTAAGACTTATCCCTAAGACATAATCCTGAGACTTAACCCTAAGACTTAACCTCAAGTTTAACTTCAAAACTTAACCCTAAGACTGAATCCTAAGACACAACTTGACCACGTAACCCTGAGACTTAACCTTGAGACTTTACCTTGAAATTTAACCCTGGGATTTAACCCTAAGTCTTAATGCTAAGACTTAACTTTAAGATGTACCATTAAGACTTAACCTTAAAGCGTAACCTTAAGATTTACACTCAATACTTAACCCTAAGACTTAACCCTATGATTTAAACTTAAGGTTAAACCTTAAGACAAAACTTGAAGACTTAATTCAAAGACTTATCCCTAAGACTCAACACTGAGACGTAAACCTAAGATTTAAGACTTAACCCTAAGACTTAGCCCCAAGACTTAAGTCTAAGACTTAAACTTATGAATTAAACTTTAGACTTAACCCTAAGACTCAAGCCATAAGACTTCACCTTAAGACTTAACCCGAAGACTTAACCTTAAAATTTAACCCTAAGACTGAACCCTAAAATATAACTTTTAAGACTTAACAATAAGACTGAACATTAAGACACAACCTTACGACTTCTACCCTGAGACCTAACCTTGAGACTTAACACTGAGATTTAACCCTAAGACTTAACTTTAAGATGTAACATTCGGACTTAACCTTAAAACTTAACCCTAAGCCTCAACCTTAAGAAGTAACTTGAAGACTTAACCCTGAGAATGAACTCTAAGACTTCAACTTAATAATTAACGCTCAGATATAACCCTCAGGCTTAAACTTAAGAAATAGCCCTAAGACTTAACCTTAATATTTAACTTCGAGATGTAACCTTAAGGCTTAACCCTAAACTTAATCCTAAGAGTTAACCTTAAGTGTTGACCTTACAGATTTAACCCTAAGAGTTAACCTTAGGACTGAAACGTTAAGACTTAACCCTAAGACTTATCCCCAAGACTTAACTCTAAAGAGTTAACCCTAAGACTTCAACTTGTGATTTAAACTTTAGACTGAACGCTAAGACTTAAAATTACGATTTAACATTAAGATTTAACCATAAGACTTAACCCTAAGACTTCAGGGTAAGTTTTAACCTGAAGACTCAACCCTGAGACTTAGTCGTGAAATTTATCCATAAGACTTATCCCTAAAACTGAAAACTGAGACTTAAACCTAAGATTTAACCTGAAGACTTAACCCTAAAACGTAGCCCTGAGACTTATCCTTGAGCTTTAACCTTGATACTTAATCCTGAGACTTAGCCCTAAGACTTATCCCCAAGACATAACTCTAAGGCTTAACCCTAAGACTTAACCTTAAGGCTCAACCTTAAGACTTAACATTAAGACTTAACCCTGAGACTTAACCATAAGACTTATCCTCAAGATTGTACTCTAAGACTTAACCCTAAGACTTAAGATGAAGACTTAACCCTAAGACTCAATCTATGAGATGTAAACTTAAGACTTAATTAACCCTAAGGCTCAATCTATGAGATGTAAACTTAAGACTTAACCTTTAGGAATTTACCCTGACACTTAACCTTAAGGCTTAACCCTAAGACTTAAGCTTAAGGTTTAAACTTAAGACTTATCCCTAAGACATAATCCTGAGACTTAACCCTAAGACTTAACCTCAAGTTTAACTTCAAAACTTAACCCTAAGACTGAATCCTAAGACACAACTTGACCACGTAACCCTGAGACTTAACCTTGAGACTTTACCTTGAAATTTAACCCTGGGATTTAACCCTAAGTCTTAATGCTAAGACTTAACTTTAAGATGTACCATTAAGACTTAACCTTAAAGCGTAACCTTAAGATTTACACTCAATACTTAACCCTAAGACTTAACCCTATGATTTAAACTTAAGGTTAAACCTTAAGACAAAACTTGAAGACTTAATTCAAAGACTTATCCCTAAGACTCAACACTGAGACGTAAACCTAAGATTTAAGACTTAACCCTAAGACTTAGCCCCAAGACTTAAGTCTAAGACTTCAACTTATGAATTAAACTTTAGACTTAACCCTAAGACTCAAGCCATAAGACTTCACCTTAAGACTTAACCCGAAGACTTAACCTTAAAATTTAACCCTAAGACTGAACCCTAAAATATAACTTTTAAGACTTAACAATAAGACTGAACATTAAGACACAACCTTACGACTTCTACCCTGAGACCTAAGCTTGAGACTTAACACTGAGATTTAACCCTAAGACTTAACTTTAAGATGTAACATTCGGACTTAACCTTCAAACTTAACCCTAAGCCTCAACCTTAAGAAGTAACTTGAAGACTTAACCCTGAGAATGAACTCTAAGACTTCAACTTAATAATTAACGCTCAGATATAACCCTCAGGCTTAAACTTAAGAAATAGCCCTAAGACTTAACCTTAATATTTAACTTGAAGATGTAACCTTAAGGCTTAACCCTAAACTTAACCCTAAGAGTTAACCTTAAGTGTTGACCTTACAGATTTAACCCTAAGAGTTAACCTTAGGACTGAAACGTTAAGACTTAACCCTAAGACTTATCCCCAAGACTTAACTCTAAAGAGTTAACCCTAAGACTTCAACTTGTGATTTAAACTTTAGACTGAACGCTAAGACTTAAAATTACGATTTAACATTAAGATTTAACCATAAGACTTAACCCTAAGACTTCAGGGTAAGTTTTAACCTGAAGACTCAACCCTGAGACGTAGTCGTGAAATTTATCCATAAGACTTATCCCTAAAACTGAAAACTGAGACTTAAACCTAAGATTTAACCTGAAGACTTAACCCTAAAACGTAGCCCTGAGACTTATCCTTGAGCTTTAACCTTGATACTTAATCCTGAGACTTAGCCCTAAGACTTATCCCCAAGACATAACTCTAAGGCTTAACCCTAAGACTTAACCTTAAGGCTCAACCTTAAGACTTAACATTAAGACTTAACCCTGAGACTTAACCATAAGACTTATCCTCAAGATTGTACTCTAAGACTTAACCCTAAGACTTAAGATGAAGACTTAACCCTAAGACTCAATCTATGAGATGTAAACTTAAGACTTAATTAACCCTAAGGCTCAATCTATGAGATGTAAACTTAAGACTTAACCTTTAGGAATTAACCCTGACACTTAACCTTAAGGCTTAACCCTAAGACTTAAGCTTAAGGTTTAAACTTAAGACTTATCCCTAAGACATAATCCTGAGACTTAACCCTAAGACTTAACCTCAAGTTTAACTTCAAAACTTAACCCTAAGACTGAATCCTAAGACACAACTTGACCACGTAACCCTGAGACTTAACCTTGAGACTTTACCTTGAAATTTAACCCTGGGATTTAACCCTAAGTCTTAATGCTAAGACTTAAGATGTACCATTAAGATGTACTTTAAGATGTACCATTAAGACTTAACCTTAAAGCGTAACCTTAAGATTTACACTCAATACTTAACCCTAAGACTTAACCCTATGATTTAAACTTAAGGTTAAACCTTAAGACAAAACTTGAAGACTTAATTCAAAGACTTATCCCTAAGACTCAACACTGAGACGTAAACCTAAGATTTAAGACTTAACCCTAAGACTTAGCCCCAAGACTTAAGTCTAAGACTTCAAGTTATGAATTAAACTTTAGACTTAACCCTAAGACTCAAGCCATAAGACTTCACCTTAAGACTTAACCCGAAGACTTAACCTTAAAATTTAACCCTAAGACTGAACCCTAAAATATAACTTTTAAGACTTAACAATAAGACTGAACATTAAGACACAACCTTACGACTTCTACCCTGAGACCTAACCTTGAGACTTAACACTGAGATTTAACCCTAAGACTTAACTTTAAGATGTAACATTCGGACTTAACCTTAAAACTTAACCCTAAGCCTCAACCTTAAGAAGTAACTTGAAGACTTAACCCTGAGAATGAACTCTAAGACTTCAACTTAATAATTAACGCTCAGATATAACCCTCAGGCTTAAACTTAAGAAATAACCCTAAGACTTAACCTTAATATTTAACTTCGAGATGTAACCTTAAGGCTTAACCCTAAACTTAACCCTAAGAGTTAACCTTAAGTGTTGACCTTACAGATTTAACCCTAAGAGTTAACCTTAGGACTGAAACGTTAAGACTTAACCCTAAGACTTATCCCCAAGACTTAACTCTAAAGAGTTAACCCTAAGACTTCAACTTGTGATTTAAACTTTAGACTGAACGCTAAGACTTAAAATTACGATTTAACATTAAGATTTAACCATAAGACTTAACCCTAAGACTTCAGGTTAAGTTTTAACCTTAAGACTCAACCCTGAGACGTAGTCGTGAAATTTATCCATAAGACTTATCCCTAAAACTGAAAACTGAGACTTAAACCTAAGATTTAACCTGAAGACTTAACCCTAAAACGTAGCCCTGAGACTTATCCTTGAGCTTTAACCTTGATACTTAATCCTGAGACTTAGCCCTAAGACTTATCCCCAAGACATAACTCTAAGGCTTAACCCTAAGACTTAACCTTAAGGCTCAACCTTAAGACTTAACATTAAGACTTAACCCTGAGACTTAACCATAAGACTTATCCTCAAGATTGTACTCTAAGACTTAACCCTAAGACTTAAGATGAAGACTTAACCCTAAGACTCAATCTATGAGATGTAAACTTAAGACTTAATTAACCCTAAGGCTCAATCTATGAGATGTAAACTTAAGACTTAACCTTTAGGAATTAACCCTGACACTTAACCTTAAGGCTTAACCCTAAGACTTAAGCTTAAGGTTTAAACTTAAGACTTATCCCTAAGACATAATCCTGAGACTTAACCCTAAGACTTAACCTCAAGTTTAACTTCAAAACTTAACCCTAAGACTGAATCCTAAGACACAACTTGACCACGTAACCCTGAGACTTAACCTTGAGACTTTACCTTGAAATTTAACCCTGGGATTTAACCCTAAGTCTTAATGCTAAGACTTAAGATGTACCATTAAGATGTACTTTAAGATGTACCATTAAGACTTAACCTTAAAGCGTAACCTTAAGATTTACACTCAATACTTAACCCTAAGACTTAACCCTATGATTTAAACTTAAGGTTAAACCTTAAGACAAAACTTGAAGACTTAATTCAAAGACTTATCCCTAAGACTCAACACTGAGATGTAAACCTAAGATTTAAGACTTAACCCTAAGACTTAGCCCCAAGACTTAAGTCTAAGACTTAAACTTATGAATTAAACTTTAGACTTAACCCTAAGACTCAAGCCATAAGACTTCACCTTAAGACTTAACCCGAAGACTTAACCTTAAAATTTAACCCTAAGACTGAACCCTAAAATATAACTTTTAAGACTTAACAATAAGACTGAACATTAAGACACAACCTTACGACTTCTACCCTGAGACCTAACCTTGAGACTTAACACTGAGATTTAACCCTAAGACTTAACTTTAAGATGTAACATTCGGACTTAACCTTAAAACTTAACCCTAAGCCTCAACCTTAAGAAGTAACTTGAAGACTTAACCCTGAGAATGAACTCTAAGACTTCAACTTAATAATTAACGCTCAGATATAACCCTCAGGCTTAAACTTAAGAAATAGCCCTAAGACTTAACCTTAATATTTAACTTCGAGATGTAACCTTAAGGCTTAACCCTAAACTTAACCCTAAGAGTTAACCTTAAGTGTTGACCTTACAGATTTAACCCTAAGAGTTAACCTTAGGACTGAAACGTTAAGACTTAACCCTAAGACTTATCCCCAAGACTTAACTCTAAAGAGTTAACCCTAAGACTTCAACTTGTGATTTAAACTTTAGACTGAACGCTAAGACTTAAAATTACGATTTAACATTAAGATTTAACCATAAGACTTAACCCTAAGACTTCAGGGTAAGTTTTAACCTGAAGACTCAACCCTGAGACGTAGTCGTGAAATTTATCCATAAGACTTATCCCTAAAACTGAAAACTGAGACTTAAACCTAAGATTTAACCTGAAGACTTAACCCTAAAACGTAGCCCTGAGACTTATCCTTGAGCTTTAACCTTGATACTTAATCCTGAGACTTAGCCCTAAGACTTATCCCCAAGACATAACTCTAAGGCTTAACCCTAAGACTTAACCTTAAGGCTCAACCTTAAGACTTAACATTAAGACTTAACCCTGAGACTTAACCATAAGACTTATCCTCAAGATTGTACTCTAAGACTTAACCCTAAGACTTAAGATGAAGACTTAACCCTAAGACTCAATCTATGAGATGTAAACTTAAGACTTAATTAACCCTAAGGCTCAATCTATGAGATGTAAACTTAAGACTTAACCTTTAGGAATTAACCCTGACACTTAACCTTAAGGCTTAACCCTAAGACTTAAGCTTAAGGTTTAAACTTAAGACTTATCCCTAAGACATAATCCTGAGACTTAACCCTAAGACTTAACCTCAAGTTTAACTTCAAAACTTAACCCTAAGACTGAATCCTAAGACACAACTTGACCACGTAACCCTGAGACTTAACCTTGAGACTTTACCTTGAAATTTAACCCTGGGATTTAACCCTAAGTCTTAATGCTAAGACTTAAGATGTACCATTAAGATGTACTTTAAGATGTACCATTAAGACTTAACCTTAAAGCGTAACCTTAAGATTTACACTCAATACTTAACCCTAAGACTTAACCCTATGATTTAAACTTAAGGTTAAACCTTAAGACAAAACTTGAAGACTTAATTCAAAGACTTATCCCTAAGACTCAACACTGAGACGTAAACCTAAGATTTAAGACTTAACCCTAAGACTTAGCCCCAAGACTTAAGTCTAAGACTTCAAGTTATGAATTAAACTTTAGACTTAACCCTAAGACTCAAGCCATAAGACTTCACCTTAAGACTTAACCCGAAGACTTAACCTTAAAATTTAACCCTAAGACTGAACCCTAAAATATAACTTTTAAGACTTAACAATAAGACTGAACATTAAGACACAACCTTACGACTTCTACCCTGAGACCTAACCTTGAGACTTAACACTGAGATTTAACCCTAAGACTTAACTTTAAGATGTAACATTCGGACTTAACCTTAAAACTTAACCCTAAGCCTCAACCTTAAGAAGTAACTTGAAGACTTAACCCTGAGAATGAACTCTAAGACTTCAACTTAATAATTAACGCTCAGATATAACCCTCAGGCTTAAACTTAAGAAATAGCCCTAAGACTTAACCTTAATATTTAACTTCGAGATGTAACCTTAAGGCTTAACCCTAAACTTAACCCTAAGAGTTAACCTTAAGTGTTGACCTTACAGATTTAACCCTAAGAGTTAACCTTAGGACTTAAACGTTAAGACTTAACCCTAAGACTTATCCCCAAGACTTAACTCTAAAGAGTTAACCCTAAGACTTCAACTTGTGATTTAAACTTTAGACTGAACGCTAAGACTTAAAATTACGATTTAACATTAAGATTTAACCATAAGACTTAACCCTAAGACTTCAGGGTAAGTTTTAACCTGAAGACTCAACCCTGAGACGTAGTCGTGAAATTTATCCATAAGACTTATCCCTAAAACTGAAAACTGAGACTTAAACCTAAGATTTAACCTGAAGACTTAACCCTAAAACGTAGCCCTGAGACTTATCCTTGAGCTTTAACCTTGATACTTAATCCTGAGACTTAGCCCTAAGACTTATCCCCAAGACATAACTCTAAGGCTTAACCCTAAGACTTAACCTTAAGGCTCAACCTTAAGACTTAACATTAAGACTTAACCCTGAGACTTAACCATAAGACTTATCCTCAAGATTGTACTCTAAGACTTAACCCTAAGACTTAAGATGAAGACTTAACCCTAAGACTCAATCTATGAGATGTAAACTTAAGACTTAATTAACCCTAAGGCTCAATCTATGAGATGTAAACTTAAGACTTAACCTTTAGGAATTAACCCTGACACTTAACCTTAAGGCTTAACCCTAAGACTTAAGCTTAAGGTTTAAACTTAAGACTTATCCCTAAGACATAATCCTGAGACCTAACCCTAAGACTTAACCTCAAGTTTAACTTCAAAACTTAACCCTAAGACTGAATCCTAAGACACAACTTGACCACGTAACCCTGAGACTTAACCTTGAGACTTTACCTTGAAATTTAACCCTGGGATTTAACCCTAAGTCTTAATGCTAAGACTTAACTTTAAGATGTACCATTAAGACTTAACCTTAAAGCGTAACCTTAAGATTTACACTCAATACTTAACCCTAAGACTTAACCCTATGATTTAAACTTAAGGTTAAACCTTAAGACAAAACTTGAAGACTTAATTCAAAGACTTATCCCTAAGACTCAACACTGAGACGTAAACCTAAGATTTAAGACTTAACCCTAAGACTTAGCCCCAAGACTTAAGTCTAAGACTTCAAGTTATGAATTAAACTTTAGACTTAACCCTAAGACTCAAGCCATAAGACTTCACCTTAAGACTTAACCCGAAGACTTAACCTTAAAATTTAACCCTAAGACTGAACCCTAAAATATAACTTTTAAGACTTAACAATAAGACTGAACATTAAGACACAACCTTACGACTTCTACCCTGAGACCTAACCTTGAGACTTAACACTGAGATTTAACCCTAAGACTTAACTTTAAGATGTAACATTCGGACTTAACCTTCAAACTTAACCCTAAGCCTCAACCTTAAGAAGTAACTTGAAGACTTAACCCTGAGAATGAACTCTAAGACTTCAACTTAATAATTAACGCTCAGATATAACCCTCAGGCTTAAACTTAAGAAATAGCCCTAAGACTTAACCTTAATATTTAACTTCGAGATGTAACCTTAAGGCTTAACCCTAAACTTAACCCTAAGAGTTAACCTTAAGTGTTGACCTTACAGATTTAACCCTAAGAGTTAACCTTAGGACTGAAACGTTAAGACTTAACCCTAAGACTTATCCCCAAGACTTAACTCTAAAGAGTTAACCCTAAGACTTCAACTTGTGATTTAAACTTTAGACTGAACGCTAAGACTTAAAATTACGATTTAACATTAAGATTTAACCATAAGACTTAACCCTAAGACTTCAGGGTAAGTTTTAACCTGAAGACTCAACCCTGAGACTTAGTCGTGAAATTTATCCATAAGACTTATCCCTAAAACTGAAAACTGAGACTTAAACCTAAGATTTAACCTGAAGACTTAACCCTAAAACGTAGCCCTGAGACTTATCCTTGAGCTTTAACCTTGATACTTAATCCTGAGACTTAGCCCTAAGACTTATCCCCAAGACATAACTCTAAGGCTTAACCCTAAGACTTAACCTTAAGGCTCAACCTTAAGACTTAACATTAAGACTTAACCCTGAGACTTAACCATAAGACTTATCCTCAAGATTGTACTCTAAGACTTAACCCTAAGACTTAAGATGAAGACTTAACCCTAAGACTCAATCTATGAGATGTAAACTTAAGACTTAATTAACCCTAAGGCTCAATCTATGAGATGTAAACTTAAGACTTAACCTTTAGGAATTAACCCTGACACTTAACCTTAAGGCTTAACCCTAAGACTTAAGCTTAAGGTTTAAACTTAAGACTTATCCCTAAGACATAATCCTGAGACTTAACCCTAAGACTTAACCTCAAGTTTAACTTCAAAACTTAACCCTAAGACTGAATCCTAAGACACAACTTGACCACGTAACCCTGAGACTTAACCTTGAGACTTTACCTTGAAATTTAACCCTGGGATTTAACCCTAAGTCTTAATGCTAAGACTTCACTTGAAGATGTACCATTAAGACTTAACCTTAAAGCGTAACCTTAAGATTTACACTCAATACTTAACCCTAAGACTTAACCCTATGATTTAAACTTAAGGTTAAACCTTAAGACAAAACTTGAAGACTTAATTCAAAGACTTATCCCTAAGACTCAACACTGAGACGTAAACCTAAGATTTAAGACTTAACCCTAAGACTTAGCGCCAAGACTTAAGTCTAAGACTTAAACTTATGAATTAAACTTTAGACTTAACCCTAAGACTCAAGCCATAAGACTTCACCTTAAGACTTAACCCGAAGACTTAACCTTAAAATTTAACCCTAAGACTGAACCCTAAAATATAACTTTTAAGACTTAACAATAAGACTGAACATTAAGACACAACCTTACGACTTCTACCCTGAGACCTAAGCTTGAGACTTAACACTGAGATTTAACCCTAAGACTTAACTTTAAGATGTAACATTCGGACTTAACCTTAAAACTTAACCCTAAGCCTCAACCTTAAGAAGTAACTTGAAGACTTAACCCTGAGAATGAACTCTAAGACTTCAACTTAATAATTAACGCTCAGATATAACCCTCAGGCTTAAACTTAAGAAATAACCCTAAGACTTAACCTTAATATTTAACTTCGAGATGTAACCTTAAGGCTTAACCCTAAACTTAACCCTAAGAGTTAACCTTAAGTGTTGACCTTACAGATTTAACCCTAAGAGTTAACCTTAGGACTGAAACGTTAAGACTTAACCCTAAGACTTATCCCCAAGACGTAACTCTAAAGAGTTAACCCTAAGACTTCAACTTGTGATTTAAACTTTAGACTGAACGCTAAGACTTAAAATTACGATTTAACATTAAGATTTAACCATAAGACTTAACCCTAAGACTTCAGGTTAAGTTTTAACCTGAAGACTCAACCCTGAGACGTAGTCGTGAAATTTATCCATAAGACTTATCCCTAAAACTGAAAACTGAGACTTAAACCTAAGATTTAACCTGAAGACTTAACCCTAAAACGTAGCCCTGAGACTTATCCTTGAGCTTTAACCTTGATACTTAATCCTGAGACTTAGCCCTAAGACTTATCCCCAAGACATAACTCTAAGGCTTAACCCTAAGACTTAACCTTAAGGCTCAACCTTAAGACTTAACATTAAGACTTAACCCTGAGACTTAACCATAAGACTTATCCTCAAGATTGTACTCTAAGACTTAACCCTAAGACTTAAGATGAAGACTTAACCCTAAGACTCAATCTATGAGATGTAAACTTAAGACTTAATTAACCCTAAGGCTCAATCTATGAGATGTAAACTTAAGACTTAACCTTTAGGAATTAACCCTGACACTTAACCTTAAGGCTTAACCCTAAGACTTAAGCTTAAGGTTTAAACTTAAGACTTATCCCTAAGACATAATCCTGAGACTTAACCCTAAGACTTAACCTCAAGTTTAACTTCAAAACTTAACCCTAAGACTGAATCCTAAGACACAACTTGACCACGTAACCCTGAGACTTAACCTTGAGACTTTACCTTGAAATTTAACCCTGGGATTTAACCCTAAGTCTTAATGCTAAGACTTCACTTGAAGATGTACCATTAAGACTTAACCTTAAAGCGTAACCTTAAGATTTACACTCAATACTTAACCCTAAGACTTAACCCTATGATTTAAACTTAAGGTTAAACCTTAAGACAAAACTTGAAGACTTAATTCAAAGACTTATCCCTAAGACTCAACACTGAGACGTAAACCTAAGATTTAAGACTTAACCCTAAGACTTAGCGCCAAGACTTAAGTCTAAGACTTAAACTTATGAATTAAACTTTAGACTTAACCCTAAGACTCAAGCCATAAGACTTCACCTTAAGACTTAACCCGAAGACTTAACCTTAAAATTTAACCCTAAGACTGAACCCTAAAATATAACTTTTAAGACTTAACAATAAGACTGAACATTAAGACACAACCTTACGACTTCTACCCTGAGACCTAAGCTTGAGACTTAACACTGAGATTTAACCCTAAGACTTAACTTTAAGATGTAACATTCGGACTTAACCTTAAAACTTAACCCTAAGCCTCAACCTTAAGAAGTAACTTGAAGACTTAACCCTGAGAATGAACTCTAAGACTTCAACTTAATAATTAACGCTCAGATATAACCCTCAGGCTTAAACTTAAGAAATAACCCTAAGACTTAACCTTAATATTTAACTTCGAGATGTAACCTTAAGGCTTAACCCTAAACTTAACCCTAAGAGTTAACCTTAAGTGTTGACCTTACAGATTTAACCCTAAGAGTTAACCTTAGGACTGAAACGTTAAGACTTAACCCTAAGACTTATCCCCAAGACGTAACTCTAAAGAGTTAACCCTAAGACTTCAACTTGTGATTTAAACTTTAGACTGAACGCTAAGACTTAAAATTACGATTTAACATTAAGATTTAACCATAAGACTTAACCCTAAGACTTCAGGTTAAGTTTTAACCTGAAGACTCAACCCTGAGACGTAGTCGTGAAATTTATCCATAAGACTTATCCCTAAAACTGAAAACTGAGACTTAAACCTAAGATTTAACCTGAAGACTTAACCCTAAAACGTAGCCCTGAGACTTATCCTTGAGCTTTAACCTTGATACTTAATCCTGAGACTTAGCCCTAAGACTTATCCCCAAGACATAACTCTAAGGCTTAACCCTAAGACTTAACCTTAAGGCTCAACCTTAAGACTTAACATTAAGACTTAACCCTGAGACTTAACCATAAGACTTATCCTCAAGATTGTACTCTAAGACTTAACCCTAAGACTTAAGATGAAGACTTAACCCTAAGACTCAATCTATGAGATGTAAACTTAAGACTTAATTAACCCTAAGGCTCAATCTATGAGATGTAAACTTAAGACTTAACCTTTAGGAATTAACCCTGACACTTAACCTTAAGGCTTAACCCTAAGACTTAAGCTTAAGGTTTAAACTTAAGACTTATCCCTAAGACATAATCCTGAGACTTAACCCTAAGACTTAACCTCAAGTTTAACTTCAAAACTTAACCCTAAGACTGAATCCTAAGACACAACTTGACCACGTAACCCTGAGACTTAACCTTGAGACTTTACCTTGAAATTTAACCCTGGGATTTAACCCTAAGTCTTAATGCTAAGACTTCACTTGAAGATGTACCATTAAGACTTAACCTTAAAGCGTAACCTTAAGATTTACACTCAATACTTAACCCTAAGACTTAACCCTATGATTTAAACTTAAGGTTAAACCTTAAGACAAAACTTGAAGACTTAATTCAAAGACTTATCCCTAAGACTCAACACTGAGACGTAAACCTAAGATTTAAGACTTAACCCTAAGACTTCGCCCCAAGACTTAAGTCTAAGACTTCAAGTTATGAATTAAACTTTAGACTTAACCCTAAGACTCAAGCCATAAGACTTCACCTTAAGACTTAACCCGAAGACTTAACCTTAAAATTTAACCCTAAGACTGAACCCTAAAATATAACTTTTAAGACTTAACAATAAGACTGAACATTAAGACACAACCTTACGACTTCTACCCTGAGACCTAACCTTGAGACTTAACACTGAGATTTAACCCTAAGACTTAACTTTAAGATGTAACATTCGGACTTAACCTTAAAACTTAACCCTAAGCCTCAACCTTAAGAAGTAACTTGAAGACTTAACCCTGAGAATGAACTCTAAGACTTCAACTTAATAATTAACGCTCAGATATAACCCTCAGGCTTAAACTTAAGAAATAGCCCTAAGACTTAACCTTAATATTTAAGATGTAACCTTAAGGCTTAACCCTAAACTTAACCCTAAGAGTTAACCTTAAGTGTTGACCTTACAGATTTAACCCTAAGAGTTAACCTTAGGACTGAAACGTTAAGACTTAACCCTAAGACTTATCCCCAAGACGTAACTCTAAAGAGTTAACCCTAAGACTTCAACTTGTGATTTAAACTTTAGACTGAACGCTAAGACTTAAAATTACGATTTAACATTAAGATTTAACCATAAGACTTAACCCTAAGACTTCAGGTTAAGTTTTAACCTGAAGACTCAACCCTGAGACGTAGTCGTGAAATTTATCCATAAGACTTATCCCTAAAACTGAAAACTGAGACTTAAACCTAAGATTTAACCTGAAGACTTAACCCTAAAACGTAGCCCTGAGACTTATCCTTGAGCTTTAACCTTGATACTTAATCCTGAGACTTAGCCCTAAGACTTATCCCCAAGACATAACTCTAAGGCTTAACCCTAAGACTTAACCTTAAGGCTCAACCTTAAGACTTAACATTAAGACTTAACCCTGAGACTTAACCATAAGACTTATCCTCAAGATTGTACTCTAAGACTTAACCCTAAGACTTAAGATGAAGACTTAACCCTAAGACTCAATCTATGAGATGTAAACTTAAGACTTAATTAACCCTAAGGCTCAATCTATGAGATGTAAACTTAAGACTTAACCTTTAGGAATTAACCCTGACACTTAACCTTAAGGCTTAACCCTAAGACTTAAGCTTAAGGTTTAAACTTAAGACTTATCCCTAAGACATAATCCTGAGACTTAACCCTAAGACTTAACCTCAAGTTTAACTTCAAAACTTAACCCTAAGACTGAATCCTAAGACACAACTTGACCACGTAACCCTGAGACTTAACCTTGAGACTTTACCTTGAAATTTAACCCTGGGATTTAACCCTAAGTCTTAATGCTAAGACTTCACTTGAAGATGTACCATTAAGACTTAACCTTAAAGCGTAACCTTAAGATTTACACTCAATACTTAACCCTAAGACTTAACCCTATGATTTAAACTTAAGGTTAAACCTTAAGACAAAACTTGAAGACTTAATTCAAAGACTTATCCCTAAGACTCAACACTGAGACGTAAACCTAAGATTTAAGACTTAACCCTAAGACTTAGCCCCAAGACTTAAGTCTAAGACTTCAAGTTATGAATTAAACTTTAGACTTAACCCTAAGACTCAAGCCATAAGACTTCACCTTAAGACTTAACCCGAAGACTTAACCTTAAAATTTAACCCTAAGACTGAACCCTAAAATATAACTTTTAAGACTTAACAATAAGACTGAACATTAAGACACAACCTTACGACTTCTACCCTGAGACCTAACCTTGAGACTTAACACTGAGATTTAACCCTAAGACTTAACTTTAAGATGTAACATTCGGACTTAACCTTAAAACTTAACCCTAAGCCTCAACCTTAAGAAGTAACTTGAAGACTTAACCCTGAGAATGAACTCTAAGACTTCAACTTAATAATTAACGCTCAGATATAACCCTCAGGCTTAAACTTAAGAAATAGCCCTAAGACTTAACCTTAATATTTAAGATGTAACCTTAAGGCTTAACCCTAAACTTAACCCTAAGAGTTAACCTTAAGTGTTGACCTTACAGATTTAACCCTAAGAGTTAACCTTAGGACTGAAACGTTAAGACTTAACCCTAAGACTTATCCCCAAGACTTAACTCTAAAGAGTTAACCCTAAGACTTCAACTTGTGATTTAAACTTTAGACTGAACGCTAAGACTTAAAATTACGATTTAACATTAAGATTTAACCATAAGACTTAACCCTAAGACTTCAGGGTAAGTTTTAACCTGAAGACTCAACCCTGAGACGTAGTCGTGAAATTTATCCATAAGACTTATCCCTAAAACTGAAAACTGAGACTTAAACCTAAGATTTAACCTGAAGACTTAACCCTAAAACGTAGCCCTGAGACTTATCCTTGAGCTTTAACCTTGATACTTAATCCTGAGACTTAGCCCTAAGACTTATCCCCAAGACATAACTCTAAGGCTTAACCCTAAGACTTAACCTTAAGGCTCAACCTTAAGACTTAACATTAAGACTTAACCCTGAGACTTAACCATAAGACTTATCCTCAAGATTGTACTCTAAGACTTAACCCTAAGACTTAAGATGAAGACTTAACCCTAAGACTCAATCTATGAGATGTAAACTTAAGACTTAATTAACCCTAAGGCTCAATCTATGAGATGTAAACTTAAGACTTAACCTTTAGGAATTAACCCTGACACTTAACCTTAAGGCTTAACCCTAAGACTTAAGCTTAAGGTTTAAACTTAAGACTTATCCCTAAGACATAATCCTGAGACTTAACCCTAAGACTTAACCTCAAGTTTAACTTCAAAACTTAACCCTAAGACTGAATCCTAAGACACAACTTGACCACGTAACCCTGAGACTTAACCTTGAGACTTTACCTTGAAATTTAACCCTGGGATTTAACCCTAAGTCTTAATGCTAAGACTTAACTTTAAGATGTACCATTAAGACTTAACCTTAAAGCGTAACCTTAAGATTTACACTCAATACTTAACCCTAAGACTTAACCCTATGATTTAAACTTAAGGTTAAACCTTAAGACAAAACTTGAAGACTTAATTCAAAGACTTATCCCTAAGACTCAACACTGAGACGTAAACCTAAGATTTAAGACTTAACCCTAAGACTTCGCCCCAAGACTTAAGTCTAAGACTTCAAGTTATGAATTAAACTTTAGACTTAACCCTAAGACTCAAGCCATAAGACTTCACCTTAAGACTTAACCCGAAGACTTAACCTTAAAATTTAACCCTAAGACTGAACCCTAAAATATAACTTTTAAGACTTAACAATAAGACTGAACATTAAGACACAACCTTACGACTTCTACCCTGAGACCTAAGCTTGAGACTTAACACTGAGATTTAACCCTAAGACTTAACTTTAAGATGTAACATTCGGACTTAACCTTAAAACTTAACCCTAAGCCTCAACCTTAAGAAGTAACTTGAAGACTTAACCCTGAGAATGAACTCTAAGACTTCAACTTAATAATTAACGCTCAGATATAACCCTCAGACTTAAACTTAAGAAATAACCCTAAGACTTAACCTTAATATTTAACTTCGAGATGTAACCTTAAGGCTTAACCCTAAACTTAACCCTAAGAGTTAACCTTAAGTGTTGACCTTACAGATTTAACCCTAAGAGTTAACCTTAGGACTGAAACGTTAAGACTTAACCCTAAGACTTATCCCCAAGACTTAACTCTAAAGAGTTAACCCTAAGACTTCAACTTGTGATTTAAACTTTAGACTGAACGCTAAGACTTAAAATTACGATTTAACATTAAGATTTAACCATAAGACTTAACCCTAAGACTTCAGGTTAAGTTTTAACCTGAAGACTCAACCCTGAGACGTAGTCGTGAAATTTATCCATAAGACTTATCCCTAAAACTGAAAACTGAGACTTAAACCTAAGATTTAACCTGAAGACTTAACCCTAAAACGTAGCCCTGAGACTTATCCTTGAGCTTTAACCTTGATACTTAATCCTGAGACTTAGCCCTAAGACTTATCCCCAAGACATAACTCTAAGGCTTAACCCTAAGACTTAACCTTAAGGCTCAACCTTAAGACTTAACATTAAGACTTAACCCTGAGACTTAACCATAAGACTTATCCTCAAGATTGTACTCTAAGACTTAACCCTAAGACTTAAGATGAAGACTTAACCCTAAGACTCAATCTATGAGATGTAAACTTAAGACTTAATTAACCCTAAGGCTCAATCTATGAGATGTAAACTTAAGACTTAACCTTTAGGAATTAACCCTGACACTTAACCTTAAGGCTTAACCCTAAGACTTAAGCTTAAGGTTTAAACTTAAGACTTATCCCTAAGACATAATCCTGAGACTTAACCCTAAGACTTAACCTCAAGTTTAACTTCAAAACTTAACCCTAAGACTGAATCCTAGGACACAACTTGACCACGTAACCCTGAGACTTAACCTTGAGACTTTACCTTGAAATTTAACCCTGGGATTTAACCCTAAGTCTTAATGCTAAGACTTAAGATGTACCATTAAGATGTACTTTAAGATGTACCATTAAGACTTAACCTTAAAGCGTAACCTTAAGATTTACACTCAATACTTAACCCTAAGACTTAACCCTATGATTTAAACTTAAGGTTAAACCTTAAGACAAAACTTGAAGACTTAATTCAAAGACTTATCCCTAAGACTCAACACTGAGACGTAAACCTAAGATTTAAGACTTAACCCTAAGACTTCGCCCCAAGACTTAAGTCTAAGACTTCAAGTTATGAATTAAACTTTAGACTTAACCCTAAGACTCAAGCCATAAGACTTCACCTTAAGACTTAACCCGAAGACTTAACCTTAAAATTTAACCCTAAGACTGAACCCTAAAATATAACTTTTAAGACTTAACAATAAGACTGAACATTAAGACACAACCTTACGACTTCTACCCTGAGACCTAAGCTTGAGACTTAACACTGAGATTTAACCCTAAGACTTAACTTTAAGATGTAACATTCGGACTTAACCTTAAAACTTAACCCTAAGCCTCAACCTTAAGAAGTAACTTGAAGACTTAACCCTGAGAATGAACTCTAAGACTTCAACTTAATAATTAACGCTCAGATATAACCCTCAGGCTTAAACTTAAGAAATAACCCTAAGACTTAACCTTAATATTTAACTTCGAGATGTAACCTTAAGGCTTAACCCTAAACTTAACCCTAAGAGTTAACCTTAAGTGTTGACCTTACAGATTTAACCCTAAGAGTTAACCTTAGGACTGAAACGTTAAGACTTAACCCTAAGACTTATCCCCAAGACTTAACTCTAAAGAGTTAACCCTAAGACTTCAACTTGTGATTTAAACTTTAGACTGAACGCTAAGACTTAAAATTACGATTTAACATTAAGATTTAACCATAAGACTTAACCCTAAGACTTCAGGTTAAGTTTTAACCTGAAGACTCAACCCTGAGACGTAGTCGTGAAATTTATCCATAAGACTTATCCCTAAAACTGAAAACTGAGACTTAAACCTAAGATTTAACCTGAAGACTTAACCCTAAAACGTAGCCCTGAGACTTATCCTTGAGCTTTAACCTTGATACTTAATCCTGAGACTTAGCCCTAAGACTTATCCCCAAGACATAACTCTAAGGCTTAACCCTAAGACTTAACCTTAAGGCTCAACCTTAAGACTTAACATTAAGACTTAACCCTGAGACTTAACCATAAGACTTATCCTCAAGATTGTACTCTAAGACTTAACCCTAAGACTTAAGATGAAGACTTAACCCTAAGACTCAATCTATGAGATGTAAACTTAAGACTTAATTAACCCTAAGGCTCAATCTATGAGATGTAAACTTAAGACTTAACCTTTAGGAATTAACCCTGACACTTAACCTTAAGGCTTAACCCTAAGACTTAAGCTTAAGGTTTAAACTTAAGACTTATCCCTAAGACATAATCCTGAGACTTAACCCTAAGACTTAACCTCAAGTTTAACTTCAAAACTTAACCCTAAGACTGAATCCTAAGACACAACTTGACCACGTAACCCTGAGACTTAACCTTGAAATTTAACCCTGGGATTTAACCCTAAGTCTTAATGCTAAGACTTAACTTTAAGATGTACCATTAAGACTTAACCTTAAAGCGTAACCTTAAGATTTACACTCAATACTTAACCCTAAGACTTAACCCTATGATTTAAACTTAAGGTTAAACCTTAAGACAAAACTTGAAGACTTAATTCAAAGACTTATCCCTAAGACTCAACACTGAGACGTAAACCTAAGATTTAAGACTTAACCCTAAGACTTAGCCCCAAGACTTAAGTCTAAGACTTCAAGTTATGAATTAAACTTTAGACTTAACCCTAAGACTCAAGCCATAAGACTTCACCTTAAGACTTAACCCGAAGACTTAACCTTAAAATTTAACCCTAAGACTGAACCCTAAAATATAACTTTTAAGACTTAACAATAAGACTGAACATTAAGACACAACCTTACGACTTCTACCCTGAGACCTAAGCTTGAGACTTAACACTGAGATTTAACCCTAAGACTTAACTTTAAGATGTAACATTCGGACTTAACCTTAAAACTTAACCCTAAGCCTCAACCTTAAGAAGTAACTTGAAGACTTAACCCTGAGAATGAACTCTAAGACTTCAACTTAATAATTAACGCTCAGATATAACCCTCAGGCTTAAACTTAAGAAATAGCCCTAAGACTTAACCTTAATATTTAAGATGTAACCTTAAGGCTTAACCCTAAACTTAACCCTAAGAGTTAACCTTAAGTGTTGACCTTACAGATTTAACCCTAAGAGTTAACCTTAGGACTGAAACGTTAAGACTTAACCCTAAGACTTATCCCCAAGACTTAACTCTAAAGAGTTAACCCTAAGACTTCAACTTGTGATTTAAACTTTAGACTGAACGCTAAGACTTAAAATTACGATTTAACATTAAGATTTAACCATAAGACTTAACCCTAAGACTTCAGGGTAAGTTTTAACCTGAAGACTCAACCCTGAGACGTAGTCGTGAAATTTATCCATAAGACTTATCCCTAAAACTGAAAACTGAGACTTAAACCTAAGATTTAACCTGAAGACTTAACCCTAAAACGTAGCCCTGAGACTTATCCTTGAGCTTTAACCTTGATACTTAATCCTGAGACTTAGCCCTAAGACTTATCCCCAAGACATAACTCTAAGGCTTAACCCTAAGACTTAACCTTAAGGCTCAACCTTAAGACTTAACATTAAGACTTAACCCTGAGACTTAACCATAAGACTTATCCTCAAGATTGTACTCTAAGACTTAACCCTAAGACTTAAGATGAAGACTTAACCCTAAGACTCAATCTATGAGATGTAAACTTAAGACTTAATTAACCCTAAGGCTCAATCTATGAGATGTAAACTTAAGACTTAACCTTTAGGAATTAACCCTGACACTTAACCTTAAGGCTTAACCCTAAGACTTAAGCTTAAGGTTTAAACTTAAGACTTATCCCTAAGACATAATCCTGAGACTTAACCCTAAGACTTAACCTCAAGTTTAACTTCAAAACTTAACCCTAAGACTGAATCCTAAGACACAACTTGACCACGTAACCCTGAGACTTAACCTTGAGACTTTACCTTGAAATTTAACCCTGGGATTTAACCCTAAGTCTTAATGCTAAGACTTAACTTTAAGATGTACCATTAAGACTTAACCTTAAAGCGTAACCTTAAGATTTACACTCAATACTTAACCCTAAGACTTAACCCTATGATTTAAACTTAAGGTTAAACCTTAAGACAAAACTTGAAGACTTAATTCAAAGACTTATCCCTAAGACTCAACACTGAGACGTAAACCTAAGATTTAAGACTTAACCCTAAGACTTCGCCCCAAGACTTAAGTCTAAGACTTCAAGTTATGAATTAAACTTTAGACTTAACCCTAAGACTCAAGCCATAAGACTTCACCTTAAGACTTAACCCGAAGACTTAACCTTAAAATTTAACCCTAAGACTGAACCCTAAAATATAACTTTTAAGACTTAACAATAAGACTGAACATTAAGACACAACCTTACGACTTCTACCCTGAGACCTAAGCTTGAGACTTAACACTGAGATTTAACCCTAAGACTTAACTTTAAGATGTAACATTCGGACTTAACCTTAAAACTTAACCCTAAGCCTCAACCTTAAGAAGTAACTTGAAGACTTAACCCTGAGAATGAACTCTAAGACTTCAACTTAATAATTAACGCTCAGATATAACCCTCAGGCTTAAACTTAAGAAATAACCCTAAGACTTAACCTTAATATTTAACTTCGAGATGTAACCTTAAGGCTTAACCCTAAACTTAACCCTAAGAGTTAACCTTAAGTGTTGACCTTACAGATTTAACCCTAAGAGTTAACCTTAGGACTGAAACGTTAAGACTTAACCCTAAGACTTATCCCCAAGACTTAACTCTAAAGAGTTAACCCTAAGACTTCAACTTGTGATTTAAACTTTAGACTGAACGCTAAGACTTAAAATTACGATTTAACATTAAGATTTAACCATAAGACTTAACCCTAAGACTTCAGGTTAAGTTTTAACCTGAAGACTCAACCCTGAGACGTAGTCGTGAAATTTATCCATAAGACTTATCCCTAAAACTGAAAACTGAGACTTAAACCTAAGATTTAACCTGAAGACTTAACCCTAAAACGTAGCCCTGAGACTTATCCTTGAGCTTTAACCTTGATACTTAATCCTGAGACTTAGCCCTAAGACTTATCCCCAAGACATAACTCTAAGGCTTAACCCTAAGACTTAACCTTAAGGCTCAACCTTAAGACTTAACATTAAGACTTAACCCTGAGACTTAACCATAAGACTTATCCTCAAGATTGTACTCTAAGACTTAACCCTAAGACTTAAGATGAAGACTTAACCCTAAGACTCAATCTATGAGATGTAAACTTAAGACTTAATTAACCCTAAGGCTCAATCTATGAGATGTAAACTTAAGACTTAACCTTTAGGAATTAACCCTGACACTTAACCTTAAGGCTTAACCCTAAGACTTAAGCTTAAGGTTTAAACTTAAGACTTATCCCTAAGACATAATCCTGAGACTTAACCCTAAGACTTAACCTCAAGTTTAACTTCAAAACTTAACCCTAAGACTGAATCCTAAGACACAACTTGACCACGTAACCCTGAGACTTAACCTTGAGACTTTACCTTGAAATTTAACCCTGGGATTTAACCCTAAGTCTTAATGCTAAGACTTAACTTTAAGATGTACCATTAAGACTTAACCTTAAAGCGTAACCTTAAGATTTACACTCAATACTTAACCCTAAGACTTAACCCTATGATTTAAACTTAAGGTTAAACCTTAAGACAAAACTTGAAGACTTAATTCAAAGACTTATCCCTAAGACTCAACACTGAGACGTAAACCTAAGATTTAAGACTTAACCCTAAGACTTAGCCCCAAGACTTAAGTCTAAGACTTCAAGTTATGAATTAAACTTTAGACTTAACCCTAAGACTCAAGCCATAAGACTTCACCTTAAGACTTAACCCGAAGACTTAACCTTAAAATTTAACCCTAAGACTGAACCCTAAAATATAACTTTTAAGACTTAACAATAAGACTGAACATTAAGACACAACCTTACGACTTCTACCCTGAGACCTAACCTTGAGACTTAACACTGAGATTTAACCCTAAGACTTAACTTTAAGATGTAACATTCGGACTTAACCTTAAAACTTAACCCTAAGCCTCAACCTTAAGAAGTAACTTGAAGACTTAACCCTGAGAATGAACTCTAAAACTTCAACTTAATAATTAACGCTCAGATATAACCCTCAGACTTAAACTTAAGAAATAACCCTAAGACTTAACCTTAATATTTAACTTGAAGATGTAACCTTAAGGCTTAACCCTAAACTTAACCCTAAGAGTTAACCTTAAGTGTTGACCTTACAGATTTAACCCTAAGAGTTAACCTTAGGACTGAAACGTTAAGACTTAACCCTAAGACTTATCCCCAAGACTTAACTCTAAAGAGTTAACCCTAAGACTTCAACTTGTGATTTAAACTTTAGACTGAACGCTAAGACTTAAAATTACGATTTAACATTAAGATTTAACCATAAGACTTAACCCTAAGACTTCAGGGTAAGTTTTAACCTGAAGACTCAACCCTGAGACGTAGTCGTGAAATTTATCCATAAGACTTATCCCTAAAACTGAAAACTGAGACTTAAACCTAAGATTTAACCTGAAGACTTAACCCTAAAACGTAGCCCTGAGACTTATCCTTGAGCTTTAACCTTGATACTTAATCCTGAGACTTAGCCCTAAGACTTATCCCCAAGACATAACTCTAAGGCTTAACCCTAAGACTTAACCTTAAGGCTCAACCTTAAGACTTAACATTAAGACTTAACCCTGAGACTTAACCATAAGACTTATCCTCAAGATTGTACTCTAAGACTTAACCCTAAGACTTAAGATGAAGACTTAACCCTAAGACTCAATCTATGAGATGTAAACTTAAGACTTAATTAACCCTAAGGCTCAATCTATGAGATGTAAACTTAAGACTTAACCTTTAGGAATTAACCCTGACACTTAACCTTAAGGCTTAACCCTAAGACTTAAGCTTAAGGTTTAAACTTAAGACTTATCCCTAAGACATAATCCTGAGACTTAACCCTAAGACTTAACCTCAAGTTTAACTTCAAAACTTAACCCTAAGACTGAATCCTAGGACACAACTTGACCACGTAACCCTGAGACTTAACCTTGAGACTTTACCTTGAAATTTAACCCTGGGATTTAACCCTAAGTCTTAATGCTAAGACTTAAGATGTACCATTAAGATGTACTTTAAGATGTACCATTAAGACTTAACCTTAAAGCGTAACCTTAAGATTTACACTCAATACTTAACCCTAAGACTTAACCCTATGATTTAAACTTAAGGTTAAACCTTAAGACAAAACTTGAAGACTTAATTCAAAGACTTATCCCTAAGACTCAACACTGAGACGTAAACCTAAGATTTAAGACTTAACCCTAAGACTTAGCCCCAAGACTTAAGTCTAAGACTTCAAGTTATGAATTAAACTTTAGACTTAACCCTAAGACTCAAGCCATAAGACTTCACCTTAAGACTTAACCCGAAGACTTAACCTTAAAATTTAACCCTAAGACTGAACCCTAAAATATAACTTTTAAGACTTAACAATAAGACTGAACATTAAGACACAACCTTACGACTTCTACCCTGAGACCTAACCTTGAGACTTAACACTGAGATTTAACCCTAAGACTTAACTTTAAGATGTAACATTCGGACTTAACCTTAAAACTTAACCCTAAGCCTCAACCTTAAGAAGTAACTTGAAGACTTAACCCTGAGAATGAACTCTAAGACTTCAACTTAATAATTAACGCTCAGATATAACCCTCAGGCTTAAACTTAAGAAATAACCCTAAGACTTAACCTTAATATTTAACTTCGAGATGTAACCTTAAGGCTTAACCCTAAACTTAACCCTAAGAGTTAACCTTAAGTGTTGACCTTACAGATTTAACCCTAAGAGTTAACCTTAGGACTGAAACGTTAAGACTTAACCCTAAGACTTATCCCCAAGACTTAACTCTAAAGAGTTAACCCTAAGACTTCAACTTGTGATTTAAACTTTAGACTGAACGCTAAGACTTAAAATTACGATTTAACATTAAGATTTAACCATAAGACTTAACCCTAAGACTTCAGGTTAAGTTTTAACCTGAAGACTCAACCCTGAGACTTAGTCGTGAAATTTATCCATAAGACTTATCCCTAAAACTGAAAACTGAGACTTAAACCTAAGATTTAACCTGAAGACTTAACCCTAAAACGTAGCCCTGAGACTTATCCTTGAGCTTTAACCTTGATACTTAATCCTGAGACTTAGCCCTAAGACTTATCCCCAAGACATAACTCTAAGGCTTAACCCTAAGACTTAACCTTAAGGCTCAACCTTAAGACTTAACATTAAGACTTAACCCTGAGACTTAACCATAAGACTTATCCTCAAGATTGTACTCTAAGACTTAACCCTAAGACTTAAGATGAAGACTTAACCCTAAGACTCAATCTATGAGATGTAAACTTAAGACTTAATTAACCCTAAGGCTCAATCTATGAGATGTAAACTTAAGACTTAACCTTTAGGAATTAACCCTGACACTTAACCTTAAGGCTTAACCCTAAGACTTAAGCTTAAGGTTTAAACTTAAGACTTATCCCTAAGACATAATCCTGAGACTTAACCCTAAGACTTAACCTCAAGTTTAACTTCAAAACTTAACCCTAAGACTGAATCCTAAGACACAACTTGACCACGTAACCCTGAGACTTAACCTTGAGACTTTACCTTGAAATTTAACCCTGGGATTTAACCCTAAGTCTTAATGCTAAGACTTCACTTGAAGATGTACCATTAAGACTTAACCTTAAAGCGTAACCTTAAGATTTACACTCAATACTTAACCCTAAGACTTAACCCTATGATTTAAACTTAAGGTTAAACCTTAAGACAAAACTTGAAGACTTAATTCAAAGACTTATCCCTAAGACTCAACACTGAGACGTAAACCTAAGATTTAAGACTTAACCCTAAGACTTAGCCCCAAGACTTAAGTCTAAGACTTCAAGTTATGAATTAAACTTTAGACTTAACCCTAAGACTCAAGCCATAAGACTTCACCTTAAGACTTAACCCGAAGACTTAACCTTAAAATTTAACCCTAAGACTGAACCCTAAAATATAACTTTTAAGACTTAACAATAAGACTGAACATTAAGACACAACCTTACGACTTCTACCCTGAGACCTAACCTTGAGACTTAACACTGAGATTTAACCCTAAGACTTAACTTTAAGATGTAACATTCGGACTTAACCTTAAAACTTAACCCTAAGCCTCAACCTTAAGAAGTAACTTGAAGACTTAACCCTGAGAATGAACTCTAAGACTTCAACTTAATAATTAACGCTCAGATATAACCCTCAGGCTTAAACTTAAGAAATAGCCCTAAGACTTAACCTTAATATTTAACTTCGAGATGTAACCTTAAGGCTTAACCCTAAACTTAACCCTAAGAGTTAACCTTAAGTGTTGACCTTACAGATTTAACCCTAAGAGTTAACCTTAGGACTGAAACGTTAAGACTTAACCCTAAGACTTATCCCCAAGACTTAACTCTAAAGAGTTAACCCTAAGACTTCAACTTGTGATTTAAACTTTAGACTGAACGCTAAGACTTAAAATTACGATTTAACATTAAGATTTAACCATAAGACTTAACCCTAAGACTTCAGGGTAAGTTTTAACCTGAAGACTCAACCCTGAGACGTAGTCGTGAAATTTATCCATAAGACTTATCCCTAAAACTGAAAACTGAGACTTAAACCTAAGATTTAACCTGAAGACTTAACCCTAAAACGTAGCCCTGAGACTTATCCTTGAGCTTTAACCTTGATACTTAATCCTGAGACTTAGCCCTAAGACTTATCCCCAAGACATAACTCTAAGGCTTAACCCTAAGACTTAACCTTAAGGCTCAACCTTAAGACTTAACATTAAGACTTAACCCTGAGACTTAACCATAAGACTTATCCTCAAGATTGTACTCTAAGACTTAACCCTAAGACTTAAGATGAAGACTTAACCCTAAGACTCAATCTATGAGATGTAAACTTAAGACTTAATTAACCCTAAGGCTCAATCTATGAGATGTAAACTTAAGACTTAACCTTTAGGAATTAACCCTGACACTTAACCTTAAGGCTTAACCCTAAGACTTAAGCTTAAGGTTTAAACTTAAGACTTATCCCTAAGACATAATCCTGAGACTTAACCCTAAGACTTAACCTCAAGTTTAACTTCAAAACTTAACCCTAAGACTGAATCCTAGGACACAACTTGACCACGTAACCCTGAGACTTAACCTTGAGACTTTACCTTGAAATTTAACCCTGGGATTTAACCCTAAGTCTTAATGCTAAGACTTAACTTTAAGATGTACCATTAAGACTTAACCTTAAAGCGTAACCTTAAGATTTACACTCAATACTTAACCCTAAGACTTAACCCTATGATTTAAACTTAAGGTTAAAACTTAAGACAAAACTTGAAGACTTAATTCAAAGACTTATCCCTAAGACTCAACACTGAGACGTAAACCTAAGATTTAAGACTTAACCCTAAGACTTAGCCCCAAGACTTAAGTCTAAGACTTCAAGTTATGAATTAAACTTTAGACTTAACCCTAAGACTCAAGCCATAAGACTTCACCTTAAGACTTTACCCGAAGACTTAACCTTAAAATTTAACCCTAAGACTGAACCCTAAAATATAACTTTTAAGACTTAACAATAAGACTGAACATTAAGACACAACCTTACGACTTCTACCCTGAGACCTAACCTTGAGACTTAACACTGAGATTTAACCCTAAGACTTAACTTTAAGATGTAACATTCGGACTTAACCTTAAAACTTAACCCTAAGCCTCAACCTTAAGAAGTAACTTGAAGACTTAACCCTGAGAATGAACTCTAAGACTTCAACTTAATAATTAACGCTCAGATATAACCCTCAGGCTTAAACTTAAGAAATAGCCCTAAGACTTAACCTTAATATTTAACTTCGAGATGTAACCTTAAGGCTTAACCCTAAACTTAACCCTAAGAGTTAACCTTAAGTGTTGACCTTACAGATTTAACCCTAAGAGTTAACCTTAGGACTGAAACGTTAAGACTTAACCCTAAGACTTATCCCCAAGACTTAACTCTAAAGAGTTAACCCTAAGACTTCAACTTGTGATTTAAACTTTAGACTGAACGCTAAGACTTAAAATTACGATTTAACATTAAGATTTAACCATAAGACTTAACCCTAAGACTTCAGGGTAAGTTTTAACCTGAAGACTCAACCCTGAGACGTAGTCGTGAAATTTATCCATAAGACTTATCCCTAAAACTGAAAACTGAGACTTAAACCTAAGATTTAACCTGAAGACTTAACCCTAAAACGTAGCCCTGAGACTTATCCTTGAGCTTTAACCTTGATACTTAATCCTGAGACTTAGCCCTAAGACTTATCCCCAAGACATAACTCTAAGGCTTAACCCTAAGACTTAACCTTAAGGCTCAACCTTAAGACTTAACATTAAGACTTAACCCTGAGACTTAACCATAAGACTTATCCTCAAGATTGTACTCTAAGACTTAACCCTAAGACTTAAGATGAAGACTTAACCCTAAGACTCAATCTATGAGATGTAAACTTAAGACTTAATTAACCCTAAGGCTCAATCTATGAGATGTAAACTTAAGACTTAACCTTTAGGAATTAACCCTGACACTTAACCTTAAGGCTTAACCCTAAGACTTAAGCTTAAGGTTTAAACTTAAGACTTATCCCTAAGACATAATCCTGAGACTTAACCCTAAGACTTAACCTCAAGTTTAACTTCAAAACTTAACCCTAAGACTGAATCCTAGGACACAACTTGACCACGTAACCCTGAGACTTAACCTTGAGACTTTACCTTGAAATTTAACCCTGGGATTTAACCCTAAGTCTTAATGCTAAGACTTAACTTTAAGATGTACCATTAAGACTTAACCTTAAAGCGTAACCTTAAGATTTACACTCAATACTTAACCCTAAGACTTAACCCTATGATTTAAACTTAAGGTTAAACCTTAAGACAAAACTTGAAGACTTAATTCAAAGACTTATCCCTAAGACTCAACACTGAGACGTAAACCTAAGATTTAAGACTTAACCCTAAGACTTAGCCCCAAGACTTAAGTCTAAGACTTCAAGTTATGAATTAAACTTTAGACTTAACCCTAAGACTCAAGCCATAAGACTTCACCTTAAGACTTAACCCGAAGACTTAACCTTAAAATTTAACCCTAAGACTGAACCCTAAAATATAACTTTTAAGACTTAACAATAAGACTGAACATTAAGACACAACCTTACGACTTCTACCCTGAGACCTAACCTTGAGACTTAACACTGAGATTTAACCCTAAGACTTAACTTTAAGATGTAACATTCGGACTTAACCTTAAAACTTAACCCTAAGCCTCAACCTTAAGAAGTAACTTGAAGACTTAACCCTGAGAATGAACTCTAAGACTTCAACTTAATAATTAACGCTCAGATATAACCCTCAGGCTTAAACATAAGAAATAACCCTAAGACTTAACCTTAATATTTAACTTCGAGTTGTAACCTTAAGGCTTAACCCTAAACTTAACCCTAAGAGTTAACCTTAAGTGTTGACCTTACAGATTTAACCCTAAGAGTTAACCTTAGGACTGAAACGTTAAGACTTAACCCTAAGACTTATCCCCAAGACTTAACTCTAAAGAGTTAACCCTAAGACTTCAACTTGTGATTTAAACTTTAGACTGAACGCTAAGACTTAAAATTACGATTTAACATTAAGATTTAACCATAAGACTTAACCCTAAGACTTCAGGGTAAGTTTTAACCTGAAGACTCAACCCTGAGACTTAGTCGTGAAATTTATCCATAAGACTTATCCCTAAAACTGAAAACTGAGACTTAAACCTAAGATTTAACCTGAAGACTTAACCCTAAAACGTAGCCCTGAGACTTATCCTTGAGCTTTAACCTTGATACTTAATCCTGAGACTTAGCCCTAAGACTTATCCCCAAGACATAACTCTAAGGCTTAACCCTAAGACTTAACCTTAAGGCTCAACCTTAAGACTTAACATTAAGACTTAACCCTGAGACTTAACCATAAGACTTATCCTCAAGATTGTACTCTAAGACTTAACCCTAAGACTTAAGATGAAGACTTAACCCTAAGACTCAATCTATGAGATGTAAACTTAAGACTTAATTAACCCTAAGGCTCAATCTATGAGATGTAAACTTAAGACTTAACCTTTAGGAATTAACCCTGACACTTAACCTTAAGGCTTAACCCTAAGACTTAAGCTTAAGGTTTAAACTTAAGACTTATCCCTAAGACATAATCCTGAGACTTAACCCTAAGACTTAACCTCAAGTTTAACTTCAAAACTTAACCCTAAGACTGAATCCTAAGACACGACTTGACCACGTAACCCTGAGACTTAACCTTGAGACTTTACCTTGAAATTTAACCCTGGGATTTAACCCTAAGTCTTAATGCTAAGACTTAACTTTAAGATGTACCATTAAGACTTAACCTTAAAGCGTAACCTTAAGATTTACACTCAATACTTAACCCTAAGACTTAACCCTATGATTTAAACTTAAGGTTAAACCTTAAGACAAAACTTGAAGACTTAATTCAAAGACTTATCCCTAAGACTCAACACTGAGACGTAAACCTAAGATTTAAGACTTAACCCTAAGACTTAGCCCCAAGACTTAAGTCTAAGACTTAAACTTATGAATTAAACTTTAGACTTAACCCTAAGACTCAAGCCATAAGACTTCACCTTAAGACTTAACCCGAAGACTTAACCTTAAAATTTAACCCTAAGACTGAACCCTAAAATATAACTTTTAAGACTTAACAATAAGACTGAACATTAAGACACAACCTTACGACTTCTACCCTGAGACCTAACCTTGAGACTTAACACTGAGATTTAACCCTAAGACTTAACTTTAAGATGTAACATTCGGACTTAACCTTAAAACTTAACCCTAAGCCTCAACCTTAAGAAGTAACTTGAAGACTTAACCCTGAGAATGAACTCTAAAACTTCAACTTAATAATTAACGCTCAGATATAACCCTCAGGCTTAAACTTAAGAAATAACCCTAAGACTTAACCTTAATATTTAACTTGAAGATGTAACCTTAAGGCTTAACCCTAAACTTAACCCTAAGAGTTAACCTTAAGTGTTGACCTTACAGATTTAACCCTAAGAGTTAACCTTAGGACTGAAACGTTAAGACTTAACCCTAAGACTTATCCCCAAGACTTAACTCTAAAGAGTTAACCCTAAGACTTCAACTTGTGATTTAAACTTTAGACTGAACGCTAAGACTTAAAATTACGATTTAACATTAAGATTTAACCATAAGACTTAACCGTAAGACTTCAGGGTAAGTTTTAACCTGAAGACTCAACCCTGAGACTTAGTCGTGAAATTTATCCATAAGACTTATCCCTAAAACTGAAAACTGAGACTTAAACCTAAGATTTAACCTGAAGACTTAACCCTAAAACGTAGCCCTGAGACTTATCCTTGAGCTTTAACCTTGATACTTAATCCTGAGACTTAGCCCTAAGACTTATCCCCAAGACATAACTCTAAGGCTTAACCCTAAGACTTAACCTTAAGGCTCAACCTTAAGACTTAACATTAAGACTTAACCCTGAGACTTAACCATAAGACTTATCCTCAAGATTGTACTCTAAGACTTAACCCTAAGACTTAAGATGAAGACTTAACCCTAAGACTCAATCTATGAGATGTAAACTTAAGACTTAATTAACCCTAAGGCTCAATCTATGAGATGTAAACTTAAGACTTAACCTTTAGGAATTAACCCTGACACTTAACCTTAAGGCTTAACCCTAAGACTTAAGCTTAAGGTTTAAACTTAAGACTTATCCCTAAGACATAATCCTGAGACTTAACCCTAAGACTTAACCTCAAGTTTAACTTCAAAACTTAACCCTAAGACTGAATCCTAAGACACAACTTGACCACGTAACCCTGAGACTTAACCTTGAGACTTTACCTTGAAATTTAACCCTGGGATTTAACCCTAAGTCTTAATGCTAAGACTTAAGATGTACCATTAAGATGTACTTTAAGATGTACCATTAAGACTTAACCTTAAAGCGTAACCTTAAGATTTACACTCAATACTTAACCCTAAGACTTAACCCTATGATTTAAACTTAAGGTTAAACCTTAAGACAAAACTTGAAGACTTAATTCAAAGACTTATCCCTAAGACTCAACACTGAGACGTAAACCTAAGATTTAAGACTTAACCCTAAGACTTAGCCCCAAGACTTAAGTCTAAGACTTAAACTTATGAATTAAACTTTAGACTTAACCCTAAGACTCAAGCCATAAGACTTCACCTTAAGACTTAACCCGAAGACTTAACCTTAAAATTTAACCCTAAGACTGAACCCTAAAATATAACTTTTAAGACTTAACAATAAGACTGAACATTAAGACACAACCTTACGACTTCTACCCTGAGACCTAACCTTGAGACTTAACACTGAGATTTAACCCTAAGACTTAACTTTAAGATGTAACATTCGGACTTAACCTTAAAACTTAACCCTAAGCCTCAACCTTAAGAAGTAACTTGAAGACTTAACCCTGAGAATGAACTCTAAGACTTCAACTTAATAATTAACGCTCAGATATAACCCTCAGGCTTAAACTTAAGAAATAACCCTAAGACTTAACCTTAATATTTAACTTCGAGATGTAACCTTAAGGCTTAACCCTAAACTTAACCCTAAGAGTTAACCTTAAGTGTTGACCTTACAGATTTAACCCTAAGAGTTAACCTTAGGACTGAAACGTTAAGACTTAACCCTAAGACTTATCCCCAAGACTTAACTCTAAAGAGTTAACCCTAAGACTTCAACTTGTGATTTAAACTTTAGACTGAACGCTAAGACTTAAAATTACGATTTAACATTAAGATTTAACCATAAGACTTAACCCTAAGACTTCAGGTTAAGTTTTAACCTGAAGACTCAACCCTGAGACTTAGTCGTGAAATTTATCCATAAGACTTATCCCTAAAACTGAAAACTGAGACTTAAACCTAAGATTTAACCTGAAGACTTAACCCTAAAACGTAGCCCTGAGACTTATCCTTGAGCTTTAACCTTGATACTTAATCCTGAGACTTAGCCCTAAGACTTATCCCCAAGACATAACTCTAAGGCTTAACCCTAAGACTTAACCTTAAGGCTCAACCTTAAGACTTAACATTAAGACTTAACCCTGAGACTTAACCATAAGACTTATCCTCAAGATTGTACTCTAAGACTTAACCCTAAGACTTAAGATGAAGACTTAACCCTAAGGCTCAATCTATGAGATGTAAACTTAAGACTTAATTAACCCTAAGGCTCAATCTATGAGATGTAAACTTAAGACTTAACCTTTAGGAATTAACCTTGACACTTAACCTTAAGGCTTAACCCTAAGACTTAAGCTTAAGGTTTAAACTTAAGACTTATCCCTAAGACATAATCCTGAGACTTAACCCTAAGACTTAACCTCAAGTTTAACTTCAAAACTTAACCCTAAGACTGAATCCTAAGACACAACTTGACCACGTAACCCTGAGACTTAACCTTGAGACTTTACCTTGAAATTTAACCCTGGGATTTAACCCTAAGTCTTAATGCTAAGACTTAAGATGTACCATTAAGATGTACTTTAAGATGTACCATTAAGACTTAACCTTAAAGCGTAACCTTAAGATTTACACTCAATACTTAACCCTAAGACTTAACCCTATGATTTAAACTTAAGGTTAAACCTTAAGACAAAACTTGAAGACTTAATTCAAAGACTTATCCCTAAGACTCAACACTGAGACGTAAACCTAAGATTTAAGACTTAACCCTAAGACTTAGCCCCAAGACTTAAGTCTAAGGCTTAAACTTATGAATTAAACTTTAGACTTAACCCTAAGACTCAAGCCATAAGACTTCACCTTAAGACTTAACCCGAAGACTTAACCTTAAAATTTAACCCTAAGACTGAACCCTAAAATATAACTTTTAAGACTTAACAATAAGACTGAACATTAAGACACAACCTTACGACTTCTACCCTGAGACCTAACCTTGAGACTTAACACTGAGATTTAACCCTAAGACTTAACTTTAAGATGTAACATTCGGACTTAACCTTAAAACTTAACCCTAAGCCTCAACCTTAAGAAGTAACTTGAAGACTTAACCCTGAGAATGAACTCTAAGACTTCAACTTAATAATTAACGCTCAGATATAACCCTCAGGCTTAAACTTAAGAAATAACCCTAAGACTTAACCTTAATATTTAACTTCGAGATGTAACCTTAAGGCTTAACCCTAAACTTAACCCTAAGAGTTAACCTTAAGTGTTGACCTTACAGATTTAACCCTAAGAGTTAACCTTAGGACTGAAACGTTAAGACTTAACCCTAAGACTTATCCCCAAGACTTAACTCTAAAGAGTTAACCCTAAGACTTCAACTTGTGATTTAAACTTTAGACTGAACGCTAAGACTTAAAATTACGATTTAACATTAAGATTTAACCATAAGACTTAACCCTAAGACTTCAGGGTAAGTTTTAACCTGAAGACTCAACCCTGAGACGTAGTCGTGAAATTTATCCATAAGACTTATCCCTAAAACTGAAAACTGAGACTTAAACCTAAGATTTAACCTGAAGACTTAACCCTAAAATGTAGCCCTGAGACTTATCCTTGAGCTTTAACCTTGATACTTAATCCTGAGACTTAGCCCTAAGACTTATCCCCAAGACATAACTCTAAGGCTTAACCCTAAGACTTAACCTTAAGGCTCAACCTTAAGACTTAACATTAAGACTTAACCCTGAGACTTAACCATAAGACTTATCCTCAAGATTGTACTCTAAGACTTAACCCTAAGACTTAAGATGAAGACTTAACCCTAAGACTCAATCTATGAGATGTAAACTTAAGACTTAATTAACCCTAAGGCTCAATCTATGAGATGTAAACTTAAGACTTAACCTTTAGGAATTAACCCTGACACTTAACCTTAAGGCTTAACCCTAAGACTTAAGCTTAAGGTTTAAACTTAAGACTTATCCCTAAGACATAATCCTGAGACTTAACCCTAAGACTTAACCTCAAGTTTAACTTCAAAACTTAACCCTAAGACTGAATCCTAGGACACAACTTGACCACGTAACCCTGAGACTTAACCTTGAGACTTTACCTTGAAATTTAACCCTGGGATTTAACCCTAAGTCTTAATGCTAAGACTTAACTTTAAGATGTACCATTAAGACTTAACCTTAAAGCGTAACCTTAAGATTTACACTCAATACTTAACCCTAAGACTTAACCCTATGATTTAAACTTAAGGTTAAACCTTAAGACAAAACTTGAAGACTTAATTCAAAGACTTATCCCTAAGACTCAACACTGAGACGTAAACCTAAGATTTAAGACTTAACCCTAAGACTTAGCCCCAAGACTTAAGTCTAAGACTTCAAGTTATGAATTAAACTTTAGACTTAACCCTAAGACTCAAGCCATAAGACTTCACCTTAAGACTTTACCCGAAGACTTAACCTTAAAATTTAACCCTAAGACTGAACCCTAAAATATAACTTTTAAGACTTAACAATAAGACTGAACATTAAGACACAACCTTACGACTTCTACCCTGAGACCTAACCTTGAGACTTAACACTGAGATTTAACCCTAAGACTTAACTTTAAGATGTAACATTCGGACTTAACCTTCAAACTTAACCCTAAGCCTCAACCTTAAGAAGTAACTTGAAGACTTAACCCTGAGAATGAACTCTAAGACTTCAACTTAATAATTAACGCTCAGATATAACCCTCAGGCTTAAACATAAGAAATAACCCTAAGACTTAACCTTAATATTTAACTTCGAGATGTAACCTTAAGGCTTAACCCTAAACTTAACCCTAAGAGTTAACCTTAAGTGTTGACCTTACAGATTTAACCCTAAGAGTTAACCTTAGGACTGAAACGTTAAGACTTAACCCTAAGACTTATCCCCAAGACTTAACTCTAAAGAGTTAACCCTAAGACTTCAACTTGTGATTTAAACTTTAGACTGAACGCTAAGACTTAAAATTACGATTTAACATTAAGATTTAACCATAAGACTTAACCCTAAGACTTCAGGGTAAGTTTTAACCTGAAGACTCAACCCTGAGACGTAGTCGTGAAATTTATCCATAAGACTTATCCCTAAAACTGAAAACTGAGACTTAAACCTAAGATTTAACCTGAAGACTTAACCCTAAAACGTAGCCCTGAGACTTATCCTTGAGCTTTAACCTTGATACTTAATCCTGAGACTTAGCCCTAAGACTTATCCCCAAGACATAACTCTAAGGCTTAACCCTAAGACTTAACCTTAAGGCTCAACCTTAAGACTTAACATTAAGACTTAACCCTGAGACTTAACCATAAGACTTATCCTCAAGATTGTACTCTAAGACTTAACCCTAAGACTTAAGATGAAGACTTAACCCTAAGACTCAATCTATGAGATGTAAACTTAAGACTTAATTAACCCTAAGGCTCAATCTATGAGATGTAAACTTAAGACTTAACCTTTAGGAATTAACCCTGACACTTAACCTTAAGGCTTAACCCTAAGACTTAAGCTTAAGGTTTAAACTTAAGACTTATCCCTAAGACATAATCCTGAGACTTAACCCTAAGACTTAACCTCAAGTTTAACTTCAAAACTTAACCCTAAGACTGAATCCTAGGACACAACTTGACCACGTAACCCTGAGACTTAACCTTGAGACTTTACCTTGAAATTTAACCCTGGGATTTAACCCTAAGTCTTAATGCTAAGACTTAAGATGTACCATTAAGATGTACTTTAAGATGTACCATTAAGACTTAACCTTAAAGCGTAACCTTAAGATTTACACTCAATACTTAACCCTAAGACTTAACCCTATGATTTAAACTTAAGGTTAAACCTTAAGACAAAACTTGAAGACTTAATTCAAAGACTTATCCCTAAGACTCAACACTGAGACGTAAACCTAAGATTTAAGACTTAACCCTAAGACTTAGCCCCAAGACTTAAGTCTAAGACTTAAACTTATGAATTAAACTTTAGACTTAACCCTAAGACTCAAGCCATAAGACTTCACCTTAAGACTTAACCCGAAGACTTAACCTTAAAATTTAACCCTAAGACTGAACCCTAAAATATAACTTTTAAGACTTAACAATAAGACTGAACATTAAGACACAACCTTACGACTTCTACCCTGAGACCTAACCTTGAGACTTAACACTGAGATTTAACCCTAAGACTTAACTTTAAGATGTAACATTCGGACTTAACCTTAAAACTTAACCCTAAGCCTCAACCTTAAGAAGTAACTTGAAGACTTAACCCTGAGAATGAACTCTAAGACTTCAACTTAATAATTAACGCTCAGATATAACCCTCAGGCTTAAACTTAAGAAATAGCCCTAAGACTTAACCTTAATATTTAACTTCGAGATGTAACCTTAAGGCTTAACCCTAAACTTAACCCTAAGAGTTAACCTTAAGTGTTGACCTTACAGATTTAACCCTAAGAGTTAACCTTAGGACTGAAACGTTAAGACTTAACCCTAAGACTTATCCCCAAGACTTAACTCTAAAGAGTTAACCCTAAGACTTCAACTTGTGATTTAAACTTTAGACTGAACGCTAAGACTTAAAATTACGATTTAACATTAAGATTTAACCATAAGACTTAACCCTAAGACTTCAGGGTAAGTTTTAACCTGAAGACTCAACCCTGAGACGTAGTCGTGAAATTTATCCATAAGACTTATCCCTAAAACTGAAAACTGAGACTTAAACCTAAGATTTAACCTGAAGACTTAACCCTAAAACGTAGCCCTGAGACTTATCCTTGAGCTTTAACCTTGATACTTAATCCTGAGACTTAGCCCTAAGACTTATCCCCAAGACATAACTCTAAGGCTTAACCCTAAGACTTAACCTTAAGGCTCAACCTTAAGACTTAACATTAAGACTTAACCCTGAGACTTAACCATAAGACTTATCCTCAAGATTGTACTCTAAGACTTAACCCTAAGACTTAAGATGAAGACTTAACCCTAAGACTCAATCTATGAGATGTAAACTTAAGACTTAATTAACCCTAAGGCTCAATCTATGAGATGTAAACTTAAGACTTAACCTTTAGGAATTAACCCTGACACTTAACCTTAAGGCTTAACCCTAAGACTTAAGCTTAAGGTTTAAACTTAAGACTTATCCCTAAGACATAATCCTGAGACTTAACCCTAAGACTTAACCTCAAGTTTAACTTCAAAACTTAACCCTAAGACTGAATCCTAAGACACAACTTGACCACGTAACCCTGAGACTTAACCTTGAGACTTTACCTTGAAATTTAACCCTGGGATTTAACCCTAAGTCTTAATGCTAAGACTTAAGATGTACCATTAAGATGTACTTTAAGATGTACCATTAAGACTTAACCTTAAAGCGTAACCTTAAGATTTACACTCAATACTTAACCCTAAGACTTAACCCTATGATTTAAACTTAAGGTTAAACCTTAAGACAAAACTTGAAGACTTAATTCAAAGACTTATCCCTAAGACTCAACACTGAGACGTAAACCTAAGATTTAAGACTTAACCCTAAGACTTAGCCCCAAGACTTAAGTCTAAGACTTCAAGTTATGAATTAAACTTTAGACTTAACCCTAAGACTCAAGCCATAAGACTTCACCTTAAGACTTAACCCGAAGACTTAACCTTAAAATTTAACCCTAAGACTGAACCCTAAAATATAACTTTTAAGACTTAACAATAAGACTGAACATTAAGACACAACCTTACGACTTCTACCCTGAGACCTAACCTTGAGACTTAACACTGAGATTTAACCCTAAGACTTAACTTTAAGATGTAACATTCGGACTTAACCTTAAAACTTAACCCTAAGCCTCAACCTTAAGAAGTAACTTGAAGACTTAACCCTGAGAATGAACTCTAAAACTTCAACTTAATAATTAACGCTCAGATATAACCCTCAGACTTAAACTTAAGAAATAACCCTAAGACTTAACCTTAATATTTAACTTGAAGATGTAACCTTAAGGCTTAACCCTAAACTTAACCCTAAGAGTTAACCTTAAGTGTTGACCTTACAGATTTAACCCTAAGAGTTAACCTTAGGACTGAAACGTTAAGACTTAACCCTAAGACTTATCCCCAAGACTTAACTCTAAAGAGTTAACCCTAAGACTTCAACTTGTGATTTAAACTTTAGACTGAACGCTAAGACTTAAAATTACGATTTAACATTAAGATTTAACCATAAGACTTAACCCTAAGACTTCAGGGTAAGTTTTAACCTGAAGACTCAACCCTGAGACTTAGTCGTGAAATTTATCCATAAGACTTATCCCTAAAACTGAAAACTGAGACTTAAACCTAAGATTTAACCTGAAGACTTAACCCTAAAACGTAGCCCTGAGACTTATCCTTGAGCTTTAACCTTGATACTTAATCCTGAGACTTAGCCCTAAGACTTATCCCCAAGACATAACTCTAAGGCTTAACCCTAAGACTTAACCTTAAGGCTCAACCTTAAGACTTAACATTAAGACTTAACCCTGAGACTTAACCATAAGACTTATCCTCAAGATTGTACTCTAAGACTTAACCCTAAGACTTAAGATGAAGACTTAACCCTAAGACTCAATCTATGAGATGTAAACTTAAGACTTAATTAACCCTAAGACTCAATCTATGAGATGTAAACTTAAGACTTAACCTTTAGGAATTAACCCTGACACTTAACCTTAAGGCTTAACCCTAAGACTTAAGCTTAAGGTTTAAACTTAAGACTTATCCCTAAGACATAAGCCTGAGACTTAACCCTAAGACTTAACCTCAAGTTTAACTTCAAAACTTAACCCTAAGACTGAATCCTAAGACACAACTTGACCACGTAACCCTGAGACTTAACCTTGAGACTTTACCTTGAAATTTAACCCTGGGATTTAACCCTAAGTCTTAATGCTAAGACTTAACTTTAAGATGTACCATTAAGACTTAACCTTGAAGCGTAACCTTAAGATTTACACTCAATACTTAACCCTAAGACTTAACCCTATGATTTAAACTTAAGGTTAAACCTTAAGACAAAACTTGAAGACTTAATTCAAAGACTTATCCCTAAGACTCAACACTGAGACTTAAACCTAAGATTTAAGACTTAACCCTAAGACTTAGCCCCAAGACTTAAGTCTAAGACTTCAAGTTATGAATTAAACTTTAGACTTAACCCTAAGACTCAAGCCATAAGACTTCACCTTAAGACTTAACCCGAAGACTTAACCTTAAAATTTAACCCTAAGACTGAACCCTAAAATATAACTTTTAAGACTTAACAATAAGACTGAACATTAAGACACAACCTTACGACTTCTACCCTGAGACCTAAGCTTGAGACTTAACACTGAGATTTAACCCTAAGACTTAACTTTAAGATGTAACATTCGGACTTAACCTTAAAACTTAACCCTAAGCCTCAACCTTAAGAAGTAACTTGAAGACTTAACCCTGAGAATGAACTCTAAGACTTCAACTTAATAATTAACGCTCAGATATAACCCTCAGACTTAAACTTAAGAAATAGCCCTAAGACTTAACCTTAATATTTAACTTGAAGATGTAACCTTAAGGCTTAACCCTAAACTTAACCCTAAGAGTTAACCTTAAGTGTTGACCTTACAGATTTAACCCTAAGAGTTAACCTTAGGACTGAAACGTTAAGACTTAACCCTAAGACTTATCCCCAAGACTTAACTCTAAAGAGTTAACCCTAAGACTTCAACTTGTGATTTAAACTTTAGACTGAACGCTAAGACTTAAAATTACGATTTAACATTAAGATTTAACCATAAGACTTAACCCTAAGAATTCAGGTTAAGTTTTAACCTTAAGACTCAACCCTGAGACTTAGTCGTGAAATTTATCCATAAGACTTATCCCTAAAACTGAAAACTGAGACTTAAACCTAAGATTTAACCTGAAGACTTAACCCTAAAACGTAGCCCTGAGACTTATCCTTGAGCTTTAACCTTGATACTTAATCCTGAGACTTAGCCCTAAGACTTATCCCCAAGACATAACTCTAAGGCTTAACCCTAAGACTTAACCTTAAGGCTCAACCTTAAGACTTAACATTAAGACTTAACCCTGAGACTTAACCATAAGACTTATCCTCAAGATTGTACTCTAAGACTTAACCCTAAGACTTAAGATGAAGACTTAACCCTAAGACTCAATCTATGAGATGTAAACTTAAGACTTAATTAACCCTAAGGCTCAATCTATGAGATGTAAACTTAAGACTTAACCTTTAGGAATTAACCCTGACACTTAACCTTAAGGCTTAACCCTAAGACTTAAGCTTAAGGTTTAAACTTAAAACTTATCCCTAAGACATAATCCTGAGACTTAACCCTAAGACTTAACCTCAAGTTTAACTTCAAAACTTAACCCTAAGACTGAATCCTAAGACACAACTTGACCACGTAACCCTGAGACTTAACCTTGAGACTTTACCTTGAAATTTAACCCTGGGATTTAACCCTAAGTCTTAATGCTAAGACTTCACTTGAAGATGTACCATTAAGACTTAACCTTAACACGTAACCTTAAGATTTACACTCAAAACTTAACTCTATGACTTAAACTTAAGGTTAAACCTTAAGACAAAACTTGAAGACTTAATTCAAAGACTTATCCCTAAGACTCAACACTGAGACGTAAACCTAAGATTTAAGACTTAACCCTAAGACTTAGCCCCAAGACTTAAGTCTAAGACTTCAAGTTATGAATTAAACTTTAGACTTAACCCTAAGACTCAAGCCATAAGACTTCACCTTAAGACTTAACCCGAAGACTTAACCTTAAAATTTAACCCTAAGACTGAACCCTAAAATATAACTTTTAAGACTTAACAAAAAGACTGAACATTAAGACACAACCTTACGACTTCTACCCTGAGACCTAACCTTGAGACTTAACACTGAGATTTAACCCTAAGACTTAACTTTAAGATGTAACATTCGGACTTAACCTTCAAACTTAACCCTAAGCCTCAACCTTAAGAAGTAACTTGAAGACTTAACCCTGAGAATGAACTCTAAGACTTCAACTTAATAATTAACGCTCAGATATAACCCTCAGACTTAAACTTAAGAAATAGCCCTAAGACTTAACCTTAATATTTAACTTGAAGATGTAACCTTAAGGCTTAACCCTAAACTTAACCCTAAGAGTTAACCTTAAGTGTTGACCTTACAGATTTAACCCTAAGAGTTAACCTTAGGACTGAAACGTTAAGACTTAACCCTAAGACTTATCCCCAAGACTTAACTCTAAAGAGTTAACCCTAAGACTTCAACTTGTGATTTAAACTTTAGACTGAACGCTAAGACTTAAAATTACGATTTAACATTAAGATTTAACCATAAGACTTAACCCTAAGACTTCAGGTTAAGTTTTAACCTTAAGACTCAACCCTGAGACTTAGTCGTGAAATTTATCCATAAGACTTATCCCTAAAACTGAAAACTGAGACTTAAACCTAAGATTTAACCTGAAGACTTAACCCTAAAACGTAGCCCTGAGACTTATCCTTGAGCTTTAACCTTGATACTTAATCCTGAGACTTAGCCCTAAGACTTATCCCCAAGACATAACTCTAAGGCTTAACCCTAAGACTTAACCTTAAGGCTCAACCTTAAGACTTAACATTAAGACTTAACCCTGAGACTTAACCATAAGACTTATCCTCAAGATTGTACTCTAAGACTTAACCCTAAGACTTAAGATGAAGACTTAACCCTAAGACTCAATCTATGAGATGTAAACTTAAGACTTAACCTTTAGGAATTAACCCTGACACTTAACCTTAAGGCTTAACCCTAAGACTTAAGCTTAAGGTTTAAACTTAAGACTTATCCCTAAGACATAATCCTGAGACTTAACCCTAAGACTTAACCTCAAGTTTAACTTCAAAACTTAACCCTAAGACTGAATCCTAAGACACAACTTGGCCACGTAACCCTGAGACTTAACCTTGAGACTTTACCTTGAAATTTAACCCTGGGATTTAACCCTAAGTCTTAATGCTAAGACTTCACTTGAAGATGTACCATTAAGACTTAACCTTAACACGTAACCTTAAGATTTACACTCAAAACTTAACTCTATGACTTAAACTTAAGGTTAAACCTTAAGACAAAACTTGAAGACTTAATTCAAAGACTTATCCCTAAGACTCAACACTGAGACGTAAACCTAAGATTTAAGACTTAACCCTAAGACTTAGCCCCAAGACTTAAGTCTAAGACTTCAAGTTATGAATTAAACTTTAGACTTAACCCTAAGACTCAAGCCATAAGACTTCACCTTAAGACTTAACCCGAAGACTTAACCTTAAAATTTAACCCTAAGACTGAACCCTAAAATATAACTTTTAAGACTTAACAATAAGACTGAACATTAAGACACAACCTTACGACTTCTACCCTGAGACCTAACCTTGAGACTTAACACTGAGATTTAACCCTAAGACTTAACTTTAAGATGTAACATTCGGACTTAACCTTAAAACTTAACCCTAAGCCTCAACCTTAAGAAGTAACTTGAAGACTTAACCCTGAGAATGAACTCTAAGACTTCAACTTAATAATTAACGCTCAGATATAACCCTCAGACTTAAACTTAACAAATAACCCTAAGACTTAACCTTAATATTTAACTTTAAGATGTAACCTTAAGGCTTAACCCTAAACTTAACCCTAAGAGTTAACCTTAAGTGTTGACCTTACAGATTTAACCCTAAGAGTTAACCTTAGGACTGAAACGTTAAGACTTAACCCTAAGACTTATCCCCAAGACGTAACTCTAAAGAGTTAACCCTAAGACTTCAGCTTGTGATTTAAACTTTAGACTGAACGCTAAGACTTAAAATTACGATTTAACATTAAGATTTAACCATAAGACTTAACCCTAAGACTTCAGGTTAAGTTTTAACCTTAAGACTCAACCCTGAGACTTAGTCGTGAAATTTATCCATAAGACTTATCCCTAAAACTGAAAACTGAGACTTAAACCTAAGATTTAACCTGAAGACTTAACCCTAAAACGTAGCCCTGAGACTTATCCTTGAGCTTTAACCTTGATACTTAATCCTGAGACTTAGCCCTAAGACTTATCCCCAAGACATAACTCTAAGGCTTAACCCTAAGACTTAACCTTAAGGCTCAACCTTAAGACTTAACATTAAGACTTAACCCTGAGACTTAACCATAAGACTTATCCTCAAGATTGTACTCTAAGACTTAACCCTAAGACTTAAGATGAAGACTTAACCCTAAGACTCAATCTATGAGATGTAAACTTAAGACTTAACCTTTAGGAATTAACCCTGACACTTAACCTTAAGGCTTAACCCTAAGACTTAAGCTTAAGGTTTAAACTTAAGACTTCACATTAAGACTTATCCCTAAGACATAATCCTGAGACTTAACCCTAAGACTTAACCTCAAGTTTAACTTCAAAACTTAACCCTAAGACTGAATCCTAAGACACAACTTGACCACGTAACCCTGAGACTTAACCTTGAGACTTTACCTTGAAATTTAACCCTGGGATTTAACCCTAAGTCTTAATGCTAAGACTTCACTTGAAGATGTACCATTAAGACTTAACCTTAAAGCGTAACCTTAAGATTTACACTCAATACTTAACCCTAAGACTTAACCCTATGACTTAAACTTAAGGTTAAACCTTAAGACAAAACTTGAAGACTTAATTCAAAGACTTATCCCTAAGACTCAACACTGAGACGTAAACCTAAGATTTAAGACTTAACCCTAAGACTTAGCCCCAAGACTTAAGTCTAAGACTTCAAGTTATGAATTAAACTTTAGACTTAACCCTAAGACTCAAGCCATAAGACTTCACCTTAAGACTTTACCCGAAGACTTAACCTTAAAATTTAACCCTAAGACTGAACCCTAAAATATAACTTTTAAGACTTAACAAAAAGACTGAACATTAAGACACAACCTTACGACTTCTACCCTGAGACCTAACCTTGAGACTTAACACTGAGATTTAACCCTAAGACTTAACTTTAAGATGTAACATTCGGACTTAACCTTCAAACTTAACCCTAAGCCTCAACCTTAAGAAGTAACTTGAAGACTTAACCCTGAGAATGAACTCTAAGACTTCAACTTAATAATTAACGCTCAGATATAACCCTCAGACTTAAACTTAAGAAATAGCCCTAAGACTTAACCTTAATATTTAACTTGAAGATGTAACCTTAAGGCTTAACCCTAAACTTAACCCTAAGAGTTAACCTTAAGTGTTGACCTTACAGATTTAACCCTAAGAGTTAACCTTAGGACTGAAACGTTAAGACTTAACCCTAAGACTTATCCCCAAGACTTAACTCTAAAGAGTTAACCCTAAGACTTCAACTTGTGATTTAAACTTTAGACTGAACGCTAAGACTTAAAATTACGATTTAACATTAAGATTTAACCATAAGACTTAACCCTAAGACTTCAGGTTAAGTTTTAACCTTAAGACTCAACCCTGAGACTTAGTCGTGAAATTTATCCATAAGACTTATCCCTAAAACTGAAAACTGAGACTTAAACCTAAGATTTAACCTGAAGACTTAACCCTAAAACGTAGCCCTGAGACTTATCCTTGAGCTTTAACCTTGATACTTAATCCTGAGACTTAGCCCTAAGACTTATCCCCAAGACATAACTCTAAGGCTTAACCCTAAGACTTAACCTTAAGGCTCAACCTTAAGACTTAACATTAAGACTTAACCCTGAGACTTAACCATAAGACTTATCCTCAAGATTGTACTCTAAGACTTAACCCTAAGACTTAAGATGAAGACTTAACCCTAAGACTCAATCTATGAGATGTAAACTTAAGACTTAACCTTTAGGAATTAACCCTGACACTTAACCTTAAGGCTTAACCCTAAGACTTAAGCTTAAGGTTTAAACTTAAGACTTATCCCTAAGACATAATCCTGAGACTTAACCCTAAGACTTAACCTCAAGTTTAACTTCAAAACTTAACCCTAAGACTGAATCCTAAGACACAACTTGGCCACGTAACCCTGAGACTTAACCTTGAGACTTTACCTTGAAATTTAACCCTGGGATTTAACCCTAAGTCTTAATGCTAAGACTTAACTTTAAGATGTACCATTAAGACTTAACCTTGAAGCGTAACCTTAAGATTTACACTCAATACTTAACCCTAAGACTTAACCCTATGATTTAAACTTAAGGTTAAACCTTAAGACAAAACTTGAAGACTTAATTCAAAGACTTATCCCTAAGACTCAACACTGAGACTTAAACCTAAGATTTAAGACTTAACCCTAAGACTTAGCCCCAAGACTTAAGTCTAAGACTTCAAGTTATGAATTAAACTTTAGACTTAACCCTAAGACTCAAGCCATAAGACTTCACCTTAAGACTTAACCTGAAGACTTAACCTTAAAATTTAACCCTAAGACTGAACCCTAAAATATAACTTTTAAGACTTAACAATAAGACTGAACATTAAGACACAACCTTACGACTTCTACCCTGAGACCTAACCTTGAGACTTAACACTGAGATTTAACCCTAAGACTTAACTTTAAGATGTAACATTCGGACTTAACCTTAAAACTTAACCCTAAGCCTCAACCTTAAGAAGTAACTTGAAGACTTAACCCTGAGAATGAACTCTAAGACTTCAACTTAATAATTAACGCTCAGATATAACCCTCAGGCTTAAACTTAAGAAATAGCCCTAAGACTTAACCTTAATATTTAACTTGAAGATGTAACCTTAAGGCTTAACCCTAAACTTAACCCTAAGAGTTAACCTTAAGTGTTGACCTTACAGATTTAACCCTAAGAGTTAACCTTAGGACTTAAACGTTAAGACTTAACCCTAAGACTTATCCCCAAGACGTAACTCTAAAGAGTTAACCCTAAGACTTCAACTTGTGATTTAAACTTTAGACTGAACGCTAAGACTTAAAATTACGATTTAACATTAAGATTTAACCATAAGACTTAACCCTAAGACTTCAGGTTAAGTTTTAACCTTAAGACTCAACCCTGAGACTTAGTCGTGAAATTTATCCATAAGACTTATCCCTAAAACTGAAAACTGAGACTTAAACCTAAGATTTAACCTGAAGACTTAACCCTAAAACGTAGCCCTGAGACTTATCCTTGAGCTTTAACCTTGATACTTAATCCTGAGACTTAGCCCTAAGACTTATCCCCAAGACATAACTCTAAGGCTTAACCCTAAGACTTAACCTTAAGGCTCAACCTTAAGACTTAACATTAAGACTTAACCCTGAGACTTAACCATAAGACTTATCCTCAAGATTGTACTCTAAGACTTAACCCTAAGACTTAAGATGAAGACTTAACCCTAAGACTCAATCTATGAGATGTAAACTTAAGACTTAACCTTTAGGAATTAACCCTGACACTTAACCTTAAGGCTTAACCCTAAGACTTAAGCTTAAGGTTTAAACTTAAGACTTCACATTAAGACTTATCCCTAAGACATAATCCTGAGACTTAACCCTAAGACTTAACCTCAAGTTTAACTTCAAAACTTAACCCTAAGACTGAATCCTAAGACACAACTTGACCACGTAACCCTGAGACTTAACCTTGAGACTTTACCTTGAAATTTAACCCTGGGATTTAACCCTAAGTCTTAATGCTAAGACTTCACTTGAAGATGTACCATTAAGACTTAACCTTAAAGCGTAACCTTAAGATTTACACTCAATACTTAACCCTAAGACTTAACCCTATGACTTAAACTTAAGGTTAAACCTTAAGACAAAACTTGAAGACTTAATTCAAAGACTTATCCCTAAGACTCAACACTGAGACGTAAACCTAAGATTTAAGACTTAACCCTAAGACTTAGCCCCAAGACTTAAGTCTAAGACTTCAAGTTATGAATTAAACTTTAGACTTAACCCTAAGACTCAAGCCATAAGACTTCACCTTAAGACTTTACCCGAAGACTTAACCTTAAAATTTAACCCTAAGACTGAACCCTAAAATATAACTTTTAAGACTTAACAAAAAGACTGAACATTAAGACACAACCTTACGACTTCTACCCTGAGACCTAACCTTGAGACTTAACACTGAGATTTAACCCTAAGACTTAACTTTAAGATGTAACATTCGGACTTAACCTTAAAACTTAACCCTAAGCCTCAACCTTAAGAAGTAACTTGAAGACTTAACCCTGAGAATGAACTCTAAGACTTCAACTTAATAATTAACGCTCAGATATAACCCTCAGACTTAAACTTAAGAAATAGCCCTAAGACTTAACCTTAATATTTAACTTGAAGATGTAACCTTAAGGCTTAACCCTAAACTTAACCCTAAGAGTTAACCTTAAGTGTTGACCTTACAGATTTAACCCTAAGAGTTAACCTTAGGACTGAAACGTTAAGACTTAACCCTAAGACTTATCCCCAAGACTTAACTCTAAAGAGTTAACCCTAAGACTTCAACTTGTGATTTAAACTTTAGACTGAACGCTAAGACTTAAAATTACGATTTAACATTAAGATTTAACCATAAGGCTTAACCCTAAGACTTCAGGTTAAGTTTTAACCTTAAGACTCAACCCTGAGACTTAGTCGTGAAATTTATCCATAAGACTTATCCCTAAAACTGAAAACTGAGACCTAAACCTAAGATTTAACCTGAAGACTTAACCCTAAAACGTAGCCCTGAGACTTATCCTTGAGCTTTAACCTTGATACTTAATCCTGAGACTTAGCCCTAAGACTTATCCCCAAGACATAACTCTAAGGCTTAACCCTAAGACTTAACCTTAAGGCTCAACCTTAAGACTTAACCCTGAGACTTAACCATAAGACTTATCCTCAAGATTGTACTCTAAGACTTAACCCTAAGACTTAAGATGAAGACTTAACCCTAAGACTCAATCTATGAGATGTAAACTTAAGACTTAATTAACCCTAAGACTCAATCTATGAGATGTAAACTTAAGACTTAACCTTTAGGAATTAACCCTGACACTTAACCTTAAGGCTTAACCCTAAGACTTAAGCTTAAGGTTTAAACTTAAGACTTATCCCTAAGACATAATCCTGAGACTTAACCCTAAGACTTAACCTCAAGTTTAACTTCAAAACTTAACCCTAAGACTGAATCCTAAGACACAACTTGACCACGTAACCCTGAGACTTAACCTTGAGACTTTACCTTGAAATTTAACCCTGGGATTTAACCCTAAGTCTTAATGCTAAGACTTCACTTGAAGATGTACCATTAAGACTTAACCTTAAAGCGTAACATTAAGATTTACACTCAATACTTAACCCTAAGACTTAACCCTATGATTTAAACTTAAGGTTAAACCTTAAGACAAAACTTGAAGACTTAATTCAAAGACTTATCCCTAAGACTCAACACTGAGACTTAAACCTAAGATTTAAGACTTAACCCTAAGACTTAGCCCCAAGACTTAAGTCTAAGACTTAAACTTATGAATTAAACTTTAGACTTAACCCTAAGACTCAAGCCATAAGACTTCACCTTAAGACTTAACCTGAAGACTTAACCTTAAAATTTAACCCTAAGACTGAACCCTAAAATATAACTTTTAAGACTTAACAATAAGACTGAACATTAAGACACAACCTTACGACTTCTACCCTGAGACCTAAGCTTGAGACTTAACACTGAGATTTAACCCTAAGACTTAACTTTAAGATGTAACATTCGGACTTAACCTTCAAACTTAACCCTAAGCCTCAACCTTAAGAAGTAACTTGAAGACTTAACCCTGAGAATGAACTCTAAGACTTCAACTTAATAATTAACGCTCAGATATAACCCTCAGGCTTAAACTTAAGAAATAGCCCTAAGACTTAACCTTAATATTTAACTTGAAGATGTAACCTTAAGGCTTAACCCTAAACTTAACCCTAAGAGTTAACCTTAAGTGTTGACCTTACAGATTTAACCCTAAGAGTTAACCTTAGGACTGAAACGTTAAGACTTAACCCTAAGACTTATCCCCAAGACTTAACTCTAAAGAGTTAACCCTAAGACTTCAACTTGTGATTTAAACTTTAGACTGAACGCTAAGACTTAAAATTACGATTTAACATTAAGATTTAACCATAAGGCTTAACCCTAAGACTTCAGGTTAAGTTTTAACCTTAAGACTCAACCCTGAGACTTAGTCGTGAAATTTATCCATAAGACTTATCCCTAAAACTGAAAACTGAGACCTAAACCTAAGATTTAACCTGAAGACTTAACCCTAAAACGTAGCCCTGAGACTTATCCTTGAGCTTTAACCTTGATACTTAATCCTGAGACTTAGCCCTAAGACTTATCCCCAAGACATAACTCTAAGGCTTAACCCTAAGACTTAACCTTAAGGCTCAACCTTAAGACTTAACATTAAGACTTAACCCTGAGACTTAACCATAAGACTTATCCTCAAGATTGTACTCTAAGACTTAACCCTAAGACTTAAGATGAAGACTTAACCCTAAGACTCAATCTATGAGATGTAAACTTAAGACTTAATTAACCCTAAGACTCAATCTATGAGATGTAAACTTAAGACTTAACCTTTAGGAATTAACCCTGACACTTAACCTTAAGGCTTAACCCTAAGACTTAAGCTTAAGGTTTAAACTTAAGACTTTTCCCTAAGACATAATCCTGAGACTTAACCCTAAGACTTAACCTCAAGTTTAACTTCAAAACTTAACCCTAAGACTGAATCCTAAGACACAACTTGACCACGTAACCCTGAGACTTAACCTTGAGACTTTACCTTGAAATTTAACCCTGGGATTTAACCCTAAGTCTTAATGCTAAGACTTCACTTGAAGATGTACCATTAAGACTTAACCTTAAAGCGTAACCTTAAGATTTACACTCAATACTTAACCCTAAGACTTAACCCTATGATTTAAACTTAAGGTTAAACCTTAAGACAAAACTTGAAGACTTAATTCAAAGACTTATCCCTAAGACTCAACACTGAGACTTAAACCTAAGATTTAAGACTTAACCCTAAGACTTAGCCCCAAGACTTAAGTCTAAGACTTAAACTTATGAATTAAACTTTAGACTTAACCCTAAGACTCAAGCCATAAGACTTCACCTTAAGACTTAACCTGAAGACTTAACCTTAAAATTTAACCCTAAGACTGAACCCTAAAATATAACTTTTAAGACTTAACAATAAGACTGAACATTAAGACACAACCTTACGACTTCTACCCTGAGACCTAAGCTTGAGACTTAACACTGAGATTTAACCCTAAGACTTTACTTTAAGATGTAACATTCGGACTTAACCTTCAAACTTAACCCTAAGCCTCAACCTTAAGAAGTAACTTGAAGACTTAACCCTGAGAATGAACTCTAAGACTTCAACTTAATAATTAACGCTCAGATATAACCCTCAGGCTTAAACTTAAGAAATAGCCCTAAGACTTAACCTTAATATTTAACTTGAAGATGTAACCTTAAGGCTTAACCCTAAACTTAACCCTAAGAGTTAACCTTAAGTGTTGACCTTACAGATTTAACCCTAAGAGTTAACCTTAGGACTGAAACGTTAAGACTTAACCCTAAGACTTATCCCCAAGACTTAACTCTAAAGAGTTAACCCTAAGACTTCAACTTGTGATTTAAACTTTAGACTGAACGCTAAGACTTAAAATTACGATTTAACATTAAGATTTAACCATAAGGCTTAACCCTAAGACTTCAGGTTAAGTTTTAACCTTAAGACTCAACCCTGAGACTTAGTCGTGAAATTTATCCATAAGACTTATCCCTAAAACTGAAAACTGAGACCTAAACCTAAGATTTAACCTGAAGACTTAACCCTAAAACGTAGCCCTGAGACTTATCCTTGAGCTTTAACCTTGATACTTAATCCTGAGACTTAGCCCTAAGACTTATCCCCAAGACATAACTCTAAGGCTTAACCCTAAGACTTAACCTTAAGGCTCAACCTTAAGACTTAACATTAAGACTTAACCCTGAGACTTAACCATAAGACTTATCCTCAAGATTGTACTCTAAGACTTAACCCTAAGACTTAAGATGAAGACTTAACCCTAAGACTCAATCTATGAGATGTAAACTTAAGACTTAATTAACCCTAAGGCTCAATCTATGAGATGTAAACTTAAGACTTAACCTTTAGGAATTAACCCTGACACTTAACCTTAAGGCTTAACCCTAAGACTTAAGCTTAAGGTTTAAACTTAAGACTTATCCCTAAGACATAATCCTGAGACTTAACCCTAAGACTTAACCTCAAGTTTAACTTCAAAACTTAACCCTAAGACTGAATCCTAAGACACAACTTGACCACGTAACCCTGAGACTTAACCTTGAGACTTTACCTTGAAATTTAACCCTGGGATTTAACCCTAAGTCTTAATGCTAAGACTTCACTTGAAGATGTACCATTAAGACTTAACCTTAAAGCGTAACCTTAAGATTTACACTCAATACTTAACCCTAAGACTTAACCCTATGATTTAAACTTAAGGTTAAACCTTAAGACAAAACTTGAAGACTTAATTCAAAGACTTATCCCTAAGACTCAACACTGAGACTTAAGCCTAAGATTTAAGACTTAACCCTAAGACTTAGCCCCAAGACTTAAGTCTAAGACTTAAACTTATGAATTAAACTTTAGACTTAACCCTAAGACTCAAGCCATAAGACTTCACCTTAAGACTTAACCTGAAGACTTAACCTTAAAATTTAACCCTAAGACTGAACCCTAAAATATAACTTTTAAGACTTAACAATAAGACTGAACATTAAGACACAACCTTACGACTTCTACCCTGAGACCTAAGCTTGAGACTTAACACTGAGATTTAACCCTAAGACTTAACTTTAAGATGTAACATTCGGACTTAACCTTCAAACTTAACCCTAAGCCTCAACCTTAAGAAGTAACTTGAAGACTTAACCCTGAGAATGAACTCTAAGACTTCAACTTAATAATTAACGCTCAGATATAACCCTCAGACTTAAACTTAAGAAATAGCCCTAAGACTTAACCTTAATATTTAACTTGAAGATGTAACCTTAAGGCTTAACCCTAAACTTAACCCTAAGAGTTAACCTTAAGTGTTGACCTTACAGATTTAACCCTAAGAGTTAACCTTAGGACTGAAACGTTAAGACTTAACCCTAAGACTTATCCCCAAGACTTAACTCTAAAGAGTTAACCCTAAGACTTCAACTTGTGATTTAAACTTTAGACTGAACGCTAAGACTTAAAATTACGATTTAACATTAAGATTTAACCATAAGGCTTAACCCTAAGACTTCAGGTTAAGTTTTAACCTTAAGACTCAACCCTGAGACTTAGTCGTGAAATTTATCCATAAGACTTATCCCTAAAACTGAAAACTGAGACCTAAACCTAAGATTTAACCTGAAGACTTAACCCTAAAACGTAGCCCTGAGACTTATCCTTGAGCTTTAACCTTGATACTTAATCCTGAGACTTAGCCCTAAGACTTATCCCCAAGACATAACTCTAAGGCTTAACCCTAAGACTTAACCTTAAGGCTCAACCTTAAGACTTAACATTAAGACTTAACCCTGAGACTTAACCATAAGACTTATCCTCAAGATTGTACTCTAAGACTTAACCCTAAGACTTAAGATGAAGACTTAACCCTAAGACTCAATCTATGAGATGTAAACTTAAGACTTAATTAACCCTAAGACTCAATCTATGAGATGTAAACTTAAGACTTAACCTTTAGGAATTAACCCTGACACTTAACCTTAAGGCTTAACCCTAAGACTTAAGCTTAAGGTTTAAACTTAAGACTTTTCCCTAAGACATAATCCTGAGACTTAACCCTAAGACTTAACCTCAAGTTTAACTTCAAAACTTAACCCTAAGACTGAATCCTAAGACACAACTTGACCACGTAACCCTGAGACTTAACCTTGAGACTTTACCTTGAAATTTAACCCTGGGATTTAACCCTAAGTCTTAATGCTAAGACTTCACTTGAAGATGTACCATTAAGACTTAACCTTAAAGCGTAACCTTAAGATTTACACTCAATACTTAACCCTAAGACTTAACCCTATGATTTAAACTTAAGGTTAAACCTTAAGACAAAACTTGAAGACTTAATTCAAAGACTTATCCCTAAGACTCAACACTGAGACTTAAGCCTAAGATTTAAGACTTAACCCTAAGACTTAGCCCCAAGACTTAAGTCTAAGACTTCAAGTTATGAATTAAACTTTAGACTTAACCCTAAGACTCAAGCCATAAGACTTCACCTTAAGACTTAACCCGAAGACTTAACCTTAAAATTTAACCCTAAGACTGAACCCTAAAATATAACTTTTAAGACTTAACAATAAGACTGAACATTAAGACACAACCTTACGACTTCTACCCTGAGACCTAAGCTTGAGACTTAACACTGAGATTTAACCCTAAGACTTAACTTTAAGATGTAACATTCGGACTTAACCTTCAAACTTAACCCTAAGCCTCAACCTTAAGAAGTAACTTGAAGACTTAACCCTGAGAATGAACTCTAAGACTTCAACTTAATAATTAACGCTCAGATATAACCCTCAGACTTAAACTTAAGAAATAGCCCTAAGACTTAACCTTAATATTTAACTTGAAGATGTAACCTTAAGGCTTAACCCTAAACTTAACCCTAAGAGTTAACCTTAAGTGTTGACCTTACAGATTTAACCCTAAGAGTTAACCTTAGGACTGAAACGTTAAGACTTAACCCTAAGACTTATCCCCAAGACTTAACTCTAAAGAGTTAACCCTAAGACTTCAACTTGTGATTTAAACTTTAGACTGAACGCTAAGACTTAAAATTACGATTTAACATTAAGATTTAACCATAAGGCTTAACCCTAAGACTTCAGGTTAAGTTTTAACCTTAAGACTCAACCCTGAGACTTAGTCGTGAAATTTATCCATAAGACTTATCCCTAAAACTGAAAACTGAGACCTAAACCTAAGATTTAACCTGAAGACTTAACCCTAAAACGTAGCCCTGAGACTTATCCTTGAGCTTTAACCTTGATACTTAATCCTGAGACTTAGCCCTAAGACTTATCCCCAAGACATAACTCTAAGGCTTAACCCTAAGACTTAACCTTAAGGCTCAACCTTAAGACTTAACATTAAGACTTAACCCTGAGACTTAACCATAAGACTTATCCTCAAGATTGTACTCTAAGACTTAACCCTAAGACTTAAGATGAAGACTTAACCCTAAGACTCAATCTATGAGATGTAAACTTAAGACTTAATTAACCCTAAGACTCAATCTATGAGATGTAAACTTAAGACTTAACCTTTAGGAATTAACCCTGACACTTAACCTTAAGGCTTAACCCTAAGACTTAAGCTTAAGGTTTAAACTTAAGACTTATCCCTAAGACATAATCCTGAGACTTAACCCTAAGACTTAACCTCAAGTTTAACTTCAAAACTTAACCCTAAGACTGAATCCTAAGACACAACTTGACCACGTAACCCTGAGACTTAACCTTGAGACTTTACCTTGAAATTTAACCCTGGGATTTAACCCTAAGTCTTAATGCTAAGACTTCACTTGAAGATGTACCATTAAGACTTAACCTTAAAGCGTAACCTTAAGATTTACACTCAATACTTAACCCTAAGACTTAACCCTATGATTTAAACTTAAGGTTAAACCTTAAGACAAAACTTGAAGACTTAATTCAAAGACTTATCCCTAAGACTCAACACTGAGACTTAAGCCTAAGATTTAAGACTTAACCCTAAGACTTAGCCCCAAGACTTAAGTCTAAGACTTAAACTTATGAATTAAACTTTAGACTTAACCCTAAGACTCAAGCCATAAGACTTCACCTTAAGACTTAACCTGAAGACTTAACCTTAAAATTTAACCCTAAGACTGAACCCTAAAATATAACTTTTAAGACTTAACAATAAGACTGAACATTAAGACACAACCTTACGACTTCTACCCTGAGACCTAAGCTTGAGACTTAACACTGAGATTTAACCCTAAGACTTAACTTTAAGATGTAACATTCGGACTTAACCTTCAAACTTAACCCTAAGCCTCAACCTTAAGAAGTAACTTGAAGACTTAACCCTGAGAATGAACTCTAAGACTTCAACTTAATAATTAACGCTCAGATATAACCCTCAGACTTAAACTTAAGAAATAGCCCTAAGACTTAACCTTAATATTTAACTTGAAGATGTAACCTTAAGGCTTAACCCTAAACTTAACCCTAAGAGTTAACCTTAAGTGTTGACCTTACAGATTTAACCCTAAGAGTTAACCTTAGGACTGAAACGTTAAGACTTAACCCTAAGACTTATCCCCAAGACTTAACTCTAAAGAGTTAACCCTAAGACTTCAACTTGTGATTTAAACTTTAGACTGAACGCTAAGACTTAAAATTACGATTTAACATTAAGATTTAACCATAAGGCTTAACCCTAAGACTTCAGGTTAAGTTTTAACCTTAAGACTCAACCCTGAGACTTAGTCGTGAAATTTATCCATAAGACTTATCCCTAAAACTGAAAACTGAGACCTAAACCTAAGATTTAACCTGAAGACTTAACCCTAAAACGTAGCCCTGAGACTTATCCTTGAGCTTTAACCTTGATACTTAATCCTGAGACTTAGCCCTAAGACTTATCCCCAAGACATAACTCTAAGGCTTAACCCTAAGACTTAACCTTAAGGCTCAACCTTAAGACTTAACATTAAGACTTAACCCTGAGACTTAACCATAAGACTTATCCTCAAGATTGTACTCTAAGACTTAACCCTAAGACTTAAGATGAAGACTTAACCCTAAGACTCAATCTATGAGATGTAAACTTAAGACTTAATTAACCCTAAGACTCAATCTATGAGATGTAAACTTAAGACTTAACCTTTAGGAATTAACCCTGACACTTAACCTTAAGGCTTAACCCTAAGACTTAAGCTTAAGGTTTAAACTTAAGACTTATCCCTAAGACATAATCCTGAGACTTAACCCTAAGACTTAACCTCAAGTTTAACTTCAAAACTTAACCCTAAGACTGAATCCTAAGACACAACTTGACCACGTAACCCTGAGACTTAACCTTGAGACTTTACCTTGAAATTTAACCCTGGGATTTAACCCTAAGTCTTAATGCTAAGACTTAACTTTAAGATGTACCATTAAGACTTAACCTTAAAGCGTAACATTAAGATTTACACTCAATACTTAACCCTAAGACTTAACCCTATGATTTAAACTTAAGGTTAAACCTTAAGACAAAACTTGAAGACTTAATTCAAAGACTTATCCCTAAGACTCAACACTGAGACTTAAACCTAAGATTTAAGACTTAACCCTAAGACTTAGCCCCAAGACTTAAGTCTAAGACTTAAACTTATGAATTAAACTTTAGACTTAACCCTAAGACTCAAGCCATAAGACTTCACCTTAAGACTTAACCTGAAGACTTAACCTTAAAATTTAACCCTAAGACTGAACCCTAAAATATAACTTTTAAGACTTAACAATAAGACTGAACATTAAGACACAACCTTACGACTTCTACCCTGAGACCTAAGCTTGAGACTTAACACTGAGATTTAACCCTAAGACTTAACTTTAAGATGTAACATTCGGACTTAACCTTCAAACTTAACCCTAAGCCTCAACCTTAAGAAGTAACTTGAAGACTTAACCCTGAGAATGAACTCTAAGACTTCAACTTAATAATTAACGCTCAGATATAACCCTCAGACTTAAACTTAAGAAATAGCCCTAAGACTTAACCTTAATATTTAACTTGAAGATGTAACCTTAAGGCTTAACCCTAAACTTAACCCTAAGAGTTAACCTTAAGTGTTGACCTTACAGATTTAACCCTAAGAGTTAACCTTAGGACTGAAACGTTAAGACTTAACCCTAAGACTTATCCCCAAGACTTAACTCTAAAGAGTTAACCCTAAGACTTCAACTTGTGATTTAAACTTTAGACTGAACGCTAAGACTTAAAATTACGATTTAACATTAAGATTTAACCATAAGGCTTAACCCTAAGACTTCAGGTTAAGTTTTAACCTTAAGACTCAACCCTGAGACTTAGTCGTGAAATTTATCCATAAGACTTATCCCTAAAACTGAAAACTGAGACCTAAACCTAAGATTTAACCTGAAGACTTAACCCTAAAACGTAGCCCTGAGACTTATCCTTGAGCTTTAACCTTGATACTTAATCCTGAGACTTAGCCCTAAGACTTATCCCCAAGACATAACTCTAAGGCTTAACCCTAAGACTTAACCTTAAGGCTCAACCTTAAGACTTAACATTAAGACTTAACCCTGAGACTTAACCATAAGACTTATCCTCAAGATTGTACTCTAAGACTTAACCCTAAGACTTAAGATGAAGACTTAACCCTACGACTCAATCTATGAGATGTAAACTTAAGACTTAATTAACCCTAAGACTCAATCTATGAGATGTAAACTTAAGACTTAACCTTTAGGAATTAACCCTGACACTTAACCTTAAGGCTTAACCCTAAGACTTAAGCTTAAGGTTTAAACTTAAGACTTATCCCTAAGACATAATCCTGAGACTTAACCCTAAGACTTAACCTCAAGTTTAACTTCAAAACTTAACCCTAAGACTGAATCCTAAGACACAACTTGACCACGTAACCCTGAGACTTAACCTTGAGACTTTACCTTGAAATTTAACCCTGGGATTTAACCCTAAGTCTTAATGCTAAGACTTAACTTTAAGATGTACCATTAAGACTTAACCTTAAAGCGTAACATTAAGATTTACACTCAATACTTAACCCTAAGACTTAACCCTATGATTTAAACTTAAGGTTAAACCTTAAGACAAAACTTGAAGACTTAATTCAAAGACTTATCCCTAAGACTCAACACTGAGACTTAAACCTAAGATTTAAGACTTAACCCTAAGACTTAGCCCCAAGACTTAAGTCTAAGACTTCAAGTTATGAATTAAACTTTAGACTTAACCCTAAGACTCAAGCCATAAGACTTCACCTTAAGACTTAACCTGAAGACTTAACCTTAAAATTTAACCCTAAGACTGAACCCTAAAATATAACTTTTAAGACTTAACAATAAGACTGAACATTAAGACACAACCTTACGACTTCTACCCTGAGACCTAAGCTTGAGACTTAACACTGAGATTTAACCCTAAGACTTAACTTTAAGATGTAACATTCGGACTTAACCTTCAAACTTAACCCTAAGCCTCAACCTTAAGAAGTAACTTGAAGACTTAACCCTGAGAATGAACTCTAAGACTTCAACTTAATAATTAACGCTCAGATATAACCCTCAGACTTAAACTTAAGAAATAGCCCTAAGACTTAACCTTAATATTTAACTTGAAGATGTAACCTTAAGGCTTAACCCTAAACTTAACCCTAAGAGTTAACCTTAAGTGTTGACCTTACAGATTTAACCCTAAGAGTTAACCTTAGGACTGAAACGTTAAGACTTAACCCTAAGACTTATCCCCAAGACTTAACTCTAAAGAGTTAACCCTAAGACTTCAACTTGTGATTTAAACTTTAGACTGAACGCTAAGACTTAAAATTACGATTTAACATTAAGATTTAACCATAAGGCTTAACCCTAAGACTTCAGGTTAAGTTTTAACCTTAAGACTCAACCCTGAGACTTAGTCGTGAAATTTATCCATAAGACTTATCCCTAAAACTGAAAACTGAGACCTAAACCTAAGATTTAACCTGAAGACTTAACCCTAAAACGTAGCCCTGAGACTTATCCTTGAGCTTTAACCTTGATACTTAATCCTGAGACTTAGCCCTAAGACTTATCCCCAAGACATAACTCTAAGGCTTAACCCTAAGACTTAACCTTAAGGCTCAACCTTAAGACTTAACATTAAGACTTAACCCTGAGACTTAACCATAAGACTTATCCTCAAGATTGTACTCTAAGACTTAACCCTAAGACTTAAGATGAAGACTTAACCCTAAGACTCAATCTATGAGATGTAAACTTAAGACTTAATTAACCCTAAGACTCAATCTATGAGATGTAAACTTAAGACTTAACCTTTAGGAATTAACCCTGACACTTAACCTTAAGGCTTAACCCTAAGACTTAAGCTTAAGGTTTAAACTTAAGACTTATCCCTAAGACATAATCCTGAGACTTAACCCTAAGACTTAACCTCAAGTTTAACTTCAAAACTTAACCCTAAGACTGAATCCTAAGACACAACTTGACCACGTAACCCTGAGACTTAACCTTGAGACTTTACCTTGAAATTTAACCCTGGGATTTAACCCTAAGTCTTAATGCTAAGACTTAACTTTAAGATGTACCATTAAGACTTAACCTTAAAGCGTAACATTAAGATTTACACTCAATACTTAACCCTAAGACTTAACCCTATGATTTAAACTTAAGGTTAAACCTTAAGACAAAACTTGAAGACTTAATTCAAAGACTTATCCCTAAGACTCAACACTGAGACTTAAACCTAAGATTTAAGACTTAACCCTAAGACTTAGCCCCAAGACTTAAGTCTAAGACTTAAACTTATGAATTAAACTTTAGACTTAACCCTAAGACTCAAGCCATAAGACTTCACCTTAAGACTTAACCTGAAGACTTAACCTTAAAATTTAACCCTAAGACTGAACCCTAAAATATAACTTTTAAGACTTAACAATAAGACTGAACATTAAGACACAACCTTACGACTTCTACCCTGAGACCTAAGCTTGAGACTTAACACTGAGATTTAACCCTAAGACTTAACTTTAAGATGTAACATTCGGACTTAACCTTCAAACTTAACCCTAAGCCTCAACCTTAAGAAGTAACTTGAAGACTTAACCCTGAGAATGAACTCTAAGACTTCAACTTAATAATTAACGCTCAGATATAACCCTCAGACTTAAACTTAAGAAATAGCCCTAAGACTTAACCTTAATATTTAACTTGAAGATGTAACCTTAAGGCTTAACCCTAAACTTAACCCTAAGAGTTAACCTTAAGTGTTGACCTTACAGATTTAACCCTAAGAGTTAACCTTAGGACTGAAACGTTAAGACTTAACCCTAAGACTTATCCCCAAGACTTAACTCTAAAGAGTTAACCCTAAGACTTCAACTTGTGATTTAAACTTTAGACTGAACGCTAAGACTTAAAATTACGATTTAACATTAAGATTTAACCATAAGGCTTAACCCTAAGACTTCAGGTTAAGTTTTAACCTTAAGACTCAACCCTGAGACTTAGTCGTGAAATTTATCCATAAGACTTATCCCTAAAACTGAAAACTGAGACCTAAACCTAAGATTTAACCTGAAGACTTAACCCTAAAACGTAGCCCTGAGACTTATCCTTGAGCTTTAACCTTGATACTTAATCCTGAGACTTAGCCCTAAGACTTATCCCCAAGACATAACTCTAAGGCTTAACCCTAAGACTTAACCTTAAGGCTCAACCTTAAGACTTAACATTAAGACTTAACCCTGAGACTTAACCATAAGACTTATCCTCAAGATTGTACTCTAAGACTTAACCCTAAGACTTAAGATGAAGACTTAACCCTAAGACTCAATCTATGAGATGTAAACTTAAGACTTAATTAACCCTAAGACTCAATCTATGAGATGTAAACTTAAGACTTAACCTTTAGGAATTAACCCTGACACTTAACCTTAAGGCTTAACCCTAAGACTTAAGCTTAAGGTTTAAACTTAAGACTTATCCCTAAGACATAATCCTGAGACTTAACCCTAAGACTTAACCTCAAGTTTAACTTCAAAACTTAACCCTAAGACTGAATCCTAAGACACAACTTGACCACGTAACCCTGAGACTTAACCTTGAGACTTTACCTTGAAATTTAACCCTGGGATTTAACCCTAAGTCTTAATGCTAAGACTTAACTTTAAGATGTACCATTAAGACTTAACCTTAAAGCGTAACATTAAGATTTACACTCAATACTTAACCCTAAGACTTAACCCTATGATTTAAACTTAAGGTTAAACCTTAAGACAAAACTTGAAGACTTAATTCAAAGACTTATCCCTAAGACTCAACACTGAGACTTAAACCTAAGATTTAAGACTTAACCCTAAGACTTAGCCCCAAGACTTAAGTCTAAGACTTAAACTTATGAATTAAACTTTAGACTTAACCCTAAGACTCAAGCCATAAGACTTCACCTTAAGACTTAACCTGAAGACTTAACCTTAAAATTTAACCCTAAGACTGAACCCTAAAATATAACTTTTAAGACTTAACAATAAGACTGAACATTAAGACACAACCTTACGACTTCTACCCTGAGACCTAAGCTTGAGACTTAACACTGAGATTTAACCCTAAGACTTAACTTTAAGATGTAACATTCGGACTTAACCTTCAAACTTAACCCTAAGCCTCAACCTTAAGAAGTAACTTGAAGACTTAACCCTGAGAATGAACTCTAAGACTTCAACTTAATAATTAACGCTCAGATATAACCCTCAGACTTAAACTTAAGAAATAGCCCTAAGACTTAACCTTAATATTTAACTTGAAGATGTAACCTTAAGGCTTAACCCTAAACTTAACCCTAAGAGTTAACCTTAAGTGTTGACCTTACAGATTTAACCCTAAGAGTTAACCTTAGGACTGAAACGTTAAGACTTAACCCTAAGACTTATCCCCAAGACTTAACTCTAAAGAGTTAACCCTAAGACTTCAACTTGTGATTTAAACTTTAGACTGAACGCTAAGACTTAAAATTACGATTTAACATTAAGATTTAACCATAAGGCTTAACCCTAAGACTTCAGGTTAAGTTTTAACCTTAAGACTCAACCCTGAGACTTAGTCGTGAAATTTATCCATAAGACTTATCCCTAAAACTGAAAACTGAGACCTAAACCTAAGATTTAACCTGAAGACTTAACCCTAAAACGTAGCCCTGAGACTTATCCTTGAGCTTTAACCTTGATACTTAATCCTGAGACTTAGCCCTAAGACTTATCCCCAAGACATAACTCTAAGGCTTAACCCTAAGACTTAACCTTAAGGCTCAACCTTAAGACTTAACATTAAGACTTAACCCTGAGACTTAACCATAAGACTTATCCTCAAGATTGTACTCTAAGACTTAACCCTAAGACTTAAGATGAAGACTTAACCCTAAGACTCAATCTATGAGATGTAAACTTAAGACTTAATTAACCCTAAGACTCAATCTATGAGATGTAAACTTAAGACTTAACCTTTAGGAATTAACCCTGACACTTAACCTTAAGGCTTAACCCTAAGACTTAAGCTTAAGGTTTAAACTTAAGACTTTTCCCTAAGACATAATCCTGAGACTTAACCCTAAGACTTAACCTCAAGTTTAACTTCAAAACTTAACCCTAAGACTGAATCCTAAGACACAACTTGACCACGTAACCCTGAGACTTAACCTTGAGACTTTACCTTGAAATTTAACCCTGGGATTTAACCCTAAGTCTTAATGCTAAGACTTCACTTGAAGATGTACCATTAAGACTTAACCTTGAAGCGTAACCTTAAGATTTACACTCAATACTTAACCCTAAGACTTAACCCTATGATTTAAACTTAAGGTTAAACCTTAAGACAAAACTTGAAGACTTAATTCAAAGACTTATCCCTAAGACTCAACACTGAGACTTAAACCTAAGATTTAAGACTTAACCCTAAGACTTAGCCCCAAGACTTAAGTCTAAGACTTCAAGTTATGAATTAAACTTTAGACTTAACCCTAAGACTCAAGCCATAAGACTTCACCTTAAGACTTAACCTGAAGACTTAACCTTAAAATTTAACCCTAAGACTGAACCCTAAAATATAACTTTTAAGACTTAACAATAAGACTGAACATTAAGACACAACCTTACGACTTCTACCCTGAGACCTAAGCTTGAGACTTAACACTGAGATTTAACCCTAAGACTTAACTTTAAGATGTAACATTCGGACTTAACCTTCAAACTTAACCCTAAGCCTCAACCTTAAGAAGTAACTTGAAGACTTAACCCTGAGAATGAACTCTAAGACTTCAACTTAATAATTAACGCTCAGATATAACCCTCAGACTTAAACTTAAGAAATAGCCCTAAGACTTAACCTTAATATTTAACTTGAAGATGTAACCTTAAGGCTTAACCCTAAACTTAACCCTAAGAGTTAACCTTAAGTGTTGACCTTACAGATTTAACCCTAAGAGTTAACCTTAGGACTGAAACGTTAAGACTTAACCCTAAGACTTATCCCCAAGACTTAACTCTAAAGAGTTAACCCTAAGACTTCAACTTGTGATTTAAACTTTAGACTGAACGCTAAGACTTAAAATTACGATTTAACATTAAGATTTAACCATAAGGCTTAACCCTAAGACTTCAGGTTAAGTTTTAACCTTAAGACTCAACCCTGAGACTTAGTCGTGAAATTTATCCATAAGACTTATCCCTAAAACTGAAAACTGAGACCTAAACCTAAGATTTAACCTGAAGACTTAACCCTAAAACGTAGCCCTGAGACTTATCCTTGAGCTTTAACCTTGATACTTAATCCTGAGACTTAGCCCTAAGACTTATCCCCAAGACATAACTCTAAGGCTTAACCCTAAGACTTAACCTTAAGGCTCAACCTTAAGACTTAACATTAAGACTTAACCCTGAGACTTAACCATAAGACTTATCCTCAAGATTGTACTCTAAGACTTAACCCTAAGACTTAAGATGAAGACTTAACCCTAAGACTCAATCTATGAGATGTAAACTTAAGACTTAACCTTTAGGAATTAACCCTGACACTTAACCTTAAGGCTTAACCCTAAGACTTAAGCTTAAGGTTTAAACTTAAGACTTATCCCTAAGACATAATCCTGAGACTTAACCCTAAGACTTAACCTCAAGTTTAACTTCAAAACTTAACCCTAAGACTGAATCCTAAGACACAACTTGGCCACGTAACCCTGAGACTTAACCTTGAGACTTTACCTTGAAATTTAACCCTGGGATTTAACCCTAAGTCTTAATGCTAAGACTTAACTTTAAGATGTACCATTAAGACTTAACCTTGAAGCGTAACCTTAAGATTTACACTCAATACTTAACCCTAAGACTTAACCCTATGATTTAAACTTAAGGTTAAACCTTAAGACAAAACTTGAAGACTTAATTCAAAGACTTATCCCTAAGACTCAACACTGAGACTTAAACCTAAGATTTAAGACTTAACCCTAAGACTTAGCCCCAAGACTTAAGTCTAAGACTTCAAGTTATGAATTAAACTTTAGACTTAACCCTAAGACTCAAGCCATAAGACTTCACCTTAAGACTTAACCTGAAGACTTAACCTTAAAATTTAACCCTAAGACTGAACCCTAAAATATAACTTTTAAGACTTAACAATAAGACTGAACATTAAGACACAACCTTACGACTTCTACCCTGAGACCTAACCTTGAGACTTAACACTGAGATTTAACCCTAAGACTTAACTTTAAGATGTAACATTCGGACTTAACCTTCAAACTTAACCCTAAGCCTCAACCTTAAGAAGTAACTTGAAGACTTAACCCTGAGAATGAACTCTAAGACTTCAACTTAATAATTAACGCTCAGATATAACCCTCAGACTTAAACTTAAGAAATAGCCCTAAGACTTAACCTTAATATTTAACTTGAAGATGTAACCTTAAGGCTTAACCCTAAACTTAACCCTAAGAGTTAACCTTAAGTGTTGACCTTACAGATTTAACCCTAAGAGTTAACCTTAGGACTGAAACGTTAAGACTTAACCCTAAGACTTATCCCCAAGACTTAACTCTAAAGAGTTAACCCTAAGACTTCAACTTGTGATTTAAACTTTAGACTGAACGCTAAGACTTAAAATTACGATTTAACATTAAGATTTAACCATAAGGCTTAACCCTAAGACTTCAGGTTAAGTTTTAACCTTAAGACTCAACCCTGAGACTTAGTCGTGAAATTTATCCATAAGACTTATCCCTAAAACTGAAAACTGAGACCTAAACCTAAGATTTAACCTGAAGACTTAACCCTAAAACGTAGCCCTGAGACTTATCCTTGAGCTTTAACCTTGATACTTAATCCTGAGACTTAGCCCTAAGACTTATCCCCAAGACATAACTCTAAGGCTTAACCCTAAGACTTAACCTTAAGGCTCAACCTTAAGACTTAACATTAAGACTTAACCCTGAGACTTAACCATAAGACTTATCCTCAAGATTGTACTCTAAGACTTAACCCTAAGACTTAAGATGAAGACTTAACCCTAAGACTCAATCTATGAGATGTAAACTTAAGACTTAACCTTTAGGAATTAACCCTGACACTTAACCTTAAGGCTTAACCCTAAGACTTAAGCTTAAGGTTTAAACTTAAGACTTATCCCTAAGACATAATCCTGAGACTTAACCCTAAGACTTAACCTCAAGTTTAACTTCAAAACTTAACCCTAAGACTGAATCCTAAGACACAACTTGGCCACGTAACCCTGAGACTTAACCTTGAGACTTTACCTTGAAATTTAACCCTGGGATTTAACCCTAAGTCTTAATGCTAAGACTTAACTTTAAGATGTACCATTAAGACTTAACCTTGAAGCGTAACCTTAAGATTTACACTCAATACTTAACCCTAAGACTTAACCCTATGATTTAAACTTAAGGTTAAACCTTAAGACAAAACTTGAAGACTTAATTCAAAGACTTATCCCTAAGACTCAACACTGAGACTTAAACCTAAGATTTAAGACTTAACCCTAAGACTTAGCCCCAAGACTTAAGTCTAAGACTTCAAGTTATGAATTAAACTTTAGACTTAACCCTAAGACTCAAGCCATAAGACTTCACCTTAAGACTTAACCTGAAGACTTAACCTTAAAATTTAACCCTAAGACTGAACCCTAAAATATAACTTTTAAGACTTAACAATAAGACTGAACATTAAGACACAACCTTACGACTTCTACCCTGAGACCTAAGCTTGAGACTTAACACTGAGATTTAACCCTAAGACTTAACTTTAAGATGTAACATTCGGACTTAACCTTCAAACTTAACCCTAAGCCTCAACCTTAAGAAGTAACTTGAAGACTTAACCCTGAGAATGAACTCTAAGACTTCAACTTAATAATTAACGCTCAGATATAACCCTCAGACTTAAACTTAAGAAATAGCCCTAAGACTTAACCTTAATATTTAACTTGAAGATGTAACCTTAAGGCTTAACCCTAAACTTAACCCTAAGAGTTAACCTTAAGTGTTGACCTTACAGATTTAACCCTAAGAGTTAACCTTAGGACTGAAACGTTAAGACTTAACCCTAAGACTTATCCCCAAGACTTAACTCTAAAGAGTTAACCCTAAGACTTCAACTTGTGATTTAAACTTTAGACTGAACGCTAAGACTTAAAATTACGATTTAACATTAAGATTTAACCATAAGACTTAACCCTAAGATTTCAGGTTAAGTTTTAACCTTAAGACTCAACCCTGAGACTTAGTCGTGAAATTTATCCATAAGACTTATCCCTAAAACTGAAAACTGAGACTTAAACCTAAGATTTAACCTGAAGACTTAACCCTAAAACGTAGCCCTGAGACTTATCCTTGAGCTTTAACCTTGATACTTAATCCTGAGACTTAGCCCTAAGACTTATCCCCAAGACATAACTCTAAGGCTTAACCCTAAGACTTAACCTTAAGGCTCAACCTTAAGACTTAACATTAAGACTTAACCCTGAGACTTAACCATAAGACTTATCCTCAAGATTGTACTCTAAGACTTAACCCTAAGACTTAAGATGAAGACTTAACCCTAAGACTCAATCTATGAGATGTAAACTTAAGACTTAACCTTTAGGAATTAACCCTGACACTTAACCTTAAGGCTTAACCCTAAGACTTAAGCTTAAGGTTTAAACTTAAGACTTATCCCTAAGACATAATCCTGAGACTTAACCCTAAGACTTAACCTCAAGTTTAACTTCAAAACTTAACCCTAAGACTGAATCCTAAGACACAACTTGGCCACGTAACCCTGAGACTTAACCTTGAGACTTTACCTTGAAATTTAACCCTGGGATTTAACCCTAAGTCTTAATGCTAAGACTTAACTTTAAGATGTACCATTAAGACTTAACCTTGAAGCGTAACCTTAAGATTTACACTCAATACTTAACCCTAAGACTTAACCCTATGATTTAAACTTAAGGTTAAACCTTAAGACAAAACTTGAAGACTTAATTCAAAGACTTATCCCTAAGACTCAACACTGAGACTTAAACCTAAGATTTAAGACTTAACCCTAAGACTTAGCCCCAAGACTTAAGTCTAAGACTTAAACTTATGAATTAAACTTTAGACTTAACCCTAAGACTCAAGCCATAAGACTTCACCTTAAGACTTAACCTGAAGACTTAACCTTAAAATTTAACCCTAAGACTGAACCCTAAAATATAACTTTTAAGACTTAACAATAAGACTGAACATTAAGACACAACCTTACGACTTCTACCCTGAGACCTAAGCTTGAGACTTAACACTGAGATTTAACCCTAAGACTTAACTTTAAGATGTAACATTCGGACTTAACCTTCAAACTTAACCCTAAGCCTCAACCTTAAGAAGTAACTTGAAGACTTAACCCTGAGAATGAACTCTAAGACTTCAACTTAATAATTAACGCTCAGATATAACCCTCAGACTTAAACTTAAGAAATAGCCCTAAGACTTAACCTTGATATTTAACTTGAAGATGTAACCTTAAGGCTTAACCCTAAACTTAACCCTAAGAGTTAACCTTAAGTGTTGACCTTACAGATTTAACCCTAAGAGTTAACCTTAGGACTGAAACGTTAAGACTTAACCCTAAGACTTATCCCCAAGACTTAACTCTAAAGAGTTAACCCTAAGACTTCAACTTGTGATTTAAACTTTAGACTGAATGCTAAGACTTAAAATTACGATTTAACATTAAGATTTAACCATAAGACTTAACCCTAAGACTTTAGGTTAAGTTTTAACCTGAAGACTCAACCCTGAGACTTAGTCGTGAAATTTATCCATAAGACTTATCCCTAAAACTGAAAACTGAGACTTAAACCTAAGATTTAACCTGAAGACTTAACCCTAAAACGTAGCCCTGAGACTTATCCTTGAGCTTTAACCTTGATACTTAATCCTGAGACTTAGCCCTAAGACTTATCCCCAAGACATAACTCTAAGGCTTAACCCTAAGACTTAACCTTAAGGCTCAACCTTAAGACTTAACATTAAGACTTAACCCTGAGACATAACCATAAGACTTATCCTCAAGATTGTACTCTAAGACTTAACCCTAAGACTTAAGATGAAGACTTAACCCTAAGACTCAATCTATGAGATGTAAACTTAAGACTTAACCTTTAGGAATTAACCCTGACACTTAACCTTAAGGCTTAACCCTAAGACTTAAGCTTAAGGTTTAAACTTAAGACTTCACATTAAGACTTATCCCTAAGACATAATCCTGAGACTTAACCCTAAGACTTAACCTCAAGTTTAACTTCAAAACTTAACCCTAAGACTGAATCCTAAGACACAACTTGACCACGTAACCCTGAGACTTAACCTTGAGACTTTACCTTGAAATTTAACCCTGGGATTTAACCCTAAGTCTTAATGCTAAGACTTAACTTTAAGATGTACCATTAAGACTTAACCTTAACACGTAACCTTAAGATTTACACTCAAAACTTAACTCTATGACTTAAACTTAAGGTTAAACCTTAAGACAAAACTTGAAGACTTAATTCAAAGACTTATCCCTAAGACTCAACACTGAGACTTAAACCTAAGATTTAAGACTTAACCCTAAGACTTAGCCCCAAGACTTAAGTCTAAGACTTCAAGTTATGAATTAAACTTTAGACTTAACCCTAAGACTCAAGCCATAAGACTTCACCTTAAGACTTAACCCGAAGACTTAACCTTAAAATTTAACCGTAAGACTGAACCCTAAAATATAACTTTTAAGACTTAACAATAAGACTGAACATTAAGACACAACCTTACGACTTCTACCCTGAGACCTAACCTTGAGACTTAACACTGAGATTTAACCCTAAGACTTAACTTTAAGATGTAACATTCGGACTTAACCTTAAAACTTAACCCTAAGCCTCAACCTTAAGAAGTAACTTGAAGACTTAACCCTGAGAATGAACTCTAAGACTTCAACTTAATAATTAACGCTCAGATATAACCCTCAGGCTTAAACTTAACAAATAACCCTAAGACTTAACCTTAATATTTAACTTTAAGATGTAACCTTAAGGCTTAACCCTAAACTTAACCCTAAGAGTTAACCTTAAGTGTTGACCTTACAGATTTAACCCTAAGAGTTAACCTTAGGACTTAAACGTTAAGACTTAACCCTAAGACTTATCCCCAAGACGTAACTCTAAAGAGTTAACCCTAAGACTTCAACTTGTGATTTAAACTTTAGACTGAACGCTAAGACTTAAAATTACGATTTAACATTAAGATTTAACCATAAGACTTAACCCTAAGACTTCAGGTTAAGTTTTAACCTTAAGACTCAACCCTGAGACTTAGTCGTGAAATTTATCCATAAGACTTATCCCTAAAACTGAAAACTGAGACTTAAACCTAAGATTTAACCTGAAGACTTAACCCTAAAACGTAGCCCTGAGACTTATCCTTGAGCTTTAACCTTGATACTTAATCCTGAGACTTAGCCCTAAGACTTATCCCCAAGACATAACTCTAAGGCTTAACCCTAAGACTTAACCTTAAGGCTCAACCTTAAGACTTAACATTAAGACTTAACCCTGAGACTTAACCATAAGACTTATCCTCAAGATTGTACTCTAAGACTTAACCCTAAGACTTAAGATGAAGACTTAACCCTAAGACTCAATCTATGAGATGTAAACTTAAGACTTAATTAACCCTAAGGCTCAATCTATGAGATGTAAACTTAAGACTTAACCTTTAGGAATTAACCCTGACACTTAACCTTAAGGCTTAACCCTAAGACTTAAGCTTAAGGTTTAAACTTAAGACTTATCCCTAAGACATAATCCTGAGACTTAACCCTAAGACTTAACCTCAAGTTTAACTTCAAAACTTAACCCTAAGACTGAATCCTAGGACACAACTTGACCACGTAACCCTGAGACTTAACCTTGAGACTTTACCTTGAAATTTAACCCTGGGATTTAACCCTAAGTCTTAATGCTAAGACTTAACTTGAAGATGTACCATTAAGACTTAACCTTAAAGCGTAACCTTAAGATTTACACTCAATACTTAACCCTAAGACTTAACCCTATGATTTAAACTTAAGGTTAAACCTTAAGACAAAACTTGAAGACTTAATTCAAAGACTTATCCCTAAGACTCAACACTGAGACGTAAACCTAAGATTTAAGACTTAACCCTAAGACTTAGCCCCAAGACTTAAGTCTAAGACTTCAAGTTATGAATTAAACTTTAGACTTAACCCTAAGACTCAAGCCATAAGACTTCACCTTAAGACTTAACCTGAAGACTTAACCTTAAAATTTAACCCTAAGACTGAACCCTAAAATATAACTTTTAAGACTTAACAATAAGACTGAACATTAAGACACAACCTTACGACTTCTACCCTGAGACCTAACCTTGAGACTTAACACTGAGATTTAACCCTAAGACTTAACTTTAAGATGTAACATTCGGACTTAACCTTCAAACTTAACCCTAAGCCTCAACCTTAAGAAGTAACTTGAAGACTTAACCCTGAGAATGAACTCTAAGACTTCAACTTAATAATTAACGCTCAGATATAACCCTCAGGCTTAAACTTAAGAAATAACCCTAAGACTTAACCTTAATATTTAACTTCGAGATGTAACCTTAAGGCTTAACCCTAAACTTAACCCTAAGAGTTAACCTTAAGTGTTGACCTTACAGATTTAACCCTAAGAGTTAACCTTAGGACTGAAACGTTAAGACTTAACCCTAAGACTTATCCCCAAGACTTAACTCTAAAGAGTTAACCCTAAGACTTCAACTTGTGATTTAAACTTTAGACTGAACGCTAAGACTTAAAATTACGATTTAACATTAAGATTTAACCATAAGGCTTAACCCTAAGACTTCAGGTTAAGTTTTAACCTTAAGACTCAACCCTGAGACTTAGTCGTGAAATTTATCCATAAGACTTATCCCTAAAACTGAAAACTGAGACCTAAACCTAAGATTTAACCTGAAGACTTAACCCTAAAACGTAGCCCTGAGACTTATCCTTGAGCTTTAACCTTGATACTTAATCCTGAGACTTAGCCCTAAGACTTATCCCCAAGACATAACTCTAAGGCTTAACCCTAAGACTTAACCTTAAGGCTCAACCTTAAGACTTAACATTAAGACTTAACCCTGAGACTTAACCATAAGACTTATCCTCAAGATTGTACTCTAAGACTTAACCCTAAGACTTAAGATGAAGACTTAACCCTAAGACTCAATCTATGAGATGTAAACTTAAGACTTAACCTTTAGGAATTAACCCTGACACTTAACCTTAAGGCTTAACCCTAAGACTTAAGCTTAAGGTTTAAACTTAAGACTTATCCCTAAGACATAATCCTGAGACTTAACCCTAAGACTTAACCTCAAGTTTAACTTCAAAACTTAACCCTAAGACTGAATCCTAAGACACAACTTGGCCACGTAACCCTGAGACTTAACCTTGAGACTTTACCTTGAAATTTAACCCTGGGATTTAACCCTAAGTCTTAATGCTAAGACTTAACTTTAAGATGTACCATTAAGACTTAACCTTAAAGCGTAACCTTAAGATTTACACTCAATACTTAACCCTAAGACTTAACCCTATGATTTAAACTTAAGGTTAAACCTTAAGACAAAACTTGAAGACTTAATTCAAAGACTTATCCCTAAGACTCAACACTGAGACTTAAACCTAAGATTTAAGACTTAACCCTAAGACTTAGCCCCAAGACTTAAGTCTAAGACTTAAACTTATGAATTAAACTTTAGACTTAACCCTAAGACTCAAGCCATAAGACTTCACCTTAAGACTTAACCTGAAGACTTAACCTTAAAATTTAACCCTAAGACTGAACCCTAAAATATAACTTTTAAGACTTAACAATAAGACTGAACATTAAGACACAACCTTACGACTTCTACCCTGAGACCTAAGCTTGAGACTTAACACTGAGATTTAACCCTAAGACTTAACTTTAAGATGTAACATTCGGACTTAACCTTCAAACTTAACCCTAAGCCTCAACCTTAAGAAGTAACTTGAAGACTTAACCCTGAGAATGAACTCTAAGACTTCAACTTAATAATTAACGCTCAGATATAACCCTCAGACTTAAACTTAAGAAATAGCCCTAAGACTTAACCTTGATATTTAACTTTAAGATGTAACCTTAAGGCTTAACCCTAAACTTAACCCTAAGAGTTAACCTTAAGTGTTGACCTTACAGATTTAACCCTAAGAGTTAACCTTAGGACTGAAACGTTAAGACTTAACCCTAAGACTTATCCCCAAGACTTAACTCTAAAGAGTTAACCCTAAGACTTCAACTTGTGATTTAAACTTTAGACTGAACGCTAAGACTTAAAATTACGATTTAACATTAAGATTTAACCATAAGACTTAACCCTAAGACTTCAGGTTAAGTTTTAACCTGAAGACTCAACCCTGAGACTTAGTCGTGAAATTTATCCATAAGACTTATCCCTAAAACTGAAAACTGAGACTTAAACCTAAGATTTAACCTGAAGACTTAACCCTAAAACGTAGCCCTGAGACTTATCCTTGAGCTTTAACCTTGATACTTAATCCTGAGACTTAGCCCTAAGACTTATCCCCAAGACATAACTCTAAGGCTTAACCCTAAGACTTAACCTTAAGGCTCAACCTTAAGACTTAACATTAAGACTTAACCCTGAGACTTAACCATAAGACTTATCCTCAAGATTGTACTCTAAGACTTAACCCTAAGACTTAAGATGAAGACTTAACCCTAAGACTCAATCTATGAGATGTAAACTTAAGACTTAACCTTTAGGAATTAACCCTGACACTTAACCTTAAGGCTTAACCCTAAGACTTAAGCTTAAGGTTTAAACTTAAGACTTATCCCTAAGACATAATCCTGAGACTTAACCCTAAGACTTAACCTCAAGTTTAACTTCAAAACTTAACCCTAAGACTGAATCCTAAGACACAACTTGGCCACGTAACCCTGAGACTTAACCTTGAGACTTTACCTTGAAATTTAACCCTGGGATTTAACCCTAAGTCTTAATGCTAAGACTTCACTTGAAGATGTACCATTAAGACTTAACCTTAACACGTAACCTTAAGATTTACACTCAAAACTTAACTCTATGACTTAAACTTAAGGTTAAACCTTAAGACAAAACTTGAAGACTTAATTCAAAGACTTATCCCTAAGACTCAACACTGAGACGTAAACCTAAGATTTAAGACTTAACCCTAAGACTTAGCCCCAAGACTTAAGTCTAAGACTTCAAGTTATGAATTAAACTTTAGACTTAACCCTAAGACTCAAGCCATAAGACTTCACCTTAAGACTTAACCCGAAGACTTAACCTTAAAATTTAACCCTAAGACTGAACCCTAAAATATAACTTTTAAGACTTAACAATAAGACTGAACATTAAGACACAACCTTACGACTTCTACCCTGAGACCTAACCTTGAGACTTAACACTGAGATTTAACCCTAAGACTTAACTTTAAGATGTAACATTCGGACTTAACCTTAAAACTTAACCCTAAGCCTCAACCTTAAGAAGTAACTTGAAGACTTAACCCTGAGAATGAACTCTAAGACTTCAACTTAATAATTAACGCTCAGATATAACCCTCAGGCTTAAACTTAACAAATAACCCTAAGACTTAACCTTAATATTTAACTTTAAGATGTAACCTTAAGGCTTAACCCTAAACTTAACCCTAAGAGTTAACCTTAAGTGTTGACCTTACAGATTTAACCCTAAGAGTTAACCTTAGGACTTAAACGTTAAGACTTAACCCTAAGACTTATCCCCAAGACGTAACTCTAAAGAGTTAACCCTAAGACTTCAACTTGTGATTTAAACTTTAGACTGAACGCTAAGACTTAAAATTACGATTTAACATTAAGATTTAACCATAAGACTTAACCCTAAGACTTCAGGTTAAGTTTTAACCTGAAGACTCAACCCTGAGACTTAGTCGTGAAATTTATCCATAAGACTTATCCCTAAAACTGAAAACTGAGACCTAAACCTAAGATTTAACCTGAAGACTTAACCCTAAAACGTAGCCCTGAGACTTATCCTTGAGCTTTAACCTTGATACTTAATCCTGAGACTTAGCCCTAAGACTTATCCCCAAGACATAACTCTAAGGCTTAACCCTAAGACTTAACCTTAAGGCTCAACCTTAAGACTTAACATTAAGACTTAACCCTGAGACTTAACCATAAGACTTATCCTCAAGATTGTACTCTAAGACTTAACCCTAAGACTTAAGATGAAGACTTAACCCTAAGACTCAATCTATGAGATGTAAACTTAAGACTTAATTAACCCTAAGGCTCAATCTATGAGATGTAAACTTAAGACTTAACCTTTAGGAATTAACCCTGACACTTAACCTTAAGGCTTAACCCTAAGACTTAAGCTTAAGGTTTAAACTTAAGACTTATCCCTAAGACATAATCCTGAGACTTAACCCTAAGACTTAACCTCAAGTTTAACTTCAAAACTTAACCCTAAGACTGAATCCTAGGACACAACTTGACCACGTAACCCTGAGACTTAACCTTGAGACTTTACCTTGAAATTTAACCCTGGGATTTAACCCTAAGTCTTAATGCTAAGACTTCACTTGAAGATGTACCATTAAGACTTAACCTTAAAGCGTAACCTTAAGATTTACACTCAATACTTAACCCTAAGACTTAACCCTATGATTTAAACTTAAGGTTAAACCTTAAGACAAAACTTGAAGACTTAATTCAAAGACTTATCCCTAAGACTCAACACTGAGACGTAAACCTAAGATTTAAGACTTAACCCTAAGACTTAGCCCCAAGACTTAAGTCTAAGACTTCAAGTTATGAATTAAACTTTAGACTTAACCCTAAGACTCAAGCCATAAGACTTCACCTTAAGACTTAACCCGAAGACTTAACCTTAAAATTTAACCCTAAGACTGAACCCTAAAATATAACTTTTAAGACTTAACAATAAGACTGAACATTAAGACACAACCTTACGACTTCTACCCTGAGACCTAACCTTGAGACTTAACACTGAGATTTAACCCTAAGACTTAACTTTAAGATGTAACATTCGGACTTAACCTTAAAACTTAACCCTAAGCCTCAACCTTAAGAAGTAACTTGAAGACTTAACCCTGAGAATGAACTCTAAGACTTCAACTTAATAATTAACGCTCAGATATAACCCTCAGGCTTAAACTTAAGAAATAACCCTAAGACTTAACCTTAATATTTAACTTCGAGATGTAACCTTAAGGCTTAACCCTAAACTTAACCCTAAGAGTTAACCTTAAGTGTTGACCTTACAGATTTAACCCTAAGAGTTAACCTTAGGACTGAAACGTTAAGACTTAACCCTAAGACTTATCCCCAAGACTTAACTCTAAAGAGTTAACCCTAAGACTTCAACTTGTGATTTAAACTTTAGACTGAACGCTAAGACTTAAAATTACGATTTAACATTAAGATTTAACCATAAGACTTAACCCTAAGACTTCAGGTTAAGTTTTAACCTTAAGACTCAACCCTGAGACGTAGTCGTGAAATTTATCCATAAGACTTATCCCTAAAACTGAAAACTGAGACTTAAACCTAAGATTTAACCTGAAGACTTAACCCTAAAACGTAGCCCTGAGACTTATCCTTGAGCTTTAACCTTGATACTTAATCCTGAGACTTAGCCCTAAGACTTATCCCCAAGACATAACTCTAAGGCTTAACCCTAAGACTTAACCTTAAGGCTCAACCTTAAGACTTAACCCTGAGACTTAACCATAAGACTTATCCTCAAGATTGTACTCTAAGACTTAACCCTAAGACTTAAGATGAAGACTTAACCCTAAGACTCAATCTATGAGATGTAAACTTAAGACTTAACCTTTAGGAATTAACCCTGACACTTAACCTTAAGGCTTAACCCTAAGACTTAAGCTTAAGGTTTAAACTTAAGACTTATCCCTAAGACATAATCCTGAGACTTAACCCTAAGACTTAACCTCAAGTTTAACTTCAAAACTTAACCCTAAGACTGAATCCTAAGACACAACTTGGCCACGTAACCCTGAGACTTAACCTTGAGACTTTACCTTGAAATTTAACCCTGGGATTTAACCCTAAGTCTTAATGCTAAGACTTAAGATGTACCATTAAGATGTACTTTAAGATGTACCATTAAGACTTAACCTTAAAGCGTAACCTTAAGATTTACACTCAATACTTAACCCTAAGACTTAACCCTATGATTTAAACTTAAGGTTAAACCTTAAGACAAAACTTGAAGACTTAATTCAAAGACTTATCCCTAAGACTCAACACTGAGACTTAAACCTAAGATTTAAGACTTAACCCTAAGACTTAGCCCCAAGACTTAAGTCTAAGACTTCAAGTTATGAATTAAACTTTAGACTTAACCCTAAGACTCAAGCCATAAGACTTCACCTTAAGACTTAACCCGAAGACTTAACCTTAAAATTTAACCCTAAGACTGAACCCTAAAATATAACTTTTAAGACTTAACAATAAGACTGAACATTAAGACACAACCTTACGACTTCTACCCTGAGACCTAACCTTGAGACTTAACACTGAGATTTAACCCTAAGACTTAACTTTAAGATGTAACATTCGGACTTAACCTTAAAACTTAACCCTAAGCCTCAACCTTAAGAAGTAACTTGAAGACTTAACCCTGAGAATGAACTCTAAGACTTCAACTTAATAATTAACGCTCAGATATAACCCTCAGGCTTAAACTTAACAAATAACCCTAAGACTTAACCTTAATATTTAACTTTAAGATGTAACCTTAAGGCTTAACCCTAAACTTAACCCTAAGAGTTAACCTTAAGTGTTGACCTTACAGATTTAACCCTAAGAGTTAACCTTAGGACTTAAACGTTAAGACTTAACCCTAAGACTTATCCCCAAGACGTAACTCTAAAGAGTTAACCCTAAGACTTCAACTTGTGATTTAAACTTTAGACTGAACGCTAAGACTTAAAATTACGATTTAACATTAAGATTTAACCATAAGACTTAACCCTAAGACTTCAGGTTAAGTTTTAACCTGAAGACTCAACCCTGAGACTTAGTCGTGAAATTTATCCATAAGACTTATCCCTAAAACTGAAAACTGAGACCTAAACCTAAGATTTAACCTGAAGACTTAACCCTAAAACGTAGCCCTGAGACTTATCCTTGAGCTTTAACCTTGATACTTAATCCTGAGACTTAGCCCTAAGACTTATCCCCAAGACATAACTCTAAGGCTTAACCCTAAGACTTAACCTTAAGGCTCAACCTTAAGACTTAACATTAAGACTTAACCCTGAGACTTAACCATAAGACTTATCCTCAAGATTGTACTCTAAGACTTAACCCTAAGACTTAAGATGAAGACTTAACCCTAAGACTCAATCTATGAGATGTAAACTTAAGACTTAATTAACCCTAAGGCTCAATCTATGAGATGTAAACTTAAGACTTAACCTTTAGGAATTAACCCTGACACTTAACCTTAAGGCTTAACCCTAAGACTTAAGCTTAAGGTTTAAACTTAAGACTTATCCCTAAGACATAATCCTGAGACTTAACCCTAAGACTTAACCTCAAGTTTAACTTCAAAACTTAACCCTAAGACTGAATCCTAGGACACAACTTGACCACGTAACCCTGAGACTTAACCTTGAGACTTTACCTTGAAATTTAACCCTGGGATTTAACCCTAAGTCTTAATGCTAAGACTTCACTTGAAGATGTACCATTAAGACTTAACCTTAAAGCGTAACCTTAAGATTTACACTCAATACTTAACCCTAAGACTTAACCCTATGATTTAAACTTAAGGTTAAACCTTAAGACAAAACTTGAAGACTTAATTCAAAGACTTATCCCTAAGACTCAACACTGAGACGTAAACCTAAGATTTAAGACTTAACCCTAAGACTTAGCCCCAAGACTTAAGTCTAAGACTTCAAGTTATGAATTAAACTTTAGACTTAACCCTAAGACTCAAGCCATAAGACTTCACCTTAAGACTTAACCCGAAGACTTAACCTTAAAATTTAACCCTAAGACTGAACCCTAAAATATAACTTTTAAGACTTAACAATAAGACTGAACATTAAGACACAACCTTACGACTTCTACCCTGAGACCTAACCTTGAGACTTAACACTGAGATTTAACCCTAAGACTTAGCTTTAAGATGTAACATTCGGACTTAACCTTAAAACTTAACCCTAAGCCTCAACCTTAAGAAGTAACTTGAAGACTTAACCCTGAGAATGAACTCTAAGACTTCAACTTAATAATTAACGCTCAGATATAACCCTCAGGCTTAAACTTAAGAAATAACCCTAAGACTTAACCTTAATATTTAACTTCGAGATGTAACCTTAAGGCTTAACCCTAAACTTAACCCTAAGAGTTAACCTTAAGTGTTGACCTTACAGATTTAACCCTAAGAGTTAACCTTAGGACTGAAACGTTAAGACTTAACCCTAAGACTTATCCCCAAGACTTAACTCTAAAGAGTTAACCCTAAGACTTCAACTTGTGATTTAAACTTTAGACTGAACGCTAAGACTTAAAATTACGATTTAACATTAAGATTTAACCATAAGACTTAACCCTAAGACTTCAGGTTAAGTTTTAACCTTAAGACTCAACCCTGAGACGTAGTCGTGAAATTTATCCATAAGACTTATCCCTAAAACTGAAAACTGAGACTTAAACCTAAGATTTAACCTGAAGACTTAACCCTAAAACGTAGCCCTGAGACTTATCCTTGAGCTTTAACCTTGATACTTAATCCTGAGACTTAGCCCTAAGACTTATCCCCAAGACATAACTCTAAGGCTTAACCCTAAGACTTAACCTTAAGGCTCAACCTTAAGACTTAACCCTGAGACTTAACCATAAGACTTATCCTCAAGATTGTACTCTAAGACTTAACCCTAAGACTTAAGATGAAGACTTAACCCTAAGACTCAATCTATGAGATGTAAACTTAAGACTTAATTAACCCTAAGACTCAATCTATGAGATGTAAACTTAAGACTTAACCTTTAGGAATTAACCCTGACACTTAACCTTAAGGCTTAACCCTAAGACTTAAGCTTAAGGTTTAAACTTAAGACTTATCCCTAAGACATAATCCTGAGACTTAACCCTAAGACTTAACCTCAAGTTTAACTTCAAAACTTAACCCTAAGACTGAATCCTAAGACACAACTTGACCACGTAACCCTGAGACTTAACCTTGAGACTTTACCTTGAAATTTAACCCTGGGATTTAACCCTAAGTCTTAATGCTAAGACTTCACTTGAAGATGTACCATTAAGACTTAACCTTGAAGCGTAACATTAAGATTTACACTCAATACTTAACCCTAAGACTTAACCCTATGATTTAAACTTAAGGTTAAACCTTAAGACAAAACTTGAAGACTTAATTCAAAGACTTATCCCTAAGACTCAACACTGAGACGTAAACCTAAGATTTAAGACTTAACCCTAAGACTTAGCCCCAAGACTTAAGTCTAAGACTTCAAGTTATGAATTAAACTTTAGACTTAACCCTAAGACTCAAGCCATAAGACTTCACCTTAAGACTTAACCTGAAGACTTAACCTTAAAATTTAACCCTAAGACTGAACCCTAAAATATAACTTTTAAGACTTAACAATAAGACTGAACATTAAGACACAACCTTACGACTGCTACCCTGAGACCTAAGCTTGAGACTTAACACTGAGATTTAACCCTAAGACTTAACTTTAAGATGTAACATTCGGACTTAACCTTCAAACTTAACCCTAAGCCTCAACCTTAAGAAGTAACTTGAAGACTTAACCCTGAGAATGAACTCTAAGACTTCAACTTAATAATTAACGCTCAGATATAACCCTCAGACTTAAACTTAAGAAATAGCCCTAAGACTTAACCTTAATATTTAACTTGAAGATGTAACCTTAAGGCTTAACCCTAAACTTAACCCTAAGAGTTAACCTTAAGTGTTGACCTTACAGATTTAACCCTAAGAGTTAACCTTAGGACTGAAACGTTAAGACTTAACCCTAAGACTTATCCCCAAGACTTAACTCTAAAGAGTTAACCCTAAGACTTCAACTTGTGATTTAAACTTTAGACTGAACGCTAAGACTTAAAATTACGATTTAACATTAAGATTTAACCATAAGACTTAACCCTAAGACTTCAGGGTAAGTTTTAACCTGAAGACTCAACCCTGAGACTTAGTCGTGAAATTTATCCATAAGACTTATCCCTAAAACTGAAAACTGAGACTTAAACCTAAGATTTAACCTGAAGACTTAACCCTAAAACGTAGCCCTGAGACTTATCCTTGAGCTTTAACCTTGATACTTAATCCTGAGACTTAGCCCTAAGACTTATCCCCAAGACATAACTCTAAGGCTTAACCCTAAGACTTAACCTTAAGGCTCAACCTTAAGACTTAACATTAAGACTTAACCCTGAGACTTAACCATAAGACTTATCCTCAAGATTGTACTCTAAGACTTAACCCTAAGACTTAAGATGAAGACTTAACCCTAAGACTCAATCTATGAGATGTAAACTTAAGACTTAATTAACCCTAAGACTCAATCTATGAGATGTAAACTTAAGACTTAACCTTTAGGAATTAACCCTGACACTTAACCTTAAGGCTTAACCCTAAGACTTAAGCTTAAGGTTTAAACTTAAAACTTATCCCTAAGACATAATCCTGAGACTTAACCCTAAGACTTAACCTCAAGTTTAACTTCAAAACTTAACCCTAAGACTGAATCCTAGGACACAACTTGACCACGTAACCCTGAGACTTAACCTTGAGACTTTACCTTGAAATTTAACCCTGGGATTTAACCCTAAGTCTTAATGCTAAGACTTAAGATGTACCATTAAGATGTACTTTAAGATGTACCATTAAGACTTAACCTTAAAGCGTAACCTTAAGATTTACACTCAATACTTAACCCTAAGACTTAACCCTATGATTTAAACTTAAGGTTAAACCTTAAGACAAAACTTGAAGACTTAATTCAAAGACTTATCCCTAAGACTCAACACTGAGACGTAAACCTAAGATTTAAGACTTAACCCTAAGACTTAGCCCCAAGACTTAAGTCTAAGACTTCAAGTTATGAATTAAACTTTAGACTTAACCCTAAGACTCAAGCCATAAGACTTCACCTTAAGACTTAACCCGAAGACTTAACCTTAAAATTTAACCCTAAGACTGAACCCTAAAATATAACTTTTAAGACTTAACAATAAGACTGAACATTAAGACACAACCTTACGACTTCTACCCTGAGACCTAACCTTGAGACTTAACACTGAGATTTAACCCTAAGACTTAACTTTAAGATGTAACATTCGGACTTAACCTTAAAACTTAACCCTAAGCCTCAACCTTAAGAAGTAACTTGAAGACTTAACCCTGAGAATGAACTCTAAGACTTCAACTTAATAATTAACGCTCAGATATAACCCTCAGGCTTAAACTTAAGAAATAACCCTAAGACTTAACCTTAATATTTAACTTCGAGATGTAACCTTAAGGCTTAACCCTAAACTTAACCCTAAGAGTTAACCTTAAGTGTTGACCTTACAGATTTAACCCTAAGAGTTAACCTTAGGACTGAAACGTTAAGACTTAACCCTAAGACTTATCCCCAAGACTTAACTCTAAAGAGTTAACCCTAAGACTTCAACTTGTGATTTAAACTTTAGACTGAACGCTAAGACTTAAAATTACGATTTAACATTAAGATTTAACCATAAGACTTAACCCTAAGACTTCAGGTTAAGTTTTAACCTTAAGACTCAACCCTGAGACTTAGTCGTGAAATTTATCCATAAGACTTATCCCTAAAACTGAAAACTGAGACTTAAACCTAAGATTTAACCTGAAGACTTAACCCTAAAACGTAGCCCTGAGACTTATCCTTGAGCTTTAACCTTGATACTTAATCCTGAGACTTAGCCCTAAGACTTATCCCCAAGACATAACTCTAAGGCTTAACCCTAAGACTTAACCTTAAGGCTCAACCTTAAGACTTAACATTAAGACTTAACCCTGAGACTTAACCATAAGACTTATCCTCAAGATTGTACTCTAAGACTTAACCCTAAGACTTAAGATGAAGACTTAACCCTAAGACTCAATCTATGAGATGTAAACTTAAGACTTAACCTTTAGGAATTAACCCTGACACTTAACCTTAAGGCTTAACCCTAAGACTTAAGCTTAAGGTTTAAACTTAAGACTTCACATTAAGACTTATCCCTAAGACATAATCCTGAGACTTAACCCTAAGACTTAACCTCAAGTTTAACTTCAAAACTTAACCCTAAGACTGAATCCTAAGACACAACTTGACCACGTAACCCTGAGACTTAACCTTGAGACTTTACCTTGAAATTTAACCCTGGGATTTAACCCTAAGTCTTAATGCTAAGACTTCACTTGAAGATGTACCATTAAGACTTAACCTTAAAGCGTAACCTTAAGATTTACACTCAATACTTAACCCTATGACTTAACCCTATGACTTAAACTTAAGATTAAACCTTAAGACAAAACTTGAAGACTTAATTCAAAGACTTATCCCTAAGACTCAACACTGAGACGTAAACCTAAGATTTAAGACTTAACCCTAAGACTTAGCCCCAAGACTTAAGTCTAAGACTTCAAGTTATGAATTAAACTTTAGACTTAACCCTAAGACTCAAGCCATAAGACTTCACCTTAAGACTTAACCCGAAGACTTAACCTTAAAATTTAACCCTAAGACTGAACCCTAAAATATAACTTTTAAGACTTAACAAAAAGACTGAACATTAAGACACAACCTTACGACTTCTACCCTGAGACCTAAGCTTGAGACTTAACACTGAGATTTAACCCTAAGACTTAACTTTAAGATGTAACATTCGGACTTAACCTTAAAACTTAACCCTAAGCCTCAACCTTAAGAAGTAACTTGAAGACTTAACCCTGAGAATGAACTCTAAGACTTCAACTTAATAATTAACGCTCAGATATAACCCTCAGACTTAAACTTAAGAAATAGCCCTAAGACTTAACCTTAATATTTAACTTGAAGATGTAACCTTAAGGCTTAACCCTAAACTTAACCCTAAGAGTTAACCTTAAGTGTTGACCTTACAGATTTAACCCTAAGAGTTAACCTTAGGACTGAAACGTTAAGACTTAACCCTAAGACTTATCCCCAAGACTTAACTCTAAAGAGTTAACCCTAAGACTTCAACTTGTGATTTAAACTTTAGACTGAACGCTAAGACTTAAAATTATGATTTAACATTAAGATTTAACCATAAGACTTAACCCTAAGATTTCAGGTTAAGTTTTAACCTTAAGACTCAACCCTGAGACTTAGTCGTGAAATTTATCCATAAGACTTATCCCTAAAACTGAAAACTGAGACTTAAACCTAAGATTTAACCTGAAGACTTAACCCTAAAACGTAGCCCTGAGACTTATCCTTGAGCTTTAACCTTGATACTTAATCCTGAGACTTAGCCCTAAGACTTATCCCCAAGACATAACTCTAAGGCTTAACCCTAAGACTTAACCTTAAGGCTCAACCTTAAGACTTAACATTAAGACTTGACCCTGAGACTTAACCATAAGACTTATCCTCAAGATTGTACTCTAAGACTTAACCCTAAGACTTAAGATGAAGACTTAACCCTAAGACTCAATCTATGAGATGTAAACTTAAGACTTAACCTTTAGGAATTAACCCTGACACTTAACCTTAAGGCTTAACCCTAAGACTTAAGCTTAAGGTTTAAACTTAAGACTTATCCCTAAGACATAATCCTGAGACTTAACCCTAAGACTTAACCTCAAGTTTAACTTCAAAACTTAACCCTAAGACTGAATCCTAAGACACAACTTGGCCACGTAACCCTGAGACTTAACCTTGAGACTTTACCTTGAAATTTAACCCTGGGATTTAACCCTAAGTCTTAATGCTAAGACTTAACTTTAAGATGTACCATTAAGACTTAACCTTGAAGCGTAACCTTAAGATTTACACTCAATACTTAACCCTAAGACTTAACCCTATGATTTAAACTTAAGGTTAAACCTTAAGACAAAACTTGAAGACTTAATTCAAAGACTTATCCCTAAGACTCAACACTGAGACTTAAACCTAAGATTTAAGACTTAACCCTAAGACTTAGCCCCAAGACTTAAGTCTAAGACTTCAAGTTATGAATTAAACTTTAGACTTAACCCTAAGACTCAAGCCATAAGACTTCACCTTAAGACTTAACCTGAAGACTTAACCTTAAAATTTAACCCTAAGACTGAACCCTAAAATATAACTTTTAAGACTTAACAATAAGACTGAACATTAAGACACAACCTTACGACTTCTACCCTGAGACCTAACCTTGAGACTTAACACTGAGATTTAACCCTAAGACTTAACTTTAAGATGTAACATTCGGACTTAACCTTCAAACTTAACCCTAAGCCTCAACCTTAAGAAGTAACTTGAAGACTTAACCCTGAGAATGAACTCTAAGACTTCAACTTAATAATTAACGCTCAGATATAACCCTCAGACTTAAACTTAAGAAATAGCCCTAAGACTTAACCTTAATATTTAACTTGAAGATGTAACCTTAAGGCTTAACCCTAAACTTAACCCTAAGAGTTAACCTTAAGTGTTGACCTTACAGATTTAACCCTAAGAGTTAACCTTAGGACTGAAACGTTAAGACTTAACCCTAAGACTTATCCCCAAGACTTAACTCTAAAGAGTTAACCCTAAGACTTCAACTTGTGATTTAAACTTTAGACTGAACGCTAAGACTTAAAATTACGATTTAACATTAAGATTTAACCATAAGACTTAACCCTAAGACTTCAGGGTAAGTTTTAACCTTAAGACTCAACCCTGAGACTTAGTCGTGAAATTTATCCATAAGACTTATCCCTAAAACTGAAAACTGAGACTTAAACCTAAGATTTAACCTGAAGACTTAACCCTAAAACGTAGCCCTGAGACTTATCCTTGAGCTTTAACCTTGATACTTAATCCTGAGACTTAGCCCTAAGACTTATCCCCAAGACATAACTCTAAGGCTTAACCCTAAGACTTAACCTTAAGGCTCAACCTTAAGACTTAACCCTGAGACTTAACCATAAGACTTATCCTCAAGATTGTACTCTAAGACTTAACCCTAAGACTTAAGATGAAGACTTAACCCTAAGACTCAATCTATGAGATGTAAACTTAAGACTTAATTAACCCTAAGACTCAATCTATGAGATGTAAACTTAAGACTTAACCTTTAGGAATTAACCCTGACACTTAACCTTAAGGCTTAACCCTAAGACTTAAGCTTAAGGTTTAAACTTAAGACTTATCCCTAAGACATAATCCTGAGACTTAACCCTAAGACTTAACCTCAAGTTTAACTTCAAAACTTAACCCTAAGACTGAATCCTAAGACACAACTTGACCACGTAACCCTGAGACTTAACCTTGAGACTTTACCTTGAAATTTAACCCTGGGATTTAACCCTAAGTCTTAATGCTAAGACTTCACTTGAAGATGTACCATTAAGACTTAACCTTGAAGCGTAACATTAAGATTTACACTCAATACTTAACCCTAAGACTTAACCCTATGATTTAAACTTAAGGTTAAACCTTAAGACAAAACTTGAAGACTTAATTCAAAGACTTATCCCTAAGACTCAACACTGAGACTTAAGCCTAAGATTTAAGACTTAACCCTAAGACTTAGCCCCAAGACTTAAGTCTAAGACTTAAACTTATGAATTAAACTTTAGACTTAACCCTAAGACTCAAGCCATAAGACTTCACCTTAAGACTTAACCTGAAGACTTAACCTTAAAATTTAACCCTAAGACTGAACCCTAAAATATAACTTTTAAGACTTAACAATAAGACTGAACATTAAGACACAACCTTACGACTTCTACCCTGAGACCTAAGCTTGAGACTTAACACTGAGATTTAACCCTAAGACTTAACTTTAAGATGTAACATTCGGACTTAACCTTCAAACTTAACCCTAAGCCTCAACCTTAAGAAGTAACTTGAAGACTTAACCCTGAGAATGAACTCTAAGACTTCAACTTAATAATTAACGCTCAGATATAACCCTCAGACTTAAACTTAAGAAATAGCCCTAAGACTTAACCTTAATATTTAACTTGAAGATGTAACCTTAAGGCTTAACCCTAAACTTAACCCTAAGAGTTAACCTTAAGTGTTGACCTTACAGATTTAACCCTAAGAGTTAACCTTAGGACTGAAACGTTAAGACTTAACCCTAAGACTTATCCCCAAGACTTAACTCTAAAGAGTTAACCCTAAGACTTCAACTTGTGATTTAAACTTTAGACTGAACGCTAAGACTTAAAATTACGATTTAACATTAAGATTTAACCATAAGACTTAACCCTAAGACTTCAGGTTAAGTTTTAACCTTAAGACTCAACCCTGAGACTTAGTCGTGAAATTTATCCATAAGACTTATCCCTAAAACTGAAAACTGAGACCTAAACCTAAGATTTAACCTGAAGACTTAACCCTAAAACGTAGCCCTGAGACTTATCCTTGAGCTTTAACCTTGATACTTAATCCTGAGACTTAGCCCTAAGACTTATCCCCAAGACATAACTCTAAGGCTTAACCCTAAGACTTAACCTTAAGGCTCAACCTTAAGACTTAACATTAAGACTTAACCCTGAGACTTAACCATAAGACTTATCCTCAAGATTGTACTCTAAGACTTAACCCTAAGACTTAAGATGAAGACTTAACCCTAAGACTCAATCTATGAGATGTAAACTTAAGACTTAATTAACCCTAAGACTCAATCTATGAGATGTAAACTTAAGACTTAACCTTTAGGAATTAACCCTGACACTTAACCTTAAGGCTTAACCCTAAGACTTAAGCTTAAGGTTTAAACTTAAGACTTATCCCTAAGACATAATCCTGAGACTTAACCCTAAGACTTAACCTCAAGTTTAACTTCAAAACTTAACCCTAAGACTGAATCCTAAGACACAACTTGGCCACGTAACCCTGAGACTTAACCTTGAGACTTTACCTTGAAATTTAACCCTGGGATTTAACCCTAAGTCTTAATGCTAAGACTTAACTTTAAGATGTACCATTAAGACTTAACCTTAAAGCGTAACATTAAGATTTACACTCAATACTTAACCCTAAGACTTAACCCTATGATTTAAACTTAAGGTTAAACCTTAAGACAAAACTTGAAGACTTAATTCAAAGACTTATCCCTAAGACTCAACACTGAGACTTAAACCTAAGATTTAAGACTTAACCCTAAGACTTAGCCCCAAGACTTAAGTCTAAGACTTCAAGTTATGAATTAAACTTTAGACTTAACCCTAAGACTCAAGCCATAAGACTTCACCTTAAGACTTAACCTGAAGACTTAACCTTAAAATTTAACCCTAAGACTGAACCCTAAAATATAACTTTTAAGACTTAACAATAAGACTGAACATTAAGACACAACCTTACGACTTCTACCCTGAGACCTAAGCTTGAGACTTAACACTGAGATTTAACCCTAAGACTTAACTTTAAGATGTAACATTCGGACTTAACCTTCAAACTTAACCCTAAGCCTCAACCTTAAGAAGTAACTTGAAGACTTAACCCTGAGAATGAACTCTAAGACTTCAACTTAATAATTAACGCTCAGATATAACCCTCAGACTTAAACTTAAGAAATAGCCCTAAGACTTAACCTTAATATTTAACTTGAAGATGTAACCTTAAGGCTTAACCCTAAACTTAACCCTAAGAGTTAACCTTAAGTGTTGACCTTACAGATTTAACCCTAAGAGTTAACCTTAGGACTGAAACGTTAAGACTTAACCCTAAGACTTATCCCCAAGACTTAACTCTAAAGAGTTAACCCTAAGACTTCAACTTGTGATTTAAACTTTAGACTGAACGCTAAGACTTAAAATTACGATTTAACATTAAGATTTAACCATAAGACTTAACCCTAAGACTTCAGGTTAAGTTTTAACCTTAAGACTCAACCCTGAGACTTAGTCGTGAAATTTATCCATAAGACTTATCCCTAAAACTGAAAACTGAGACTTAAACCTAAGATTTAACCTGAAGACTTAACCCTAAAACGTAGCCCTGAGACTTATCCTTGAGCTTTAACCTTGATACTTAATCCTGAGACTTAGCCCTAAGACTTATCCCCAAGACATAACTCTAAGGCTTAACCCTAAGACTTAACCTTAAGGCTCAACCTTAAGACTTAACCCTGAGACTTAACCATAAGACTTATCCTCAAGATTGTACTCTAAGACTTAACCCTAAGACTTAAGATGAAGACTTAACCCTAAGACTCAATCTATGAGATGTAAACTTAAGACTTAATTAACCCTAAGACTCAATCTATGAGATGTAAACTTAAGACTTAACCTTTAGGAATTAACCCTGACACTTAACCTTAAGGCTTAACCCTAAGACTTAAGCTTAAGGTTTAAACTTAAGACTTATCCCTAAGACATAATCCTGAGACTTAACCCTAAGACTTAACCTCAAGTTTAACTTCAAAACTTAACCCTAAGACTGAATCCTAAGACACAACTTGACCACGTAACCCTGAGACTTAACCTTGAGACTTTACCTTGAAATTTAACCCTGGGATTTAACCCTAAGTCTTAATGCTAAGACTTCACTTGAAGATGTACCATTAAGACTTAACCTTAAAGCGTAACCTTAAGATTTACACTCAATACTTAACCCTAAGACTTAACCCTATGATTTAAACTTAAGGTTAAACCTTAAGACAAAACTTGAAGACTTAATTCAAAGACTTATCCCTAAGACTCAACACTGAGACTTAAGCCTAAGATTTAAGACTTAACCCTAAGACTTAGCCCCAAGACTTAAGTCTAAGACTTCAAGTTATGAATTAAACTTTAGACTTAACCCTAAGACTCAAGCCATAAGACTTCACCTTAAGACTTAACCTGAAGACTTAACCTTAAAATTTAACCCTAAGACTGAACCCTAAAATATAACTTTTAAGACTTAACAATAAGACTGAACATTAAGACACAACCTTACGACTTCTACCCTGAGACCTAACCTTGAGACTTAACACTGAGATTTAACCCTAAGACTTAACTTTAAGATGTAACATTCGGACTTAACCTTCAAACTTAACCCTAAGCCTCAACCTTAAGAAGTAACTTGAAGACTTAACCCTGAGAATGAACTCTAAGACTTCAACTTAATAATTAACGCTCAGATATAACCCTCAGACTTAAACTTAAGAAATAGCCCTAAGACTTAACCTTAATATTTAACTTGAAGATGTAACCTTAAGGCTTAACCCTAAACTTAACCCTAAGAGTTAACCTTAAGTGTTGACCTTACAGATTTAACCCTAAGAGTTAACCTTAGGACTGAAACGTTAAGACTTAACCCTAAGACTTATCCCCAAGACTTAACTCTAAAGAGTTAACCCTAAGACTTCAACTTGTGATTTAAACTTTAGACTGAACGCTAAGACTTAAAATTACGATTTAACATTAAGATTTAACCATAAGACTTAACCCTAAGACTTCAGGGTAAGTTTTAACCTTAAGACTCAACCCTGAGACTTAGTCGTGAAATTTATCCATAAGACTTATCCCTAAAACTGAAAACTGAGACTTAAACCTAAGATTTAACCTGAAGACTTAACCCTAAAACGTAGCCCTGAGACTTATCCTTGAGCTTTAACCTTGATACTTAATCCTGAGACTTAGCCCTAAGACTTATCCCCAAGACATAACTCTAAGGCTTAACCCTAAGACTTAACCTTAAGGCTCAACCTTAAGACTTAACCCTGAGACTTAACCATAAGACTTATCCTCAAGATTGTACTCTAAGACTTAACCCTAAGACTTAAGATGAAGACTTAACCCTAAGACTCAATCTATGAGATGTAAACTTAAGACTTAATTAACCCTAAGACTCAATCTATGAGATGTAAACTTAAGACTTAACCTTTAGGAATTAACCCTGACACTTAACCTTAAGGCTTAACCCTAAGACTTAAGCTTAAGGTTTAAACTTAAGACTTATCCCTAAGACATAATCCTGAGACTTAACCCTAAGACTTAACCTCAAGTTTAACTTCAAAACTTAACCCTAAGACTGAATCCTAAGACACAACTTGACCACGTAACCCTGAGACTTAACCTTGAGACTTTACCTTGAAATTTAACCCTGGGATTTAACCCTAAGTCTTAATGCTAAGACTTCACTTGAAGATGTACCATTAAGACTTAACCTTAAAGCGTAACCTTAAGATTTACACTCAATACTTAACCCTAAGACTTAACCCTATGATTTAAACTTAAGGTTAAACCTTAAGACAAAACTTGAAGACTTAATTCAAAGACTTATCCCTAAGACTCAACACTGAGACTTAAGCCTAAGATTTAAGACTTAACCCTAAGACTTAGCCCCAAGACTTAAGTCTAAGACTTCAAGTTATGAATTAAACTTTAGACTTAACCCTAAGACTCAAGCCATAAGACTTCACCTTAAGACTTAACCTGAAGACTTAACCTTAAAATTTAACCCTAAGACTGAACCCTAAAATATAACTTTTAAGACTTAACAATAAGACTGAACATTAAGACACAACCTTACGACTTCTACCCTGAGACCTAACCTTGAGACTTAACACTGAGATTTAACCCTAAGACTTAACTTTAAGATGTAACATTCGGACTTAACCTTCAAACTTAACCCTAAGCCTCAACCTTAAGAAGTAACTTGAAGACTTAACCCTGAGAATGAACTCTAAGACTTCAACTTAATAATTAACGCTCAGATATAACCCTCAGACTTAAACTTAAGAAATAGCCCTAAGACTTAACCTTAATATTTAACTTGAAGATGTAACCTTAAGGCTTAACCCTAAACTTAACCCTAAGAGTTAACCTTAAGTGTTGACCTTACAGATTTAACCCTAAGAGTTAACCTTAGGACTGAAACGTTAAGACTTAACCCTAAGACTTATCCCCAAGACTTAACTCTAAAGAGTTAACCCTAAGACTTCAACTTGTGATTTAAACTTTAGACTGAACGCTAAGACTTAAAATTACGATTTAACATTAAGATTTAACCATAAGGCTTAACCCTAAGACTTCAGGTTAAGTTTTAACCTTAAGACTCAACCCTGAGACTTAGTCGTGAAATTTATCCATAAGACTTATCCCTAAAACTGAAAACTGAGACCTAAACCTAAGATTTAACCTGAAGACTTAACCCTAAAACGTAGCCCTGAGACTTATCCTTGAGCTTTAACCTTGATACTTAATCCTGAGACTTAGCCCTAAGACTTATCCCCAAGACATAACTCTAAGGCTTAACCCTAAGACTTAACCTTAAGGCTCAACCTTAAGACTTAACCCTGAGACTTAACCATAAGACTTATCCTCAAGATTGTACTCTAAGACTTAACCCTAAGACTTAAGATGAAGACTTAACCCTAAGACTCAATCTATGAGATGTAAACTTAAGACTTAATTAACCCTAAGACTCAATCTATGAGATGTAAACTTAAGACTTAACCTTTAGGAATTAACCCTGACACTTAACCTTAAGGCTTAACCCTAAGACTTAAGCTTAAGGTTTAAACTTAAGACTTATCCCTAAGACATAATCCTGAGACTTAACCCTAAGACTTAACCTCAAGTTTAACTTCAAAACTTAACCCTAAGACTGAATCCTAAGACACAACTTGACCACGTAACCCTGAGACTTAACCTTGAGACTTTACCTTGAAATTTAACCCTGGGATTTAACCCTAAGTCTTAATGCTAAGACTTCACTTGAAGATGTACCATTAAGACTTAACCTTAAAGCGTAACCTTAAGATTTACACTCAATACTTAACCCTAAGACTTAACCCTATGATTTAAACTTAAGGTTAAACCTTAAGACAAAACTTGAAGACTTAATTCAAAGACTTATCCCTAAGACTCAACACTGAGACTTAAGCCTAAGATTTAAGACTTAACCCTAAGACTTAGCCCCAAGACTTAAGTCTAAGACTTAAACTTATGAATTAAACTTTAGACTTAACCCTAAGACTCAAGCCATAAGACTTCACCTTAAGACTTAACCTGAAGACTTAACCTTAAAATTTAACCCTAAGACTGAACCCTAAAATATAACTTTTAAGACTTAACAATAAGACTGAACATTAAGACACAACCTTACGACTTCTACCCTGAGACCTAACCTTGAGACTTAACACTGAGATTTAACCCTAAGACTTAACTTTAAGATGTAACATTCGGACTTAACCTTCAAACTTAACCCTAAGCCTCAACCTTAAGAAGTAACTTGAAGACTTAACCCTGAGAATGAACTCTAAGACTTCAACTTAATAATTAACGCTCAGATATAACCCTCAGACTTAAACTTAAGAAATAGCCCTAAGACTTAACCTTAATATTTAACTTGAAGATGTAACCTTAAGGCTTAACCCTAAACTTAACCCTAAGAGTTAACCTTAAGTGTTGACCTTACAGATTTAACCCTAAGAGTTAACCTTAGGACTGAAACGTTAAGACTTAACCCTAAGACTTATCCCCAAGACTTAACTCTAAAGAGTTAACCCTAAGACTTCAACTTGTGATTTAAACTTTAGACTGAACGCTAAGACTTAAAATTACGATTTAACATTAAGATTTAACCATAAGGCTTAACCCTAAGACTTCAGGTTAAGTTTTAACCTTAAGACTCAACCCTGAGACTTAGTCGTGAAATTTATCCATAAGACTTATCCCTAAAACTGAAAACTGAGACCTAAACCTAAGATTTAACCTGAAGACTTAACCCTAAAACGTAGCCCTGAGACTTATCCTTGAGCTTTAACCTTGATACTTAATCCTGAGACTTAGCCCTAAGACTTATCCCCAAGACATAACTCTAAGGCTTAACCCTAAGACTTAACCTTAAGGCTCAACCTTAAGACTTAACCCTGAGACTTAACCATAAGACTTATCCTCAAGATTGTACTCTAAGACTTAACCCTAAGACTTAAGATGAAGACTTAACCCTAAGACTCAATCTATGAGATGTAAACTTAAGACTTAATGAACCCTAAGACTCAATCTATGAGATGTAAACTTAAGACTTAACCTTTAGGAATTAACCCTGACACTTAACCTTAAGGCTTAACCCTAAGACTTAAGCTTAAGGTTTAAACTTAAGACTTATCCCTAAGACATAATCCTGAGACTTAACCCTAAGACTTAACCTCAAGTTTAACTTCAAAACTTAACCCTAAGACTGAATCCTAAGACACAACTTGACCACGTAACCCTGAGACTTAACCTTGAGACTTTACCTTGAAATTTAACCCTGGGATTTAACCCTAAGTCTTAATGCTAAGACTTCACTTGAAGATGTACCATTAAGACTTAACCTTAAAGCGTAACCTTAAGATTTACACTCAATACTTAACCCTAAGACTTAACCCTATGATTTAAACTTAAGGTTAAACCTTAAGACAAAACTTGAAGACTTAATTCAAAGACTTATCCCTAAGACTCAACACTGAGACTTAAGCCTAAGATTTAAGACTTAACCCTAAGACTTAGCCCCAAGACTTAAGTCTAAGACTTAAACTTATGAATTAAACTTTAGACTTAACCCTAAGACTCAAGCCATAAGACTTCACCTTAAGACTTAACCTGAAGACTTAACCTTAAAATTTAACCCTAAGACTGAACCCTAAAATATAACTTTTAAGACTTAACAATAAGACTGAACATTAAGACACAACCTTACGACTTCTACCCTGAGACCTAACCTTGAGACTTAACACTGAGATTTAACCCTAAGACTTAACTTTAAGATGTAACATTCGGACTTAACCTTCAAACTTAACCCTAAGCCTCAACCTTAAGAAGTAACTTGAAGACTTAACCCTGAGAATGAACTCTAAGACTTCAACTTAATAATTAACGCTCAGATATAACCCTCAGACTTAAACTTAAGAAATAGCCCTAAGACTTAACCTTAATATTTAACTTGAAGATGTAACCTTAAGGCTTAACCCTAAACTTAACCCTAAGAGTTAACCTTAAGTGTTGACCTTACAGATTTAACCCTAAGAGTTAACCTTAGGACTGAAACGTTAAGACTTAACCCTAAGACTTATCCCCAAGACTTAACTCTAAAGAGTTAACCCTAAGACTTCAACTTGTGATTTAAACTTTAGACTGAACGCTAAGACTTAAAATTACGATTTAACATTAAGATTTAACCATAAGGCTTAACCCTAAGACTTCAGGTTAAGTTTTAACCTTAAGACTCAACCCTGAGACTTAGTCGTGAAATTTATCCATAAGACTTATCCCTAAAACTGAAAACTGAGACTTAAACCTAAGATTTAACCTGAAGACTTAACCCTAAAACGTAGCCCTGAGACTTATCCTTGAGCTTTAACCTTGATACTTAATCCTGAGACTTAGCCCTAAGACTTATCCCCAAGACATAACTCTAAGGCTTAACCCTAAGACTTAACCTTAAGGCTCAACCTTAAGACTTAACATTAAGACTTAACCCTGAGACTTAACCATAAGACTTATCCTCAAGATTGTACTCTAAGACTTAACCCTAAGACTTAAGATGAAGACTTAACCCTAAGACTCAATCTATGAGATGTAAACTTAAGACTTAATTAACCCTAAGACTCAATCTATGAGATGTAAACTTAAGACTTAACCTTTAGGAATTAACCCTGACACTTAACCTTAAGGCTTAACCCTAAGACTTAAGCTTAAGGTTTAAACTTAAAACTTATCCCTAAGACATAATCCTGAGACTTAACCCTAAGACTTAACCTCAAGTTTAACTTCAAAACTTAACCCTAAGACTGAATCCTAGGACACAACTTGACCACGTAACCCTGAGACTTAACCTTGAGACTTTACCTTGAAATTTAACCCTGGGATTTAACCCTAAGTCTTAATGCTAAGACTTAAGATGTACCATTAAGATGTACTTTAAGATGTACCATTAAGACTTAACCTTAAAGCGTAACCTTAAGATTTACACTCAATACTTAACCCTAAGACTTAACCCTATGATTTAAACTTAAGGTTAAACCTTAAGACAAAACTTGAAGACTTAATTCAAAGACTTATCCCTAAGACTCAACACTGAGACGTAAACCTAAGATTTAAGACTTAACCCTAAGACTTAGCCCCAAGACTTAAGTCTAAGACTTCAAGTTATGAATTAAACTTTAGACTTAACCCTAAGACTCAAGCCATAAGACTTCACCTTAAGACTTAACCCGAAGACTTAACCTTAAAATTTAACCCTAAGACTGAACCCTAAAATATAACTTTTAAGACTTAACAATAAGACTGAACATTAAGACACAACCTTACGACTTCTACCCTGAGACCTAACCTTGAGACTTAACACTGAGATTTAACCCTAAGACTTAACTTTAAGATGTAACATTCGGACTTAACCTTAAAACTTAACCCTAAGCCTCAACCTTAAGAAGTAACTTGAAGACTTAACCCTGAGAATGAACTCTAAGACTTCAACTTAATAATTAACGCTCAGATATAACCCTCAGGCTTAAACTTAAGAAATAACCCTAAGACTTAACCTTAATATTTAACTTCGAGATGTAACCTTAAGGCTTAACCCTAAACTTAACCCTAAGAGTTAACCTTAAGTGTTGACCTTACAGATTTAACCCTAAGAGTTAACCTTAGGACTGAAACGTTAAGACTTAACCCTAAGACTTATCCCCAAGACTTAACTCTAAAGAGTTAACCCTAAGACTTCAACTTGTGATTTAAACTTTAGACTGAACGCTAAGACTTAAAATTACGATTTAACATTAAGATTTAACCATAAGACTTAACCCTAAGACTTCAGGTTAAGTTTTAACCTTAAGACTCAACCCTGAGACTTAGTCGTGAAATTTATCCATAAGACTTATCCCTAAAACTGAAAACTGAGACTTAAACCTAAGATTTAACCTGAAGACTTAACCCTAAAACGTAGCCCTGAGACTTATCCTTGAGCTTTAACCTTGATACTTAATCCTGAGACTTAGCCCTAAGACTTATCCCCAAGACATAACTCTAAGGCTTAACCCTAAGACTTAACCTTAAGGCTCAACCTTAAGACTTAACATTAAGACTTAACCCTGAGACTTAACCATAAGACTTATCCTCAAGATTGTACTCTAAGACTTAACCCTAAGACTTAAGATGAAGACTTAACCCTAAGACTCAATCTATGAGATGTAAACTTAAGACTTAACCTTTAGGAATTAACCCTGACACTTAACCTTAAGGCTTAACCCTAAGACTTAAGCTTAAGGTTTAAACTTAAGACTTATCCCTAAGACATAATCCTGAGACTTAACCCTAAGACTTAACCTCAAGTTTAACTTCAAAACTTAACCCTAAGACTGAATCCTAAGACACAACTTGACCACGTAACCCTGAGACTTAACCTTGAGACTTTACCTTGAAATTTAACCCTGGGATTTAACCCTAAGTCTTAATGCTAAGACTTCACTTGAAGATGTACCATTAAGACTTAACCTTAAAGCGTAACCTTAAGATTTACACTCAATACTTAACCCTATGACTTAACCCTATGACTTAAACTTAAGATTAAACCTTAAGACAAAACTTGAAGACTTAATTCAAAGACTTATCCCTAAGACTCAACACTGAGACGTAAACCTAAGATTTAAGACTTAACCCTAAGACTTAGCCCCAAGACTTAAGTCTAAGACTTCAAGTTATGAATTAAACTTTAGACTTAACCCTAAGACTCAAGCCATAAGACTTCACCTTAAGACTTAACCCGAAGACTTAACCTTAAAATTTAACCCTAAGACTGAACCCTAAAATATAACTTTTAAGACTTAACAAAAAGACTGAACATTAAGACACAACCTTACGACTTCTACCCTGAGACCTAACCTTGAGACTTAACACTGAGATTTAACCCTAAGACTTAACTTTAAGATGTAACATTCGGACTTAACCTTAAAACTTAACCCTAAGCCTCAACCTTAAGAAGTAACTTGAAGACTTAACCCTGAGAATGAACTCTAAGACTTCAACTTAATAATTAACGCTCAGATATAACCCTCAGACTTAAACTTAAGAAATAGCCCTAAGACTTAACCTTAATATTTAACTTGAAGATGTAACCTTAAGGCTTAACCCTAAACTTAACCCTAAGAGTTAACCTTAAGTGTTGACCTTACAGATTTAACCCTAAGAGTTAACCTTAGGACTGAAACGTTAAGACTTAACCCTAAGACTTATCCCCAAGACTTAACTCTAAAGAGTTAACCCTAAGACTTCAACTTGTGATTTAAACTTTAGACTGAACGCTAAGACTTAAAATTATGATTTAACATTAAGATTTAACCATAAGACTTAACCCTAAGATTTCAGGTTAAGTTTTAACCTTAAGACTCAACCCTGAGACTTAGTCGTGAAATTTATCCATAAGACTTATCCCTAAAACTGAAAACTGAGACTTAAACCTAAGATTTAACCTGAAGACTTAACCCTAAAACGTAGCCCTGAGACTTATCCTTGAGCTTTAACCTTGATACTTAATCCTGAGACTTAGCCCTAAGACTTATCCCCAAGACATAACTCTAAGGCTTAACCCTAAGACTTAACCTTAAGGCTCAACCTTAAGACTTAACATTAAGACTTGACCCTGAGACTTAACCATAAGACTTATCCTCAAGATTGTACTCTAAGACTTAACCCTAAGACTTAAGATGAAGACTTAACCCTAAGACTCAATCTATGAGATGTAAACTTAAGACTTAACCTTTAGGAATTAACCCTGACACTTAACCTTAAGGCTTAACCCTAAGACTTAAGCTTAAGGTTTAAACTTAAGACTTATCCCTAAGACATAATCCTGAGACTTAACCCTAAGACTTAACCTCAAGTTTAACTTCAAAACTTAACCCTAAGACTGAATCCTAAGACACAACTTGGCCACGTAACCCTGAGACTTAACCTTGAGACTTTACCTTGAAATTTAACCCTGGGATTTAACCCTAAGTCTTAATGCTAAGACTTCACTTGAAGATGTACCATTAAGACTTAACCTTGAAGCGTAACCTTAAGATTTACACTCAATACTTAACCCTAAGACTTAACCCTATGATTTAAACTTAAGGTTAAACCTTAAGACAAAACTTGAAGACTTAATTCAAAGACTTATCCCTAAGACTCAACACTGAGACTTAAACCTAAGATTTAAGACTTAACCCTAAGACTTAGCCCCAAGACTTAAGTCTAAGACTTCAAGTTATGAATTAAACTTTAGACTTAACCCTAAGACTCAAGCCATAAGACTTCACCTTAAGACTTAACCTGAAGACTTAACCTTAAAATTTAACCCTAAGACTGAACCCTAAAATATAACTTTTAAGACTTAACAATAAGACTGAACATTAAGACACAACCTTACGACTTCTACCCTGAGACCTAACCTTGAGACTTAACACTGAGATTTAACCCTAAGACTTAACTTTAAGATGTAACATTCGGACTTAACCTTCAAACTTAACCCTAAGCCTCAACCTTAAGAAGTAACTTGAAGACTTAACCCTGAGAATGAACTCTAAGACTTCAACTTAATAATTAACGCTCAGATATAACCCTCAGACTTAAACTTAAGAAATAGCCCTAAGACTTAACCTTAATATTTAACTTGAAGATGTAACCTTAAGGCTTAACCCTAAACTTAACCCTAAGAGTTAACCTTAAGTGTTGACCTTACAGATTTAACCCTAAGAGTTAACCTTAGGACTGAAACGTTAAGACTTAACCCTAAGACTTATCCCCAAGACTTAACTCTAAAGAGTTAACCCTAAGACTTCAACTTGTGATTTAAACTTTAGACTGAACGCTAAGACTTAAAATTACGATTTAACATTAAGATTTAACCATAAGACTTAACCCTAAGACTTCAGGTTAAGTTTTAACCTTAAGACTCAACCCTGAGACTTAGTCGTGAAATTTATCCATAAGACTTATCCCTAAAACTGAAAACTGAGACTTAAACCTAAGATTTAACCTGAAGACTTAACCCTAAAACGTAGCCCTGAGACTTATCCTTGAGCTTTAACCTTGATACTTAATCCTGAGACTTAGCCCTAAGACTTATCCCCAAGACATAACTCTAAGGCTTAACACTAAGACTTAACCATAAGACTTATCCTCAAGATTGTACTCTAAGACTTAACCCTAAGACTTAAGATGAAGACTTAACCCTAAGACTCAATCTATGAGATGTAAACTTAAGACTTAATTAACCCTAAGACTCAATCTATGAGATGTAAACTTAAGACTTAACCTTTAGGAATTAACCCTGACACTTAACCTTAAGGCTTAACCCTAAGACTTAAGCTTAAGGTTTAAACTTAAGACTTATCCCTAAGACATAATCTTGAGACTTAACCCTAAGACTTAACCTCAAGTTTAACTTCAAAACTTAACCCTAAGACTGAATCCTAAGACACAACTTGGCCACGTAACCCTGAGACTTAACCTTGAGACTTTACCTTGAAATTTAACCCTGGGATTTAACCCTAAGTCTTAATGCTAAGACTTAACTTTAAGATGTACCATTAAGACTTAACCTTGAAGCGTAACCTTAAGATTTACACTCAATACTTAACCCTAAGACTTAACCCTATGATTTAAACTTAAGGTTAAACCTTAAGACAAAACTTGAAGACTTAATTCAAAGACTTATCCCTAAGACTCAACACTGAGACTTAAACCTAAGATTTAAGACTTAACCCTAAGACTTAGCCCCAAGACTTAAGTCTAAGACTTCAAGTTATGAATTAAACTTTAGACTTAACCCTAAGACTCAAGCCATAAGACTTCACCTTAAGACTTAACCTGAAGACTTAACCTTAAAATTTAACCCTAAGACTGAACCCTAAAATATAACTTTTAAGACTTAACAATAAGACTGAACATTAAGACACAACCTTACGACTTCTACCCTGAGACCTAACCTTGAGACTTAACACTGAGATTTAACCCTAAGACTTAACTTTAAGATGTAACATTCGGACTTAACCTTCAAACTTAACCCTAAGCCTCAACCTTAAGAAGTAACTTGAAGACTTAACCCTGAGAATGAACTCTAAGACTTCAACTTAATAATTAACGCTCAGATATAACCCTCAGACTTAAACTTAAGAAATAGCCCTAAGACTTAACCTTAATATTTAACTTGAAGATGTAACCTTAAGGCTTAACCCTAAACTTAACCCTAAGAGTTAACCTTAAGTGTTGACCTTACAGATTTAACCCTAAGAGTTAACCTTAGGACTGAAACGTTAAGACTTAACCCTAAGACTTATCCCCAAGACTTAACTCTAAAGAGTTAACCCTAAGACTTCAACTTGTGATTTAAACTTTAGACTGAACGCTAAGACTTAAAATTACGATTTAACATTAAGATTTAACCATAAGACTTAACCCTAAGACTTCAGGGTAAGTTTTAACCTTAAGACTCAACCCTGAGACTTAGTCGTGAAATTTATCCATAAGACTTATCCCTAAAACTGAAAACTGAGACTTAAACCTAAGATTTAACCTGAAGACTTAACCCTAAAACGTAGCCCTGAGACTTATCCTTGAGCTTTAACCTTGATACTTAATCCTGAGACTTAGCCCTAAGACTTATCCCCAAGACATAACTCTAAGGCTTAACCCTAAGACTTAACCTTAAGGCTCAACCTTAAGACTTAACCCTGAGACTTAACCATAAGACTTATCCTCAAGATTGTACTCTAAGACTTAACCCTAAGACTTAAGATGAAGACTTAACCCTAAGACTCAATCTATGAGATGTAAACTTAAGACTTAATTAACCCTAAGACTCAATCTATGAGATGTAAACTTAAGACTTAACCTTTAGGAATTAACCCTGACACTTAACCTTAAGGCTTAACCCTAAGACTTAAGCTTAAGGTTTAAACTTAAGACTTATCCCTAAGACATAATCCTGAGACTTAACCCTAAGACTTAACCTCAAGTTTAACTTCAAAACTTAACCCTAAGACTGAATCCTAAGACACAACTTGACCACGTAACCCTGAGACTTAACCTTGAGACTTTACCTTGAAATTTAACCCTGGGATTTAACCCTAAGTCTTAATGCTAAGACTTCACTTGAAGATGTACCATTAAGACTTAACCTTGAAGCGTAACATTAAGATTTACACTCAATACTTAACCCTAAGACTTAACCCTATGATTTAAACTTAAGGTTAAACCTTAAGACAAAACTTGAAGACTTAATTCAAAGACTTATCCCTAAGACTCAACACTGAGACTTAAGCCTAAGATTTAAGACTTAACCCTAAGACTTAGCCCCAAGACTTAAGTCTAAGACTTAAACTTATGAATTAAACTTTAGACTTAACCCTAAGACTCAAGCCATAAGACTTCACCTTAAGACTTAACCTGAAGACTTAACCTTAAAATTTAACCCTAAGACTGAACCCTAAAATATAACTTTTAAGACTTAACAATAAGACTGAACATTAAGACACAACCTTACGACTTCTACCCTGAGACCTAAGCTTGAGACTTAACACTGAGATTTAACCCTAAGACTTAACTTTAAGATGTAACATTCGGACTTAACCTTCAAACTTAACCCTAAGCCTCAACCTTAAGAAGTAACTTGAAGACTTAACCCTGAGAATGAACTCTAAGACTTCAACTTAATAATTAACGCTCAGATATAACCCTCAGACTTAAACTTAAGAAATAGCCCTAAGACTTAACCTTAATATTTAACTTGAAGATGTAACCTTAAGGCTTAACCCTAAACTTAACCCTAAGAGTTAACCTTAAGTGTTGACCTTACAGATTTAACCCTAAGAGTTAACCTTAGGACTGAAACGTTAAGACTTAACCCTAAGACTTATCCCCAAGACTTAACTCTAAAGAGTTAACCCTAAGACTTCAACTTGTGATTTAAACTTTAGACTGAACGCTAAGACTTAAAATTACGATTTAACATTAAGATTTAACCATAAGGCTTAACCCTAAGACTTCAGGTTAAGTTTTAACCTTAAGACTCAACCCTGAGACTTAGTCGTGAAATTTATCCATAAGACTTATCCCTAAAACTGAAAACTGAGACCTAAACCTAAGATTTAACCTGAAGACTTAACCCTAAAACGTAGCCCTGAGACTTATCCTTGAGCTTTAACCTTGATACTTAATCCTGAGACTTAGCCCTAAGACTTATCCCCAAGACATAACTCTAAGGCTTAACCCTAAGACTTAACCTTAAGGCTCAACCTTAAGACTTAACATTAAGACTTAACCCTGAGACTTAACCATAAGACTTATCCTCAAGATTGTACTCTAAGACTTAACCCTAAGACTTAAGATGAAGACTTAACCCTAAGACTCAATCTATGAGATGTAAACTTAAGACTTAATTAACCCTAAGACTCAATCTATGAGATGTAAACTTAAGACTTAACCTTTAGGAATTAACCCTGACACTTAACCTTAAGGCTTAACCCTAAGACTTAAGCTTAAGGTTTAAACTTAAGACTTATCCCTAAGACATAATCCTGAGACTTAACCCTAAGACTTAACCTCAAGTTTAACTTCAAAACTTAACCCTAAGACTGAATCCTAAGACACAACTTGGCCACGTAACCCTGAGACTTAACCTTGAGACTTTACCTTGAAATTTAACCCTGGGATTTAACCCTAAGTCTTAATGCTAAGACTTAACTTTAAGATGTACCATTAAGACTTAACCTTGAAGCGTAACCTTAAGATTTACACACAATACTTAACCCTAAGACTTAACCCTATGATTTAAACTTAAGGTTAAACCTTAAGACAAAACTTGAAGACTTAATTCAAAGACTTATCCCTAAGACTCAACACTGAGACTTAAACCTAAGATTTAAGACTTAACCCTAAGACTTAGCCCCAAGACTTAAGTCTAAGACTTAAACTTATGAATTAAACTTTAGACTTAACCCTAAGACTCAAGCCATAAGACTTCACCTTAAGACTTAACCTGAAGACTTAACCTTAAAATTTAACCCTAAGACTGAACCCTAAAATATAACTTTTAAGACTTAACAATAAGACTGAACATTAAGACACAACCTTACGACTTCTACCCTGAGACCTAAGCTTGAGACTTAACACTGAGATTTAACCCTAAGACTTAACTTTAAGATGTAACATTCGGACTTAACCTTCAAACTTAACCCTAAGCCTCAACCTTAAGAAGTAACTTGAAGACTTAACCCTGAGAATGAACTCTAAGACTTCAACTTAATAATTAACGCTCAGATATAACCCTCAGGCTTAAACTTAAGAAATAGCCCTAAGACTTAACCTTAATATTTAACTTGAAGATGTAACCTTAAGGCTTAACCCTAAACTTAACCCTAAGAGTTAACCTTAAGTGTTGACCTTACAGATTTAACCCTAAGAGTTAACCTTAGGACTGAAACGTTAAGACTTAACCCTAAGACTTATCCCCAAGACTTAACTCTAAAGAGTTAACCCTAAGACTTCAACTTGTGATTTAAACTTTAGACTGAACGCTAAGACTTAAAATTACGATTTAACATTAAGATTTAACCATAAGGCTTAACCCTAAGACTTCAGGTTAAGTTTTAACCTTAAGACTCAACCCTGAGACTTAGTCGTGAAATTTATCCATAAGACTTATCCCTAAAACTGAAAACTGAGACTTAAACCTAAGATTTAACCTGAAGACTTAACCCTAAAACGTAGCCCTGAGACTTATCCTTGAGCTTTAACCTTGATACTTAATCCTGAGACTTAGCCCTAAGACTTATCCCCAAGACATAACTCTAAGGCTTAACCCTAAGACTTAACCTTAAGGCTCAACCTTAAGACTTAACCCTGAGACTTAACCATAAGACTTATCCTCAAGATTGTACTCTAAGACTTAACCCTAAGACTTAAGATGAAGACTTAACCCTAAGACTCAATCTATGAGATGTAAACTTAAGACTTAATTAACCCTAAGACTCAATCTATGAGATGTAAACTTAAGACTTAACCTTTAGGAATTAACCCTGACACTTAACCTTAAGGCTTAACCCTAAGACTTAAGCTTAAGGTTTAAACTTAAGACTTATCCCTAAGACATAATCCTGAGACTTAACCCTAAGACTTAACCTCAAGTTTAACTTCAAAACTTAACCCTAAGACTGAATCCTAAGACACAACTTGGCCACGTAACCCTGAGACTTAACCTTGAGACTTTACCTTGAAATTTAACCCTGGGATTTAACCCTAAGTCTTAATGCTAAGACTTCACTTGAAGATGTACCATTAAGACTTAACCTTAAAGCGTAACCTTAAGATTTACACTCAATACTTAACCCTAAGACTTAACCCTATGATTTAAACTTAAGGTTAAACCTTAAGACAAAACTTGAAGACTTAATTCAAAGACTTATCCCTAAGACTCAACACTGAGACTTAAGCCTAAGATTTAAGACTTAACCCTAAGACTTAGCCCCAAGACTTAAGTCTAAGACTTAAACTTATGAATTAAACTTTAGACTTAACCCTAAGACTCAAGCCATAAGACTTCACCTTAAGACTTAACCTGAAGACTTAACCTTAAAATTTAACCCTAAGACTGAACCCTAAAATATAACTTTTAAGACTTAACAATAAGACTGAACATTAAGACACAACCTTACGACTTCTACCCTGAGACCTAAGCTTGAGACTTAACACTGAGATTTAACCCTAAGACTTAACTTTAAGATGTAACATTCGGACTTAACCTTCAAACTTAACCCTAAGCCTCAACCTTAAGAAGTAACTTGAAGACTTAACCCTGAGAATGAACTCTAAGACTTCAACTTAATAATTAACGCTCAGATATAACCCTCAGGCTTAAACTTAAGAAATAGCCCTAAGACTTAACCTTAATATTTAACTTGAAGATGTAACCTTAAGGCTTAACCCTAAACTTAACCCTAAGAGTTAACCTTAAGTGTTGACCTTACAGATTTAACCCTAAGAGTTAACCTTAGGACTGAAACGTTAAGACTTAACCCTAAGACTTATCCCCAAGACTTAACTCTAAAGAGTTAACCCTAAGACTTCAACTTGTGATTTAAACTTTAGACTGAACGCTAAGACTTAAAATTACGATTTAACATTAAGATTTAACCATAAGACTTAACCCTAAGACTTCAGGTTAAGTTTTAACCTTAAGACTCAACCCTGAGACTTAGTCGTGAAATTTATCCATAAGACTTATCCCTAAAACTGAAAACTGAGACCTAAACCTAAGATTTAACCTGAAGACTTAACCCTAAAACGTAGCCCTGAGACTTATCCTTGAGCTTTAACCTTGATACTTAATCCTGAGACTTAGCCCTAAGACTTATCCCCAAGACATAACTCTAAGGCTTAACCCTAAGACTTAACCTTAAGGCTCAACCTTAAGACTTAACCCTGAGACTTAACCATAAGACTTATCCTCAAGATTGTACTCTAAGACTTAACCCTAAGACTTAAGATGAAGACTTAACCCTAAGACTCAATCTATGAGATGTAAACTTAAGACTTAATTAACCCTAAGACTCAATCTATGAGATGTAAACTTAAGACTTAACCTTTAGGAATTAACCCTGACACTTAACCTTAAGGCTTAACCCTAAGACTTAAGCTTAAGGTTTAAACTTAAGACTTATCCCTAAGACATAATCCTGAGACTTAACCCTAAGACTTAACCTCAAGTTTAACTTCAAAACTTAACCCTAAGACTGAATCCTAAGACACAACTTGGCCACGTAACCCTGAGACTTAACCTTGAGACTTTACCTTGAAATTTAACCCTGGGATTTAACCCTAAGTCTTAATGCTAAGACTTAACTTTAAGATGTACCATTAAGACTTAACCTTGAAGCGTAACCTTAAGATTTACACTCAATACTTAACCCTAAGACTTAACCCTATGATTTAAACTTAAGGTTAAACCTTAAGACAAAACTTGAAGACTTAATTCAAAGACTTATCCCTAAGACTCAACACTGAGACTTAAACCTAAGATTTAAGACTTAACCCTAAGACTTAGCCCCAAGACTTAAGTCTAAGACTTCAAGTTATGAATTAAACTTTAGACTTAACCCTAAGACTCAAGCCATAAGACTTCACCTTAAGACTTAACCTGAAGACTTAACCTTAAAATTTAACCCTAAGACTGAACCCTAAAATATAACTTTTAAGACTTAACAATAAGACTGAACATTAAGACACAACCTTACGACTTCTACCCTGAGACCTAAGCTTGAGACTTAACACTGAGATTTAACCCTAAGACTTAACTTTAAGATGTAACATTCGGACTTAACCTTCAAACTTAACCCTAAGCCTCAACCTTAAGAAGTAACTTGAAGACTTAACCCTGAGAATGAACTCTAAGACTTCAACTTAATAATTAACGCTCAGATATAACCCTCAGACTTAAACTTAAGAAATAGCCCTAAGACTTAACCTTAATATTTAACTTGAAGATGTAACCTTAAGGCTTAACCCTAAACTTAACCCTAAGAGTTAACCTTAAGTGTTGACCTTACAGATTTAACCCTAAGAGTTAACCTTAGGACTGAAACGTTAAGACTTAACCCTAAGACTTATCCCCAAGACTTAACTCTAAAGAGTTAACCCTAAGACTTCAACTTGTGATTTAAACTTTAGACTGAACGCTAAGACTTAAAATTACGATTTAACATTAAGATTTAACCATAAGACTTAACCCTAAGACTTCAGGTTAAGTTTTAACCTTAAGACTCAACCCTGAGACTTAGTCGTGAAATTTATCCATAAGACTTATCCCTAAAACTGAAAACTGAGACTTAAACCTAAGATTTAACCTGAAGACTTAACCCTAAAACGTAGCCCTGAGACTTATCCTTGAGCTTTAACCTTGATACTTAATCCTGAGACTTAGCCCTAAGACTTATCCCCAAGACATAACTCTAAGGCTTAACCCTAAGACTTAACCTTAAGGCTCAACCTTAAGACTTAACCCTGAGACTTAACCATAAGACTTATCCTCAAGATTGTACTCTAAGACTTAACCCTAAGACTTAAGATGAAGACTTAACCCTAAGACTCAATCTATGAGATGTAAACTTAAGACTTAATTAACCCTAAGACTCAATCTATGAGATGTAAACTTAAGACTTAACCTTTAGGAATTAACCCTGACACTTAACCTTAAGGCTTAACCCTAAGACTTAAGCTTAAGGTTTAAACTTAAGACTTATCCCTAAGACATAATCCTGAGACTTAACCCTAAGACTTAACCTCAAGTTTAACTTCAAAACTTAACCCTAAGACTGAATCCTAAGACACAACTTGACCACGTAACCCTGAGACTTAACCTTGAGACTTTACCTTGAAATTTAACCCTGGGATTTAACCCTAAGTCTTAATGCTAAGACTTCACTTGAAGATGTACCATTAAGACTTAACCTTAAAGCGTAACCTTAAGATTTACACTCAATACTTAACCCTAAGACTTAACCCTATGATTTAAACTTAAGGTTAAACCTTAAGACAAAACTTGAAGACTTAATTCAAAGACTTATCCCTAAGACTCAACACTGAGACTTAAGCCTAAGATTTAAGACTTAACCCTAAGACTTAGCCCCAAGACTTAAGTCTAAGACTTAAACTTATGAATTAAACTTTAGACTTAACCCTAAGACTCAAGCCATAAGACTTCACCTTAAGACTTAACCTGAAGACTTAACCTTAAAATTTAACCCTAAGACTGAACCCTAAAATATAACTTTTAAGACTTAACAATAAGACTGAACATTAAGACACAACCTTACGACTTCTACCCTGAGACCTAACCTTGAGACTTAACACTGAGATTTAACCCTAAGACTTAACTTTAAGATGTAACATTCGGACTTAACCTTCAAACTTAACCCTAAGCCTCAACCTTAAGAAGTAACTTGAAGACTTAACCCTGAGAATGAACTCTAAGACTTCAACTTAATAATTAACGCTCAGATATAACCCTCAGGCTTAAACTTAAGAAATAGCCCTAAGACTTAACCTTAATATTTAACTTGAAGATGTAACCTTAAGGCTTAACCCTAAACTTAACCCTAAGAGTTAACCTTAAGTGTTGACCTTACAGATTTAACCCTAAGAGTTAACCTTAGGACTGAAACGTTAAGACTTAACCCTAAGACTTATCCCCAAGACTTAACTCTAAAGAGTTAACCCTAAGACTTCAACTTGTGATTTAAACTTTAGACTGAACGCTAAGACTTAAAATTACGATTTAACATTAAGATTTAACCATAAGGCTTAACCCTAAGACTTCAGGTTAAGTTTTAACCTTAAGACTCAACCCTGAGACTTAGTCGTGAAATTTATCCATAAGACTTATCCCTAAAACTGAAAACTGAGACCTAAACCTAAGATTTAACCTGAAGACTTAACCCTAAAACGTAGCCCTGAGACTTATCCTTGAGCTTTAACCTTGATACTTAATCCTGAGACTTAGCCCTAAGACTTATCCCCAAGACATAACTCTAAGGCTTAACCCTAAGACTTAACCTTAAGGCTCAACCTTAAGACTTAACCCTGAGACTTAACCATAAGACTTATCCTCAAGATTGTACTCTAAGACTTAACCCTAAGACTTAAGATGAAGACTTAACCCTAAGACTCAATCTATGAGATGTAAACTTAAGACTTAATTAACCCTAAGACTCAATCTATGAGATGTAAACTTAAGACTTAACCTTTAGGAATTAACCCTGACACTTAACCTTAAGGCTTAACCCTAAGACTTAAGCTTAAGGTTTAAACTTAAGACTTATCCCTAAGACATAATCCTGAGACTTAACCCTAAGACTTAACCTCAAGTTTAACTTCAAAACTTAACCCTAAGACTGAATCCTAAGACACAACTTGACCACGTAACCCTGAGACTTAACCTTGAGACTTTACCTTGAAATTTAACCCTGGGATTTAACCCTAAGTCTTAATGCTAAGACTTCACTTGAAGATGTACCATTAAGACTTAACCTTAAAGCGTAACCTTAAGATTTACACTCAATACTTAACCCTAAGACTTAACCCTATGATTTAAACTTAAGGTTAAACCTTAAGACAAAACTTGAAGACTTAATTCAAAGACTTATCCCTAAGACTCAACACTGAGACTTAAGCCTAAGATTTAAGACTTAACCCTAAGACTTAGCCCCAAGACTTAAGTCTAAGACTTCAAGTTATGAATTAAACTTTAGACTTAACCCTAAGACTCAAGCCATAAGACTTCACCTTAAGACTTAACCTGAAGACTTAACCTTAAAATTTAACCCTAAGACTGAACCCTAAAATATAACTTTTAAGACTTAACAATAAGACTGAACATTAAGACACAACCTTACGACTTCTACCCTGAGACCTAAGCTTGAGACTTAACACTGAGATTTAACCCTAAGACTTAACTTTAAGATGTAACATTCGGACTTAACCTTCAAACTTAACCCTAAGCCTCAACCTTAAGAAGTAACTTGAAGACTTAACCCTGAGAATGAACTCTAAGACTTCAACTTAATAATTAACGCTCAGATATAACCCTCAGACTTAAACTTAAGAAATAGCCCTAAGACTTAACCTTAATATTTAACTTGAAGATGTAACCTTAAGGCTTAACCCTAAACTTAACCCTAAGAGTTAACCTTAAGTGTTGACCTTACAGATTTAACCCTAAGAGTTAACCTTAGGACTGAAACGTTAAGACTTAACCCTAAGACTTATCCCCAAGACTTAACTCTAAAGAGTTAACCCTAAGACTTCAACTTGTGATTTAAACTTTAGACTGAACGCTAAGACTTAAAATTACGATTTAACATTAAGATTTAACCATAAGGCTTAACCCTAAGACTTCAGGTTAAGTTTTAACCTTAAGACTCAACCCTGAGACTTAGTCGTGAAATTTATCCATAAGACTTATCCCTAAAACTGAAAACTGAGACCTAAACCTAAGATTTAACCTGAAGACTTAACCCTAAAACGTAGCCCTGAGACTTATCCTTGAGCTTTAACCTTGATACTTAATCCTGAGACTTAGCCCTAAGACTTATCCCCAAGACATAACTCTAAGGCTTAACCCTAAGACTTAACCTTAAGGCTCAACCTTAAGACTTAACCCTGAGACTTAACCATAAGACTTATCCTCAAGATTGTACTCTAAGACTTAACCCTAAGACTTAAGATGAAGACTTAACCCTAAGACTCAATCTATGAGATGTAAACTTAAGACTTAATTAACCCTAAGACTCAATCTATGAGATGTAAACTTAAGACTTAACCTTTAGGAATTAACCCTGACACTTAACCTTAAGGCTTAACCCTAAGACTTAAGCTTAAGGTTTAAACTTAAGACTTATCCCTAAGACATAATCCTGAGACTTAACCCTAAGACTTAACCTCAAGTTTAACTTCAAAACTTAACCCTAAGACTGAATCCTAAGACACAACTTGACCACGTAACCCTGAGACTTAACCTTGAGACTTTACCTTGAAATTTAACCCTGGGATTTAACCCTAAGTCTTAATGCTAAGACTTCACTTGAAGATGTACCATTAAGACTTAACCTTAAAGCGTAACCTTAAGATTTACACTCAATACTTAACCCTAAGACTTAACCCTATGATTTAAACTTAAGGTTAAACCTTAAGACAAAACTTGAAGACTTAATTCAAAGACTTATCCCTAAGACTCAACACTGAGACTTAAGCCTAAGATTTAAGACTTAACCCTAAGACTTAGCCCCAAGACTTAAGTCTAAGACTTAAACTTATGAATTAAACTTTAGACTTAACCCTAAGACTCAAGCCATAAGACTTCACCTTAAGACTTAACCTGAAGACTTAACCTTAAAATTTAACCGTAAGACTGAACCCTAAAATATAACTTTTAAGACTTAACAATAAGACTGAACATTAAGACACAACCTTACGACTTCTACCCTGAGACCTAACCTTGAGACTTAACACTGAGATTTAACCCTAAGACTTAACTTTAAGATGTAACATTCGGACTTAACCTTCAAACTTAACCCTAAGCCTCAACCTTAAGAAGTAACTTGAAGACTTAACCCTGAGAATGAACTCTAAGACTTCAACTTAATAATTAACGCTCAGATATAACCCTCAGACTTAAACTTAAGAAATAGCCCTAAGACTTAACCTTAATATTTAACTTGAAGATGTAACCTTAAGGCTTAACCCTAAACTTAACCCTAAGAGTTAACCTTAAGTGTTGACCTTACAGATTTAACCCTAAGAGTTAACCTTAGGACTGAAACGTTAAGACTTAACCCTAAGACTTATCCCCAAGACTTAACTCTAAAGAGTTAACCCTAAGACTTCAACTTGTGATTTAAACTTTAGACTGAACGCTAAGACTTAAAATTACGATTTAACATTAAGATTTAACCATAAGGCTTAACCCTAAGACTTCAGGTTAAGTTTTAACCTTAAGACTCAACCCTGAGACTTAGTCGTGAAATTTATCCATAAGACTTATCCCTAAAACTGAAAACTGAGACCTAAACCTAAGATTTAACCTGAAGACTTAACCCTAAAACGTAGCCCTGAGACTTATCCTTGAGCTTTAACCTTGATACTTAATCCTGAGACTTAGCCCTAAGACTTATCCCCAAGACATAACTCTAAGGCTTAACCCTAAGACTTAACCTTAAGGCTCAACCTTAAGACTTAACCCTGAGACTTAACCATAAGACTTATCCTCAAGATTGTACTCTAAGACTTAACCCTAAGACTTAAGATGAAGACTTAACCCTAAGACTCAATCTATGAGATGTAAACTTAAGACTTAATTAACCCTAAGACTCAATCTATGAGATGTAAACTTAAGACTTAACCTTTAGGAATTAACCCTGACACTTAACCTTAAGGCTTAACCCTAAGACTTAAGCTTAAGGTTTAAACTTAAGACTTATCCCTAAGACATAATCCTGAGACTTAACCCTAAGACTTAACCTCAAGTTTAACTTCAAAACTTAACCCTAAGACTGAATCCTAAGACACAACTTGACCACGTAACCCTGAGACTTAACCTTGAGACTTTACCTTGAAATTTAACCCTGGGATTTAACCCTAAGTCTTAATGCTAAGACTTCACTTGAAGATGTACCATTAAGACTTAACCTTAAAGCGTAACCTTAAGATTTACACTCAATACTTAACCCTAAGACTTAACCCTATGATTTAAACTTAAGGTTAAACCTTAAGACAAAACTTGAAGACTTAATTCAAAGACTTATCCCTAAGACTCAACACTGAGACTTAAGCCTAAGATTTAAGACTTAACCCTAAGACTTAGCCCCAAGACTTAAGTCTAAGACTTAAACTTATGAATTAAACTTTAGACTTAACCCTAAGACTCAAGCCATAAGACTTCACCTTAAGACTTAACCTGAAGACTTAACCTTAAAATTTAACCGTAAGACTGAACCCTAAAATATAACTTTTAAGACTTAACAATAAGACTGAACATTAAGACACAACCTTACGACTTCTACCCTGAGACCTAACCTTGAGACTTAACACTGAGATTTAACCCTAAGACTTAACTTTAAGATGTAACATTCGGACTTAACCTTCAAACTTAACCCTAAGCCTCAACCTTAAGAAGTAACTTGAAGACTTAACCCTGAGAATGAACTCTAAGACTTCAACTTAATAATTAACGCTCAGATATAACCCTCAGACTTAAACTTAAGAAATAGCCCTAAGACTTAACCTTAATATTTAACTTGAAGATGTAACCTTAAGGCTTAACCCTAAACTTAACCCTAAGAGTTAACCTTAAGTGTTGACCTTACAGATTTAACCCTAAGAGTTAACCTTAGGACTGAAACGTTAAGACTTAACCCTAAGACTTATCCCCAAGACTTAACTCTAAAGAGTTAACCCTAAGACTTCAACTTGTGATTTAAACTTTAGACTGAACGCTAAGACTTAAAATTACGATTTAACATTAAGATTTAACCATAAGGCTTAACCCTAAGACTTCAGGTTAAGTTTTAACCTTAAGACTCAACCCTGAGACTTAGTCGTGAAATTTATCCATAAGACTTATCCCTAAAACTGAAAACTGAGACCTAAACCTAAGATTTAACCTGAAGACTTAACCCTAAAACGTAGCCCTGAGACTTATCCTTGAGCTTTAACCTTGATACTTAATCCTGAGACTTAGCCCTAAGACTTATCCCCAAGACATAACTCTAAGGCTTAACCCTAAGACTTAACCTTAAGGCTCAACCTTAAGACTTAACCCTGAGACTTAACCATAAGACTTATCCTCAAGATTGTACTCTAAGACTTAACCCTAAGACTTAAGATGAAGACTTAACCCTAAGACTCAATCTATGAGATGTAAACTTAAGACTTAATTAACCCTAAGACTCAATCTATGAGATGTAAACTTAAGACTTAACCTTTAGGAATTAACCCTGACACTTAACCTTAAGGCTTAACCCTAAGACTTAAGCTTAAGGTTTAAACTTAAGACTTATCCCTAAGACATAATCCTGAGACTTAACCCTAAGACTTAACCTCAAGTTTAACTTCAAAACTTAACCCTAAGACTGAATCCTAAGACACAACTTGACCACGTAACCCTGAGACTTAACCTTGAGACTTTACCTTGAAATTTAACCCTGGGATTTAACCCTAAGTCTTAATGCTAAGACTTCACTTGAAGATGTACCATTAAGACTTAACCTTAAAGCGTAACCTTAAGATTTACACTCAATACTTAACCCTAAGACTTAACCCTATGATTTAAACTTAAGGTTAAACCTTAAGACAAAACTTGAAGACTTAATTCAAAGACTTATCCCTAAGACTCAACACTGAGACTTAAGCCTAAGATTTAAGACTTAACCCTAAGACTTAGCCCCAAGACTTAAGTCTAAGACTTAAACTTATGAATTAAACTTTAGACTTAACCCTAAGACTCAAGCCATAAGACTTCACCTTAAGACTTAACCTGAAGACTTAACCTTAAAATTTAACCCTAAGACTGAACCCTAAAATATAACTTTTAAGACTTAACAATAAGACTGAACATTAAGACACAACCTTACGACTTCTACCCTGAGACCTAACCTTGAGACTTAACACTGAGATTTAACCCTAAGACTTAACTTTAAGATGTAACATTCGGACTTAACCTTCAAACTTAACCCTAAGCCTCAACCTTAAGAAGTAACTTGAAGACTTAACCCTGAGAATGAACTCTAAGACTTCAACTTAATAATTAACGCTCAGATATAACCCTCAGACTTAAACTTAAGAAATAGCCCTAAGACTTAACCTTAATATTTAACTTGAAGATGTAACCTTAAGGCTTAACCCTAAACTTAACCCTAAGAGTTAACCTTAAGTGTTGACCTTACAGATTTAACCCTAAGAGTTAACCTTAGGACTGAAACGTTAAGACTTAACCCTAAGACTTATCCCCAAGACTTAACTCTAAAGAGTTAACCCTAAGACTTCAACTTGTGATTTAAACTTTAGACTGAACGCTAAGACTTAAAATTACGATTTAACATTAAGATTTAACCATAAGGCTTAACCCTAAGACTTCAGGTTAAGTTTTAACCTTAAGACTCAACCCTGAGACTTAGTCGTGAAATTTATCCATAAGACTTATCCCTAAAACTGAAAACTGAGACCTAAACCTAAGATTTAACCTGAAGACTTAACCCTAAAACGTAGCCCTGAGACTTATCCTTGAGCTTTAACCTTGATACTTAATCCTGAGACTTAGCCCTAAGACTTATCCCCAAGACATAACTCTAAGGCTTAACCCTAAGACTTAACCTTAAGGCTCAACCTTAAGACTTAACCCTGAGACTTAACCATAAGACTTATCCTCAAGATTGTACTCTAAGACTTAACCCTAAGACTTAAGATGAAGACTTAACCCTAAGACTCAATCTATGAGATGTAAACTTAAGACTTAATTAACCCTAAGACTCAATCTATGAGATGTAAACTTAAGACTTAACCTTTAGGAATTAACCCTGACACTTAACCTTAAGGCTTAACCCTAAGACTTAAGCTTAAGGTTTAAACTTAAGACTTATCCCTAAGACATAATCCTGAGACTTAACCCTAAGACTTAACCTCAAGTTTAACTTCAAAACTTAACCCTAAGACTGAATCCTAAGACACAACTTGACCACGTAACCCTGAGACTTAACCTTGAGACTTTACCTTGAAATTTAACCCTGGGATTTAACCCTAAGTCTTAATGCTAAGACTTCACTTGAAGATGTACCATTAAGACTTAACCTTAAAGCGTAACCTTAAGATTTACACTCAATACTTAACCCTAAGACTTAACCCTATGATTTAAACTTAAGGTTAAACCTTAAGACAAAACTTGAAGACTTAATTCAAAGACTTATCCCTAAGACTCAACACTGAGACTTAAGCCTAAGATTTAAGACTTAACCCTAAGACTTAGCCCCAAGACTTAAGTCTAAGACTTCAAGTTATGAATTAAACTTTAGACTTAACCCTAAGACTCAAGCCATAAGACTTCACCTTAAGACTTAACCTGAAGACTTAACCTTAAAATTTAACCCTAAGACTGAACCCTAAAATATAACTTTTAAGACTTAACAATAAGACTGAACATTAAGACACAACCTTACGACTTCTACCCTGAGACCTAACCTTGAGACTTAACACTGAGATTTAACCCTAAGACTTAACTTTAAGATGTAACATTCGGACTTAACCTTCAAACTTAACCCTAAGCCTCAACCTTAAGAAGTAACTTGAAGACTTAACCCTGAGAATGAACTCTAAGACTTCAACTTAATAATTAACGCTCAGATATAACCCTCAGACTTAAACTTAAGAAATAGCCCTAAGACTTAACCTTAATATTTAACTTGAAGATGTAACCTTAAGGCTTAACCCTAAACTTAACCCTAAGAGTTAACCTTAAGTGTTGACCTTACAGATTTAACCCTAAGAGTTAACCTTAGGACTGAAACGTTAAGACTTAACCCTAAGACTTATCCCCAAGACTTAACTCTAAAGAGTTAACCCTAAGACTTCAACTTGTGATTTAAACTTTAGACTGAACGCTAAGACTTAAAATTACGATTTAACATTAAGATTTAACCATAAGACTTAACCCTAAGACTTCAGGTTAAGTTTTAACCTTAAGACTCAACCCTGAGACTTAGTCGTGAAATTTATCCATAAGACTTATCCCTAAAACTGAAAACTGAGACCTAAACCTAAGATTTAACCTGAAGACTTAACCCTAAAACGTAGCCCTGAGACTTATCCTTGAGCTTTAACCTTGATACTTAATCCTGAGACTTAGCCCTAAGACTTATCCCCAAGACATAACTCTAAGGCTTAACCCTAAGACTTAACCTTAAGGCTCAACCTTAAGACTTAACCCTGAGACTTAACCATAAGACTTATCCTCAAGATTGTACTCTAAGACTTAACCCTAAGACTTAAGATGAAGACTTAACCCTAAGACTCAATCTATGAGATGTAAACTTAAGACTTAATTAACCCTAAGACTCAATCTATGAGATGTAAACTTAAGACTTAACCTTTAGGAATTAACCCTGACACTTAACCTTAAGGCTTAACCCTAAGACTTAAGCTTAAGGTTTAAACTTAAGACTTATCCCTAAGACATAATCCTGAGACTTAACCCTAAGACTTAACCTCAAGTTTAACTTCAAAACTTAACCCTAAGACTGAATCCTAAGACACAACTTGACCACGTAACCCTGAGACTTAACCTTGAGACTTTACCTTGAAATTTAACCCTGGGATTTAACCCTAAGTCTTAATGCTAAGACTTCACTTGAAGATGTACCATTAAGACTTAACCTTAAAGCGTAACCTTAAGATTTACACTCAATACTTAACCCTAAGACTTAACCCTATGATTTAAACTTAAGGTTAAACCTTAAGACAAAACTTGAAGACTTAATTCAAAGACTTATCCCTAAGACTCAACACTGAGACTTAAGCCTAAGATTTAAGACTTAACCCTAAGACTTAGCCCCAAGACTTAAGTCTAAGACTTAAACTTATGAATTAAACTTTAGACTTAACCCTAAGACTCAAGCCATAAGACTTCACCTTAAGACTTAACCTGAAGACTTAACCTTAAAATTTAACCCTAAGACTGAACCCTAAAATATAACTTTTAAGACTTAACAATAAGACTGAACATTAAGACACAACCTTACGACTTCTACCCTGAGACCTAACCTTGAGACTTAACACTGAGATTTAACCCTAAGACTTAACTTTAAGATGTAACATTCGGACTTAACCTTCAAACTTAACCCTAAGCCTCAACCTTAAGAAGTAACTTGAAGACTTAACCCTGAGAATGAACTCTAAGACTTCAACTTAATAATTAACGCTCAGATATAACCCTCAGACTTAAACTTAAGAAATAGCCCTAAGACTTAACCTTAATATTTAACTTGAAGATGTAACCTTAAGGCTTAACCCTAAACTTAACCCTAAGAGTTAACCTTAAGTGTTGACCTTACAGATTTAACCCTAAGAGTTAACCTTAGGACTGAAACGTTAAGACTTAACCCTAAGACTTATCCCCAAGACTTAACTCTAAAGAGTTAACCCTAAGACTTCAACTTGTGATTTAAACTTTAGACTGAACGCTAAGACTTAAAATTACGATTTAACATTAAGATTTAACCATAAGGCTTAACCCTAAGACTTCAGGTTAAGTTTTAACCTTAAGACTCAACCCTGAGACTTAGTCGTGAAATTTATCCATAAGACTTATCCCTAAAACTGAAAACTGAGACTTAAACCTAAGATTTAACCTGAAGACTTAACCCTAAAACGTAGCCCTGAGACTTATCCTTGAGCTTTAACCTTGATACTTAATCCTGAGACTTAGCCCTAAGACTTATCCCCAAGACATAACTCTAAGGCTTAACCCTAAGACTTAACCTTAAGGCTCAACCTTAAGACTTAACCCTGAGACTTAACCATAAGACTTATCCTCAAGATTGTACTCTAAGACTTAACCCTAAGACTTAAGATGAAGACTTAACCCTAAGACTCAATCTATGAGATGTAAACTTAAGACTTAATTAACCCTAAGGCTCAATCTATGAGATGTAAACTTAAGACTTAACCTTTAGGAATTAACCCTGACACTTAACCTTAAGGCTTAACCCTAAGACTTAAGCTTAAGGTTTAAACTTAAGACTTATCCCTAAGACATAATCCTGAGACTTAACCCTAAGACTTAACCTCAAGTTTAACTTCAAAACTTAACCCTAAGACTGAATCCTAAGACACAACTTGACCACGTAACCCTGAGACTTAACCTTGAGACTTTACCTTGAAATTTAACCCTGGGATTTAACCCTAAGTCTTAATGCTAAGACTTAACTTGAAGATGTACCATTAAGACTTAACCTTAAAGCGTAACCTTAAGATTTACACTCAATACTTAACCCTAAGACTTAACCCTATGATTTAAACTTAAGGTTAAACCTTAAGACAAAACTTGAAGACTTAATTCAAAGACTTATCCCTAAGACTCAACACTGAGACTTAAGCCTAAGATTTAAGACTTAACCCTAAGACTTAGCCCCAAGACTTAAGTCTAAGACTTCAAGTTATGAATTAAACTTTAGACTTAACCCTAAGACTCAAGCCATAAGACTTCACCTTAAGACTTAACCTGAAGACTTAACCTTAAAATTTAACCGTAAGACTGAACCCTAAAATATAACTTTTAAGACTTAACAATAAGACTGAACATTAAGACACAACCTTACGACTTCTACCCTGAGACCTAACCTTGAGACTTAACACTGAGATTTAACCCTAAGACTTAACTTTAAGATGTAACATTCGGACTTAACCTTCAAACTTAACCCTAAGCCTCAACCTTAAGAAGTAACTTGAAGACTTAACCCTGAGAATGAACTCTAAGACTTCAACTTAATAATTAACGCTCAGATATAACCCTCAGACTTAAACTTAAGAAATAGCCCTAAGACTTAACCTTAATATTTAACTTGAAGATGTAACCTTAAGGCTTAACCCTAAACTTAACCCTAAGAGTTAACCTTAAGTGTTGACCTTACAGATTTAACCCTAAGAGTTAACCTTAGGACTGAAACGTTAAGACTTAACCCTAAGACTTATCCCCAAGACTTAACTCTAAAGAGTTAACCCTAAGACTTCAACTTGTGATTTAAACTTTAGACTGAACGCTAAGACTTAAAATTACGATTTAACATTAAGATTTAACCATAAGGCTTAACCCTAAGACTTCAGGTTAAGTTTTAACCTTAAGACTCAACCCTGAGACTTAGTCGTGAAATTTATCCATAAGACTTATCCCTAAAACTGAAAACTGAGACCTAAACCTAAGATTTAACCTGAAGACTTAACCCTAAAACGTAGCCCTGAGACTTATCCTTGAGCTTTAACCTTGATACTTAATCCTGAGACTTAGCCCTAAGACTTATCCCCAAGACATAACTCTAAGGCTTAACCCTAAGACTTAACCTTAAGGCTCAACCTTAAGACTTAACCCTGAGACTTAACCATAAGACTTATCCTCAAGATTGTACTCTAAGACTTAACCCTAAGACTTAAGATGAAGACTTAACCCTAAGACTCAATCTATGAGATGTAAACTTAAGACTTAATTAACCCTAAGACTCAATCTATGAGATGTAAACTTAAGACTTAACCTTTAGGAATTAACCCTGACACTTAACCTTAAGGCTTAACCCTAAGACTTAAGCTTAAGGTTTAAACTTAAGACTTATCCCTAAGACATAATCCTGAGACTTAACCCTAAGACTTAACCTCAAGTTTAACTTCAAAACTTAACCCTAAGACTGAATCCTAAGACACAACTTGACCACGTAACCCTGAGACTTAACCTTGAGACTTTACCTTGAAATTTAACCCTGGGATTTAACCCTAAGTCTTAATGCTAAGACTTCACTTGAAGATGTACCATTAAGACTTAACCTTAAAGCGTAACCTTAAGATTTACACTCAATACTTAACCCTAAGACTTAACCCTATGATTTAAACTTAAGGTTAAACCTTAAGACAAAACTTGAAGACTTAATTCAAAGACTTATCCCTAAGACTCAACACTGAGACTTAAGCCTAAGATTTAAGACTTAACCCTAAGACTTAGCCCCAAGACTTAAGTCTAAGACTTAAACTTATGAATTAAACTTTAGACTTAACCCTAAGACTCAAGCCATAAGACTTCACCTTAAGACTTAACCTGAAGACTTAACCTTAAAATTTAACCCTAAGACTGAACCCTAAAATATAACTTTTAAGACTTAACAATAAGACTGAACATTAAGACACAACCTTACGACTTCTACCCTGAGACCTAACCTTGAGACTTAACACTGAGATTTAACCCTAAGACTTAACTTTAAGATGTAACATTCGGACTTAACCTTCAAACTTAACCCTAAGCCTCAACCTTAAGAAGTAACTTGAAGACTTAACCCTGAGAATGAACTCTAAGACTTCAACTTAATAATTAACGCTCAGATATAACCCTCAGACTTAAACTTAAGAAATAGCCCTAAGACTTAACCTTAATATTTAACTTGAAGATGTAACCTTAAGGCTTAACCCTAAACTTAACCCTAAGAGTTAACCTTAAGTGTTGACCTTACAGATTTAACCCTAAGAGTTAACCTTAGGACTGAAACGTTAAGACTTAACCCTAAGACTTATCCCCAAGACTTAACTCTAAAGAGTTAACCCTAAGACTTCAACTTGTGATTTAAACTTTAGACTGAACGCTAAGACTTAAAATTACGATTTAACATTAAGATTTAACCATAAGGCTTAACCCTAAGACTTCAGGTTAAGTTTTAACCTTAAGACTCAACCCTGAGACTTAGTCGTGAAATTTATCCATAAGACTTATCCCTAAAACTGAAAACTGAGACCTAAACCTAAGATTTAACCTGAAGACTTAACCCTAAAACGTAGCCCTGAGACTTATCCTTGAGCTTTAACCTTGATACTTAATCCTGAGACTTAGCCCTAAGACTTATCCCCAAGACATAACTCTAAGGCTTAACCCTAAGACTTAACCTTAAGGCTCAACCTTAAGACTTAACCCTGAGACTTAACCATAAGACTTATCCTCAAGATTGTACTCTAAGACTTAACCCTAAGACTTAAGATGAAGACTTAACCCTAAGACTCAATCTATGAGATGTAAACTTAAGACTTAATTAACCCTAAGACTCAATCTATGAGATGTAAACTTAAGACTTAACCTTTAGGAATTAACCCTGACACTTAACCTTAAGGCTTAACCCTAAGACTTAAGCTTAAGGTTTAAACTTAAGACTTATCCCTAAGACATAATCCTGAGACTTAACCCTAAGACTTAACCTCAAGTTTAACTTCAAAACTTAACCCTAAGACTGAATCCTAAGACACAACTTGACCACGTAACCCTGAGACTTAACCTTGAGACTTTACCTTGAAATTTAACCCTGGGATTTAACCCTAAGTCTTAATGCTAAGACTTCACTTGAAGATGTACCATTAAGACTTAACCTTAAAGCGTAACCTTAAGATTTACACTCAATACTTAACCCTAAGACTTAACCCTATGATTTAAACTTAAGGTTAAACCTTAAGACAAAACTTGAAGACTTAATTCAAAGACTTATCCCTAAGACTCAACACTGAGACTTAAGCCTAAGATTTAAGACTTAACCCTAAGACTTAGCCCCAAGACTTAAGTCTAAGACTTCAAGTTATGAATTAAACTTTAGACTTAACCCTAAGACTCAAGCCATAAGACTTCACCTTAAGACTTAACCTGAAGACTTAACCTTAAAATTTAACCCTAAGACTGAACCCTAAAATATAACTTTTAAGACTTAACAATAAGACTGAACATTAAGACACAACCTTACGACTTCTACCCTGAGACCTAACCTTGAGACTTAACACTGAGATTTAACCCTAAGACTTAACTTTAAGATGTAACATTCGGACTTAACCTTCAAACTTAACCCTAAGCCTCAACCTTAAGAAGTAACTTGAAGACTTAACCCTGAGAATGAACTCTAAGACTTCAACTTAATAATTAACGCTCAGATATAACCCTCAGACTTAAACTTAAGAAATAGCCCTAAGACTTAACCTTAATATTTAACTTGAAGATGTAACCTTAAGGCTTAACCCTAAACTTAACCCTAAGAGTTAACCTTAAGTGTTGACCTTACAGATTTAACCCTAAGAGTTAACCTTAGGACTGAAACGTTAAGACTTAACCCTAAGACTTATCCCCAAGACTTAACTCTAAAGAGTTAACCCTAAGACTTCAACTTGTGATTTAAACTTTAGACTGAACGCTAAGACTTAAAATTACGATTTAACATTAAGATTTAACCATAAGGCTTAACCCTAAGACTTCAGGTTAAGTTTTAACCTTAAGACTCAACCCTGAGACTTAGTCGTGAAATTTATCCATAAGACTTATCCCTAAAACTGAAAACTGAGACCTAAACCTAAGATTTAACCTGAAGACTTAACCCTAAAACGTAGCCCTGAGACTTATCCTTGAGCTTTAACCTTGATACTTAATCCTGAGACTTAGCCCTAAGACTTATCCCCAAGACATAACTCTAAGGCTTAACCCTAAGACTTAACCTTAAGGCTCAACCTTAAGACTTAACCCTGAGACTTAACCATAAGACTTATCCTCAAGATTGTACTCTAAGACTTAACCCTAAGACTTAAGATGAAGACTTAACCCTAAGACTCAATCTATGAGATGTAAACTTAAGACTTAATTAACCCTAAGACTCAATCTATGAGATGTAAACTTAAGACTTAACCTTTAGGAATTAACCCTGACACTTAACCTTAAGGCTTAACCCTAAGACTTAAGCTTAAGGTTTAAACTTAAGACTTATCCCTAAGACATAATCCTGAGACTTAACCCTAAGACTTAACCTCAAGTTTAACTTCAAAACTTAACCCTAAGACTGAATCCTAAGACACAACTTGACCACGTAACCCTGAGACTTAACCTTGAGACTTTACCTTGAAATTTAACCCTGGGATTTAACCCTAAGTCTTAATGCTAAGACTTCACTTGAAGATGTACCATTAAGACTTAACCTTAAAGCGTAACCTTAAGATTTACACTCAATACTTAACCCTAAGACTTAACCCTATGATTTAAACTTAAGGTTAAACCTTAAGACAAAACTTGAAGACTTAATTCAAAGACTTATCCCTAAGACTCAACACTGAGACTTAAGCCTAAGATTTAAGACTTAACCCTAAGACTTAGCCCCAAGACTTAAGTCTAAGACTTCAAGTTATGAATTAAACTTTAGACTTAACCCTAAGACTCAAGCCATAAGACTTCACCTTAAGACTTAACCTGAAGACTTAACCTTAAAATTTAACCCTAAGACTGAACCCTAAAATATAACTTTTAAGACTTAACAATAAGACTGAACATTAAGACACAACCTTACGACTTCTACCCTGAGACCTAACCTTGAGACTTAACACTGAGATTTAACCCTAAGACTTAACTTTAAGATGTAACATTCGGACTTAACCTTCAAACTTAACCCTAAGCCTCAACCTTAAGAAGTAACTTGAAGACTTAACCCTGAGAATGAACTCTAAGACTTCAACTTAATAATTAACGCTCAGATATAACCCTCAGACTTAAACTTAAGAAATAGCCCTAAGACTTAACCTTAATATTTAACTTGAAGATGTAACCTTAAGGCTTAACCCTAAACTTAACCCTAAGAGTTAACCTTAAGTGTTGACCTTACAGATTTAACCCTAAGAGTTAACCTTAGGACTGAAACGTTAAGACTTAACCCTAAGACTTATCCCCAAGACTTAACTCTAAAGAGTTAACCCTAAGACTTCAACTTGTGATTTAAACTTTAGACTGAACGCTAAGACTTAAAATTACGATTTAACATTAAGATTTAACCATAAGGCTTAACCCTAAGACTTCAGGTTAAGTTTTAACCTTAAGACTCAACCCTGAGACTTAGTCGTGAAATTTATCCATAAGACTTATCCCTAAAACTGAAAACTGAGACTTAAACCTAAGATTTAACCTGAAGACTTAACCCTAAAACGTAGCCCTGAGACTTATCCTTGAGCTTTAACCTTGATACTTAATCCTGAGACTTAGCCCTAAGACTTATCCCCAAGACATAACTCTAAGGCTTAACCCTAAGACTTAACCTTAAGGCTCAACCTTAAGACTTAACATTAAGACTTAACCCTGAGACTTAACCATAAGACTTATCCTCAAGATTGTACTCTAAGACTTAACCCTAAGACTTAAGATGAAGACTTAACCCTAAGACTCAATCTATGAGATGTAAACTTAAGACTTAATTAACCCTAAGGCTCAATCTATGAGATGTAAACTTAAGACTTAACCTTTAGGAATTAACCCTGACACTTAACCTTAAGGCTTAACCCTAAGACTTAAGCTTAAGGTTTAAACTTAAGACTTATCCCTAAGACATAATCCTGAGACTTAACCCTAAGACTTAACCTCAAGTTTAACTTCAAAACTTAACCCTAAGACTGAATCCTAAGACACAACTTGACCACGTAACCCTGAGACTTAACCTTGAGACTTTACCTTGAAATTTAACCCTGGGATTTAACCCTAAGTCTTAATGCTAAGACTTCACTTGAAGATGTACCATTAAGACTTAACCTTAAAGCGTAACCTTAAGATTTACACTCAATACTTAACCCTAAGACTTAACCCTATGATTTAAACTTAAGGTTAAACCTTAAGACAAAACTTGAAGACTTAATTCAAAGACTTATCCCTAAGACTCAACACTGAGACTTAAGCCTAAGATTTAAGACTTAACCCTAAGACTTAGCCCCAAGACTTAAGTCTAAGACTTAAACTTATGAATTAAACTTTAGACTTAACCCTAAGACTCAAGCCATAAGACTTCACCTTAAGACTTAACCTGAAGACTTAACCTTAAAATTTAACCCTAAGACTGAACCCTAAAATATAACTTTTAAGACTTAACAATAAGACTGAACATTAAGACACAACCTTACGACTTCTACCCTGAGACCTAACCTTGAGACTTAACACTGAGATTTAACCCTAAGACTTAACTTTAAGATGTAACATTCGGACTTAACCTTCAAACTTAACCCTAAGCCTCAACCTTAAGAAGTAACTTGAAGACTTAACCCTGAGAATGAACTCTAAGACTTCAACTTAATAATTAACGCTCAGATATAACCCTCAGACTTAAACTTAAGAAATAGCCCTAAGACTTAACCTTAATATTTAACTTGAAGATGTAACCTTAAGGCTTAACCCTAAACTTAACCCTAAGAGTTAACCTTAAGTGTTGACCTTACAGATTTAACCCTAAGAGTTAACCTTAGGACTGAAACGTTAAGACTTAACCCTAAGACTTATCCCCAAGACTTAACTCTAAAGAGTTAACCCTAAGACTTCAACTTGTGATTTAAACTTTAGACTGAACGCTAAGACTTAAAATTACGATTTAACATTAAGATTTAACCATAAGGCTTAACCCTAAGACTTCAGGTTAAGTTTTAACCTTAAGACTCAACCCTGAGACTTAGTCGTGAAATTTATCCATAAGACTTATCCCTAAAACTGAAAACTGAGACCTAAACCTAAGATTTAACCTGAAGACTTAACCCTAAAACGTAGCCCTGAGACTTATCCTTGAGCTTTAACCTTGATACTTAATCCTGAGACTTAGCCCTAAGACTTATCCCCAAGACATAACTCTAAGGCTTAACCCTAAGACTTAACCTTAAGGCTCAACCTTAAGACTTAACCCTGAGACTTAACCATAAGACTTATCCTCAAGATTGTACTCTAAGACTTAACCCTAAGACTTAAGATGAAGACTTAACCCTAAGACTCAATCTATGAGATGTAAACTTAAGACTTAATTAACCCTAAGACTCAATCTATGAGATGTAAACTTAAGACTTAACCTTTAGGAATTAACCCTGACACTTAACCTTAAGGCTTAACCCTAAGACTTAAGCTTAAGGTTTAAACTTAAGACTTATCCCTAAGACATAATCCTGAGACTTAACCCTAAGACTTAACCTCAAGTTTAACTTCAAAACTTAACCCTAAGACTGAATCCTAAGACACAACTTGACCACGTAACCCTGAGACTTAACCTTGAGACTTTACCTTGAAATTTAACCCTGGGATTTAACCCTAAGTCTTAATGCTAAGACTTCACTTGAAGATGTACCATTAAGACTTAACCTTAAAGCGTAACCTTAAGATTTACACTCAATACTTAACCCTAAGACTTAACCCTATGATTTAAACTTAAGGTTAAACCTTAAGACAAAACTTGAAGACTTAATTCAAAGACTTATCCCTAAGACTCAACACTGAGACTTAAGCCTAAGATTTAAGACTTAACCCTAAGACTTAGCCCCAAGACTTAAGTCTAAGACTTCAAGTTATGAATTAAACTTTAGACTTAACCCTAAGACTCAAGCCATAAGACTTCACCTTAAGACTTAACCTGAAGACTTAACCTTAAAATTTAACCCTAAGACTGAACCCTAAAATATAACTTTTAAGACTTAACAATAAGACTGAACATTAAGACACAACCTTACGACTTCTACCCTGAGACCTAACCTTGAGACTTAACACTGAGATTTAACCCTAAGACTTAACTTTAAGATGTAACATTCGGACTTAACCTTCAAACTTAACCCTAAGCCTCAACCTTAAGAAGTAACTTGAAGACTTAACCCTGAGAATGAACTCTAAGACTTCAACTTAATAATTAACGCTCAGATATAACCCTCAGGCTTAAACTTAAGAAATAGCCCTAAGACTTAACCTTAATATTTAACTTGAAGATGTAACCTTAAGGCTTAACCCTAAACTTAACCCTAAGAGTTAACCTTAAGTGTTGACCTTACAGATTTAACCCTAAGAGTTAACCTTAGGACTGAAACGTTAAGACTTAACCCTAAGACTTATCCCCAAGACTTAACTCTAAAGAGTTAACCCTAAGACTTCAACTTGTGATTTAAACTTTAGACTGAACGCTAAGACTTAAAATTACGATTTAACATTAAGATTTAACCATAAGGCTTAACCCTAAGTCTTCAGGTTAAGTTTTAACCTTAAGACTCAACCCTGAGACTTAGTCGTGAAATTTATCCATAAGACTTATCCCTAAAACTGAAAACTGAGACCTAAACCTAAGATTTAACCTGAAGACTTAACCCTAAAACGTAGCCCTGAGACTTATCCTTGAGCTTTAACCTTGATACTTAATCCTGAGACTTAGCCCTAAGACTTATCCCCAAGACATAACTCTAAGGCTTAACCCTAAGACTTAACCTTAAGGCTCAACCTTAAGACTTAACATTAAGACTTAACCCTGAGACTTAACCATAAGACTTATCCTCAAGATTGTACTCTAAGACTTAACCCTAAGACTTAAGATGAAGACTTAACCCTAAGACTCAATCTATGAGATGTAAACTTAAGACTTAATTAACCCTAAGACTCAATCTATGAGATGTAAACTTAAGACTTAACCTTTAGGAATTAACCCTGACACTTAACCTTAAGGCTTAACCCTAAGACTTAAGCTTAAGGTTTAAACTTAAGACTTATCCCTAAGACATAATCCTGAGACTTAACCCTAAGACTTAACCTCAAGTTTAACTTCAAAACTTAACCCTAAGACTGAATCCTAAGACACAACTTGACCACGTAACCCTGAGACTTAACCTTGAGACTTTACCTTGAAATTTAACCCTGGGATTTAACCCTAAGTCTTAATGCTAAGACTTCACTTGAAGATGTACCATTAAGACTTAACCTTAAAGCGTAACCTTAAGATTTACACTCAATACTTAACCCTAAGACTTAACCCTATGATTTAAACTTAAGGTTAAACCTTAAGACAAAACTTGAAGACTTAATTCAAAGACTTATCCCTAAGACTCAACACTGAGACTTAAACCTAAGATTTAAGACTTAACCCTAAGACTTAGCCCCAAGACTTAAGTCTAAGACTTCAAGTTATGAATTAAACTTTAGACTTAACCCTAAGACTCAAGCCATAAGACTTCACCTTAAGACTTAACCTGAAGACTTAACCTTAAAATTTAACCCTAAGACTGAACCCTAAAATATAACTTTTAAGACTTAACAATAAGACTGAACATTAAGACACAACCTTACGACTTCTACCCTGAGACCTAACCTTGAGACTTAACACTGAGATTTAACCCTAAGACTTAACTTTAAGATGTAACATTCGGACTTAACCTTCAAACTTAACCCTAAGCCTCAACCTTAAGAAGTAACTTGAAGACTTAACCCTGAGAATGAACTCTAAGACTTCAACTTAATAATTAACGCTCAGATATAACCCTCAGGCTTAAACTTAAGAAATAGCCCTAAGACTTAACCTTAATATTTAACTTGAAGATGTAACCTTAAGGCTTAACCCTAAACTTAACCCTAAGAGTTAACCTTAAGTGTTGACCTTACAGATTTAACCCTAAGAGTTAACCTTAGGACTGAAACGTTAAGACTTAACCCTAAGACTTATCCCCAAGACTTAACTCTAAAGAGTTAACCCTAAGACTTCAACTTGTGATTTAAACTTTAGACTGAACGCTAAGACTTAAAATTACGATTTAACATTAAGATTTAACCATAAGGCTTAACCCTAAGACTTCAGGTTAAGTTTTAACCTTAAGACTCAACCCTGAGACTTAGTCGTGAAATTTATCCATAAGACTTATCCCTAAAACTGAAAACTGAGACCTAAACCTAAGATTTAACCTGAAGACTTAACCCTAAAACGTAGCCCTGAGACTTATCCTTGAGCTTTAACCTTGATACTTAATCCTGAGACTTAGCCCTAAGACTTATCCCCAAGACATAACTCTAAGGCTTAACCCTAAGACTTAACCTTAAGGCTCAACCTTAAGACTTAACATTAAGACTTAACCCTGAGACTTAACCATAAGACTTATCCTCAAGATTGTACTCTAAGACTTAACCCTAAGACTTAAGATGAAGACTTAACCCTAAGACTCAATCTATGAGATGTAAACTTAAGACTTAATTAACCCTAAGACTCAATCTATGAGATGTAAACTTAAGACTTAACCTTTAGGAATTAACCCTGACACTTAACCTTAAGGCTTAACCCTAAGACTTAAGCTTAAGGTTTAAACTTAAGACTTATCCCTAAGACATAATCCTGAGACTTAACCCTAAGACTTAACCTCAAGTTTAACTTCAAAACTTAACCCTAAGACTGAATCCTAAGACACAACTTGACCACGTAACCCTGAGACTTAACCTTGAGACTTTACCTTGAAATTTAACCCTGGGATTTAACCCTAAGTCTTAATGCTAAGACTTCACTTGAAGATGTACCATTAAGACTTAACCTTAAAGCGTAACCTTAAGATTTACACTCAATACTTAACCCTAAGACTTAACCCTATGATTTAAACTTAAGGTTAAACCTTAAGACAAAACTTGAAGACTTAATTCAAAGACTTATCCCTAAGACTCAACACTGAGACGTAAACCTAAGATTTAAGACTTAACCCTAAGACTTAGCCCCAAGACTTAAGTCTAAGACTTCAAGTTATGAATTAAACTTTAGACTTAACCCTAAGACTCAAGCCATAAGACTTCACCTTAAGACTTAACCCGAAGACTTAACCTTAAAATTTAACCCTAAGACTGAACCCTAAAATATAACTTTTAAGACTTAACAATAAGACTGAACATTAAGACACAACCTTACGACTTCTACCCTGAGACCTAAGCTTGAGACTTAACACTGAGATTTAACCCTAAGACTTAACTTTAAGATGTAACATTCGGACTTAACCTTCAAACTTAACCCTAAGCCTCAACCTTAAGAAGTAACTTGAAGACTTAACCCTGAGAATGAACTCTAAGACTTCAACTTAATAATTAACGCTCAGATATAACCCTCAGACTTAAACTTAAGAAATAGCCCTAAGACTTAACCTTAATATTTAACTTGAAGATGTAACCTTAAGGCTTAACCCTAAACTTAACCCTAAGAGTTAACCTTAAGTGTTGACCTTACAGATTTAACCCTAAGAGTTAACCTTAGGACTGAAACGTTAAGACTTAACCCTAAGACTTATCCCCAAGACTTAACTCTAAAGAGTTAACCCTAAGACTTCAACTTGTGATTTAAACTTTAGACTGAACGCTAAGACTTAAAATTACGATTTAACATTAAGATTTAACCATAAGGCTTAACCCTAAGACTTCAGGTTAAGTTTTAACCTTAAGACTCAACCCTGAGACTTAGTCGTGAAATTTATCCATAAGACTTATCCCTAAAACTGAAAACTGAGACCTAAACCTAAGATTTAACCTGAAGACTTAACCCTAAAACGTAGCCCTGAGACTTATCCTTGAGCTTTAACCTTGATACTTAATCCTGAGACTTAGCCCTAAGACTTATCCCCAAGACATAACCCTAAGACTTAACCTTAAGGCTCAACCTTAAGACTTAACATTAAGACTTAACCCTGAGACTTAACCATAAGACTTATCCTCAAGATTGTACTCTAAGACTTAACCCTAAGACTTAAGATGAAGACTTAACCCTAAGACTCAATCTATGAGATGTAAACTTAAGACTTAATTAACCCTAAGACTCAATCTATGAGATGTAAACTTAAGACTTAACCTTTAGGAATTAACCCTGACACTTAACCTTAAGGCTTAACCCTAAGACTTAAGCTTAAGGTTTAAACTTAAGACTTATCCCTAAGACATAATCCTGAGACTTAACCCTAAGACTTAACCTCAAGTTTAACTTCAAAACTTAACCCTAAGACTGAATCCTAAGACACAACTTGACCACGTAACCCTGAGACTTAACCTTGAGACTTTACCTTGAAATTTAACCCTGGGATTTAACCCTAAGTCTTAATGCTAAGACTTAACTTGAAGATGTACCATTAAGACTTAACCTTGAAGCGTAACCTTAAGATTTACACTCAATACTTAACCCTAAGACTTAACCCTATGATTTAAACTTAAGGTTAAACCTTAAGACAAAACTTGAAGACTTAATTCAAAGACTTATCCCTAAGACTCAACACTGAGACTTAAGCCTAAGATTTAAGACTTAACCCTAAGACTTAGCCCCAAGACTTAAGTCTAAGACTTAAACTTATGAATTAAACTTTAGACTTAACCCTAAGACTCAAGCCATAAGACTTCACCTTAAGACTTAACCTGAAGACTTAACCTTAAAATTTAACCCTAAGACTGAACCCTAAAATATAACTTTTAAGACTTAACAATAAGACTGAACATTAAGACACAACCTTACGACTTCTACCCTGAGACCTAACCTTGAGACTTAACACTGAGATTTAACCCTAAGACTTAACTTTAAGATGTAACATTCGGACTTAACCTTCAAACTTAACCCTAAGCCTCAACCTTAAGAAGTAACTTGAAGACTTAACCCTGAGAATGAACTCTAAGACTTCAACTTAATAATTAACGCTCAGATATAACCCTCAGACTTAAACTTAAGAAATAGCCCTAAGACTTAACCTTAATATTTAACTTGAAGATGTAACCTTAAGGCTTAACCCTAAACTTAACCCTAAGAGTTAACCTTAAGTGTTGACCTTACAGATTTAACCCTAAGAGTTAACCTTAGGACTGAAACGTTAAGACTTAACCCTAAGACTTATCCCCAAGACTTAACTCTAAAGAGTTAACCCTAAGACTTCAACTTGTGATTTAAACTTTAGACTGAACGCTAAGACTTAAAATTACGATTTAACATTAAGATTTAACCATAAGGCTTAACCCTAAGACTTCAGGTTAAGTTTTAACCTTAAGACTCAACCCTGAGACTTAGTCGTGAAATTTATCCATAAGACTTATCCCTAAAACTGAAAACTGAGACCTAAACCTAAGATTTAACCTGAAGACTTAACCCTAAAACGTAGCCCTGAGACTTATCCTTGAGCTTTAACCTTGATACTTAATCCTGAGACTTAGCCCTAAGACTTATCCCCAAGACATAACTCTAAGGCTTAACCCTAAGACTTAACCTTAAGGCTCAACCTTAAGACTTAACCCTGAGACTTAACCATAAGACTTATCCTCAAGATTGTACTCTAAGACTTAACCCTAAGACTTAAGATGAAGACTTAACCCTAAGACTCAATCTATGAGATGTAAACTTAAGACTTAATTAACCCTAAGACTCAATCTATGAGATGTAAACTTAAGACTTAACCTTTAGGAATTAACCCTGACACTTAACCTTAAGGCTTAACCCTAAGACTTAAGCTTAAGGTTTAAACTTAAGACTTATCCCTAAGACATAATCCTGAGACTTAACCCTAAGACTTAACCTCAAGTTTAACTTCAAAACTTAACCCTAAGACTGAATCCTAAGACACAACTTGACCACGTAACCCTGAGACTTAACCTTGAGACTTTACCTTGAAATTTAACCCTGGGATTTAACCCTAAGTCTTAATGCTAAGACTTCACTTGAAGATGTACCATTAAGACTTAACCTTAAAGCGTAACCTTAAGATTTACACTCAATACTTAACCCTAAGACTTAACCCTATGATTTAAACTTAAGGTTAAACCTTAAGACAAAACTTGAAGACTTAATTCAAAGACTTATCCCTAAGACTCAACACTGAGACTTAAGCCTAAGATTTAAGACTTAACCCTAAGACTTAGCCCCAAGACTTAAGTCTAAGACTTCAAGTTATGAATTAAACTTTAGACTTAACCCTAAGACTCAAGCCATAAGACTTCACCTTAAGACTTAACCTGAAGACTTAACCTTAAAATTTAACCCTAAGACTGAACCCTAAAATATAACTTTTAAGACTTAACAATAAGACTGAACATTAAGACACAACCTTACGACTTCTACCCTGAGACCTAACCTTGAGACTTAACACTGAGATTTAACCCTAAGACTTAACTTTAAGATGTAACATTCGGACTTAACCTTCAAACTTAACCCTAAGCCTCAACCTTAAGAAGTAACTTGAAGACTTAACCCTGAGAATGAACTCTAAGACTTCAACTTAATAATTAACGCTCAGATATAACCCTCAGACTTAAACTTAAGAAATAGCCCTAAGACTTAACCTTAATATTTAACTTGAAGATGTAACCTTAAGGCTTAACCCTAAACTTAACCCTAAGAGTTAACCTTAAGTGTTGACCTTACAGATTTAACCCTAAGAGTTAACCTTAGGACTGAAACGTTAAGACTTAACCCTAAGACTTATCCCCAAGACTTAACTCTAAAGAGTTAACCCTAAGACTTCAACTTGTGATTTAAACTTTAGACTGAACGCTAAGACTTAAAATTACGATTTAACATTAAGATTTAACCATAAGGCTTAACCCTAAGACTTCAGGTTAAGTTTTAACCTTAAGACTCAACCCTGAGACTTAGTCGTGAAATTTATCCATAAGACTTATCCCTAAAACTGAAAACTGAGACCTAAACCTAAGATTTAACCTGAAGACTTAACCCTAAAACGTAGCCCTGAGACTTATCCTTGAGCTTTAACCTTGATACTTAATCCTGAGACTTAGCCCTAAGACTTATCCCCAAGACATAACTCTAAGGCTTAACCCTAAGACTTAACCTTAAGGCTCAACCTTAAGACTTAACCCTGAGACTTAACCATAAGACTTATCCTCAAGATTGTACTCTAAGACTTAACCCTAAGACTTAAGATGAAGACTTAACCCTAAGACTCAATCTATGAGATGTAAACTTAAGACTTAATTAACCCTAAGACTCAATCTATGAGATGTAAACTTAAGACTTAACCTTTAGGAATTAACCCTGACACTTAACCTTAAGGCTTAACCCTAAGACTTAAGCTTAAGGTTTAAACTTAAGACTTATCCCTAAGACATAATCCTGAGACTTAACCCTAAGACTTAACCTCAAGTTTAACTTCAAAACTTAACCCTAAGACTGAATCCTAAGACACAACTTGACCACGTAACCCTGAGACTTAACCTTGAGACTTTACCTTGAAATTTAACCCTGGGATTTAACCCTAAGTCTTAATGCTAAGACTTAACTTGAAGATGTACCATTAAGACTTAACCTTGAAGCGTAACCTTAAGATTTACACTCAATACTTAACCCTAAGACTTAACCCTATGATTTAAACTTAAGGTTAAACCTTAAGACAAAACTTGAAGACTTAATTCAAAGACTTATCCCTAAGACTCAACACTGAGACTTAAGCCTAAGATTTAAGACTTAACCCTAAGACTTAGCCCCAAGACTTAAGTCTAAGACTTCAAGTTATGAATTAAACTTTAGACTTAACCCTAAGACTCAAGCCATAAGACTTCACCTTAAGACTTAACCTGAAGACTTAACCTTAAAATTTAACCCTAAGACTGAACCCTAAAATATAACTTTTAAGACTTAACAATAAGACTGAACATTAAGACACAACCTTACGACTTCTACCCTGAGACCTAACCTTGAGACTTAACACTGAGATTTAACCCTAAGACTTAACTTTAAGATGTAACATTCGGACTTAACCTTCAAACTTAACCCTAAGCCTCAACCTTAAGAAGTAACTTGAAGACTTAACCCTGAGAATGAACTCTAAGACTTCAACTTAATAATTAACGCTCAGATATAACCCTCAGACTTAAACTTAAGAAATAGCCCTAAGACTTAACCTTAATATTTAACTTGAAGATGTAACCTTAAGGCTTAACCCTAAACTTAACCCTAAGAGTTAACCTTAAGTGTTGACCTTACAGATTTAACCCTAAGAGTTAACCTTAGGACTGAAACGTTAAGACTTAACCCTAAGACTTATCCCCAAGACTTAACTCTAAAGAGTTAACCCTAAGACTTCAACTTGTGATTTAAACTTTAGACTGAACGCTAAGACTTAAAATTACGATTTAACATTAAGATTTAACCATAAGGCTTAACCCTAAGACTTCAGGTTAAGTTTTAACCTTAAGACTCAACCCTGAGACTTAGTCGTGAAATTTATCCATAAGACTTATCCCTAAAACTGAAAACTGAGACCTAAACCTAAGATTTAACCTGAAGACTTAACCCTAAAACGTAGCCCTGAGACTTATCCTTGAGCTTTAACCTTGATACTTAATCCTGAGACTTAGCCCTAAGACTTATCCCCAAGACATAACTCTAAGGCTTAACCCTAAGACTTAACCTTAAGGCTCAACCTTAAGACTTAACCCTGAGACTTAACCATAAGACTTATCCTCAAGATTGTACTCTAAGACTTAACCCTAAGACTTAAGATGAAGACTTAACCCTAAGACTCAATCTATGAGATGTAAACTTAAGACTTAATTAACCCTAAGACTCAATCTATGAGATGTAAACTTAAGACTTAACCTTTAGGAATTAACCCTGACACTTAACCTTAAGGCTTAACCCTAAGACTTAAGCTTAAGGTTTAAACTTAAGACTTATCCCTAAGACATAATCCTGAGACTTAACCCTAAGACTTAACCTCAAGTTTAACTTCAAAACTTAACCCTAAGACTGAATCCTAAGACACAACTTGACCACGTAACCCTGAGACTTAACCTTGAGACTTTACCTTGAAATTTAACCCTGGGATTTAACCCTAAGTCTTAATGCTAAGACTTCACTTGAAGATGTACCATTAAGACTTAACCTTAAAGCGTAACCTTAAGATTTACACTCAATACTTAACCCTAAGACTTAACCCTATGATTTAAACTTAAGGTTAAACCTTAAGACAAAACTTGAAGACTTAATTCAAAGACTTATCCCTAAGACTCAACACTGAGACTTAAGCCTAAGATTTAAGACTTAACCCTAAGACTTAGCCCCAAGACTTAAGTCTAAGACTTCAAGTTATGAATTAAACTTTAGACTTAACCCTAAGACTCAAGCCATAAGACTTCACCTTAAGACTTAACCTGAAGACTTAACCTTAAAATTTAACCCTAAGACTGAACCCTAAAATATAACTTTTAAGACTTAACAATAAGACTGAACATTAAGACACAACCTTACGACTTCTACCCTGAGACCTAACCTTGAGACTTAACACTGAGATTTAACCCTAAGACTTAACTTTAAGATGTAACATTCGGACTTAACCTTCAAACTTAACCCTAAGCCTCAACCTTAAGAAGTAACTTGAAGACTTAACCCTGAGAATGAACTCTAAGACTTCAACTTAATAATTAACGCTCAGATATAACCCTCAGACTTAAACTTAAGAAATAGCCCTAAGACTTAACCTTAATATTTAACTTGAAGATGTAACCTTAAGGCTTAACCCTAAACTTAACCCTAAGAGTTAACCTTAAGTGTTGACCTTACAGATTTAACCCTAAGAGTTAACCTTAGGACTGAAACGTTAAGACTTAACCCTAAGACTTATCCCCAAGACTTAACTCTAAAGAGTTAACCCTAAGACTTCAACTTGTGATTTAAACTTTAGACTGAACGCTAAGACTTAAAATTACGATTTAACATTAAGATTTAACCATAAGGCTTAACCCTAAGACTTCAGGTTAAGTTTTAACCTTAAGACTCAACCCTGAGACTTAGTCGTGAAATTTATCCATAAGACTTATCCCTAAAACTGAAAACTGAGACCTAAACCTAAGATTTAACCTGAAGACTTAACCCTAAAACGTAGCCCTGAGACTTATCCTTGAGCTTTAACCTTGATACTTAATCCTGAGACTTAGCCCTAAGACTTATCCCCAAGACATAACTCTAAGGCTTAACCCTAAGACTTAACCTTAAGGCTCAACCTTAAGACTTAACCCTGAGACTTAACCATAAGACTTATCCTCAAGATTGTACTCTAAGACTTAACCCTAAGACTTAAGATGAAGACTTAACCCTAAGACTCAATCTATGAGATGTAAACTTAAGACTTAATTAACCCTAAGACTCAATCTATGAGATGTAAACTTAAGACTTAACCTTTAGGAATTAACCCTGACACTTAACCTTAAGGCTTAACCCTAAGACTTAAGCTTAAGGTTTAAACTTAAGACTTATCCCTAAGACATAATCCTGAGACTTAACCCTAAGACTTAACCTCAAGTTTAACTTCAAAACTTAACCCTAAGACTGAATCCTAAGACACAACTTGACCACGTAACCCTGAGACTTAACCTTGAGACTTTACCTTGAAATTTAACCCTGGGATTTAACCCTAAGTCTTAATGCTAAGACTTCACTTGAAGATGTACCATTAAGACTTAACCTTAAAGCGTAACCTTAAGATTTACACTCAATACTTAACCCTAAGACTTAACCCTATGATTTAAACTTAAGGTTAAACCTTAAGACAAAACTTGAAGACTTAATTCAAAGACTTATCCCTAAGACTCAACACTGAGACTTAAGCCTAAGATTTAAGACTTAACCCTAAGACTTAGCCCCAAGACTTAAGTCTAAGACTTAAACTTATGAATTAAACTTTAGACTTAACCCTAAGACTCAAGCCATAAGACTTCACCTTAAGACTTAACCTGAAGACTTAACCTTAAAATTTAACCCTAAGACTGAACCCTAAAATATAACTTTTAAGACTTAACAATAAGACTGAACATTAAGACACAACCTTACGACTTCTACCCTGAGACCTAACCTTGAGACTTAACACTGAGATTTAACCCTAAGACTTAACTTTAAGATGTAACATTCGGACTTAACCTTCAAACTTAACCCTAAGCCTCAACCTTAAGAAGTAACTTGAAGACTTAACCCTGAGAATGAACTCTAAGACTTCAACTTAATAATTAACGCTCAGATATAACCCTCAGGCTTAAACTTAAGAAATAGCCCTAAGACTTAACCTTAATATTTAACTTGAAGATGTAACCTTAAGGCTTAACCCTAAACTTAACCCTAAGAGTTAACCTTAAGTGTTGACCTTACAGATTTAACCCTAAGAGTTAACCTTAGGACTGAAACGTTAAGACTTAACCCTAAGACTTATCCCCAAGACTTAACTCTAAAGAGTTAACCCTAAGACTTCAACTTGTGATTTAAACTTTAGACTGAACGCTAAGACTTAAAATTACGATTTAACATTAAGATTTAACCATAAGGCTTAACCCTAAGACTTCAGGTTAAGTTTTAACCTTAAGACTCAACCCTGAGACTTAGTCGTGAAATTTATCCATAAGACTTATCCCTAAAACTGAAAACTGAGACCTAAACCTAAGATTTAACCTGAAGACTTAACCCTAAAACGTAGCCCTGAGACTTATCCTTGAGCTTTAACCTTGATACTTAATCCTGAGACTTAGCCCTAAGACTTATCCCCAAGACATAACTCTAAGGCTTAACCCTAAGACTTAACCTTAAGGCTCAACCTTAAGACTTAACCCTGAGACTTAACCATAAGACTTATCCTCAAGATTGTACTCTAAGACTTAACCCTAAGACTTAAGATGAAGACTTAACCCTAAGACTCAATCTATGAGATGTAAACTTAAGACTTAATTAACCCTAAGACTCAATCTATGAGATGTAAACTTAAGACTTAACCTTTAGGAATTAACCCTGACACTTAACCTTAAGGCTTAACCCTAAGACTTAAGCTTAAGGTTTAAACTTAAGACTTATCCCTAAGACATAATCCTGAGACTTAACCCTAAGACTTAACCTCAAGTTTAACTTCAAAACTTAACCCTAAGACTGAATCCTAAGACACAACTTGACCACGTAACCCTGAGACTTAACCTTGAGACTTTACCTTGAAATTTAACCCTGGGATTTAACCCTAAGTCTTAATGCTAAGACTTAACTTGAAGATGTACCATTAAGACTTAACCTTAAAGCGTAACCTTAAGATTTACACTCAATACTTAACCCTAAGACTTAACCCTATGATTTAAACTTAAGGTTAAACCTTAAGACAAAACTTGAAGACTTAATTCAAAGACTTATCCCTAAGACTCAACACTGAGACTTAAGCCTAAGATTTAAGACTTAACCCTAAGACTTAGCCCCAAGACTTAAGTCTAAGACTTAAACTTATGAATTAAACTTTAGACTTAACCCTAAGACTCAAGCCATAAGACTTCACCTTAAGACTTAACCTGAAGACTTAACCTTAAAATTTAACCCTAAGACTGAACCCTAAAATATAACTTTTAAGACTTAACAATAAGACTGAACATTAAGACACAACCTTACGACTTCTACCCTGAGACCTAACCTTGAGACTTAACACTGAGATTTAACCCTAAGACTTAACTTTAAGATGTAACATTCGGACTTAACCTTCAAACTTAACCCTAAGCCTCAACCTTAAGAAGTAACTTGAAGACTTAACCCTGAGAATGAACTCTAAGACTTCAACTTAATAATTAACGCTCAGATATAACCCTCAGACTTAAACTTAAGAAATAGCCCTAAGACTTAACCTTAATATTTAACTTGAAGATGTAACCTTAAGGCTTAACCCTAAACTTAACCCTAAGAGTTAACCTTAAGTGTTGACCTTACAGATTTAACCCTAAGAGTTAACCTTAGGACTGAAACGTTAAGACTTAACCCTAAGACTTATCCCCAAGACTTAACTCTAAAGAGTTAACCCTAAGACTTCAACTTGTGATTTAAACTTTAGACTGAACGCTAAGACTTAAAATTACGATTTAACATTAAGATTTAACCATAAGGCTTAACCCTAAGACTTCAGGTTAAGTTTTAACCTTAAGACTCAACCCTGAGACTTAGTCGTGAAATTTATCCATAAGACTTATCCCTAAAACTGAAAACTGAGACCTAAACCTAAGATTTAACCTGAAGACTTAACCCTAAAACGTAGCCCTGAGACTTATCCTTGAGCTTTAACCTTGATACTTAATCCTGAGACTTAGCCCTAAGACTTATCCCCAAGACATAACTCTAAGGCTTAACCCTAAGACTTAACCTTAAGGCTCAACCTTAAGACTTAACCCTGAGACTTAACCATAAGACTTATCCTCAAGATTGTACTCTAAGACTTAACCCTAAGACTTAAGATGAAGACTTAACCCTAAGACTCAATCTATGAGATGTAAACTTAAGACTTAATTAACCCTAAGACTCAATCTATGAGATGTAAACTTAAGACTTAACCTTTAGGAATTAACCCTGACACTTAACCTTAAGGCTTAACCCTAAGACTTAAGCTTAAGGTTTAAACTTAAGACTTATCCCTAAGACATAATCCTGAGACTTAACCCTAAGACTTAACCTCAAGTTTAACTTCAAAACTTAACCCTAAGACTGAATCCTAAGACACAACTTGACCACGTAACCCTGAGACTTAACCTTGAGACTTTACCTTGAAATTTAACCCTGGGATTTAACCCTAAGTCTTAATGCTAAGACTTCACTTGAAGATGTACCATTAAGACTTAACCTTAAAGCGTAACCTTAAGATTTACACTCAATACTTAACCCTAAGACTTAACCCTATGATTTAAACTTAAGGTTAAACCTTAAGACAAAACTTGAAGACTTAATTCAAAGACTTATCCCTAAGACTCAACACTGAGACTTAAACCTAAGATTTAAGACTTAACCCTAAGACTTAGCCCCAAGACTTAAGTCTAAGACTTCAAGTTATGAATTAAACTTTAGACTTAACCCTAAGACTCAAGCCATAAGACTTCACCTTAAGACTTAACCTGAAGACTTAACCTTAAAATTTAACCCTAAGACTGAACCCTAAAATATAACTTTTAAGACTTAACAATAAGACTGAACATTAAGACACAACCTTACGACTTCTACCCTGAGACCTAACCTTGAGACTTAACACTGAGATTTAACCCTAAGACTTAACTTTAAGATGTAACATTCGGACTTAACCTTCAAACTTAACCCTAAGCCTCAACCTTAAGAAGTAACTTGAAGACTTAACCCTGAGAATGAACTCTAAGACTTCAACTTAATAATTAACGCTCAGATATAACCCTCAGGCTTAAACTTAAGAAATAGCCCTAAGACTTAACCTTAATATTTAACTTGAAGATGTAACCTTAAGGCTTAACCCTAGAGTTAACCTTAAGTGTTGACCTTACAGATTTAACCCTAAGAGTTAACCTTAGGACTGAAACGTTAAGACTTAACCCTAAGACTTATCCCCAAGACTTAACTCTAAAGAGTTAACCCTAAGACTTCAACTTGTGATTTAAACTTTAGACTGAACGCTAAGACTTAAAATTACGATTTAACATTAAGATTTAACCATAAGGCTTAACCCTAAGACTTCAGGTTAAGTTTTAACCTTAAGACTCAACCCTGAGACTTAGTCGTGAAATTTATCCATAAGACTTATCCCTAAAACTGAAAACTGAGACCTAAACCTAAGATTTAACCTGAAGACTTAACCCTAAAACGTAGCCCTGAGACTTATCCTTGACCTTTAACCTTGATACTTAATCCTGAGACTTAGCCCTAAGACTTATCCCCAAGACATAACTCTAAGGCTTAACCCTAAGACTTAACCTTAAGGCTCAACCTTAAGACTTAACCCTGAGACTTAACCATAAGACTTATCCTCAAGATTGTACTCTAAGACTTAACCCTAAGACTTAAGATGAAGACTTAACCCTAAGACTCAATCTATGAGATGTAAACTTAAGACTTAATTAACCCTAAGACTCAATCTATGAGATGTAAACTTAAGACTTAACCTTTAGGAATTAACCCTGACACTTAACCTTAAGGCTTAACCCTAAGACTTAAGCTTAAGGTTTAAACTTAAGACTTATCCCTAAGACATAATCCTGAGACTTAACCCTAAGACTTAACCTCAAGTTTAACTTCAAAACTTAACCCTAAGACTGAATCCTAAGACACAACTTGACCACGTAACCCTGAGACTTAACCTTGAGACTTTACCTTGAAATTTAACCCTGGGATTTAACCCTAAGTCTTAATGCTAAGACTTCACTTGAAGATGTACCATTAAGACTTAACCTTAAAGCGTAACCTTAAGATTTACACTCAATACTTAACCCTAAGACTTAACCCTATGATTTAAACTTAAGGTTAAACCTTAAGACAAAACTTGAAGACTTAATTCAAAGACTTATCCCTAAGACTCAACACTGAGACTTAAGCCTAAGATTTAAGACTTAACCCTAAGACTTAGCCCCAAGACTTAAGTCTAAGACTTCAAGTTATGAATTAAACTTTAGACTTAACCCTAAGACTCAAGCCATAAGACTTCACCTTAAGACTTAACCTGAAGACTTAACCTTAAAATTTAACCCTAAGACTGAACCCTAAAATATAACTTTTAAGACTTAACAATAAGACTGAACATTAAGACACAACCTTACGACTTCTACCCTGAGACCTAACCTTGAGACTTAACACTGAGATTTAACCCTAAGACTTAACTTTAAGATGTAACATTCGGACTTAACCTTCAAACTTAACCCTAAGCCTCAACCTTAAGAAGTAACTTGAAGACTTAACCCTGAGAATGAACTCTAAGACTTCAACTTAATAATTAACGCTCAGATATAACCCTCAGACTTAAACTTAAGAAATAGCCCTAAGACTTAACCTTAATATTTAACTTGAAGATGTAACCTTAAGGCTTAACCCTAAACTTAACCCTAAGAGTTAACCTTAAGTGTTGACCTTACAGATTTAACCCTAAGAGTTAACCTTAGGACTGAAACGTTAAGACTTAACCCTAAGACTTATCCCCAAGACTTAACTCTAAAGAGTTAACCCTAAGACTTCAACTTGTGATTTAAACTTTAGACTGAACGCTAAGACTTAAAATTACGATTTAACATTAAGATTTAACCATAAGGCTTAACCCTAAGACTTCAGGTTAAGTTTTAACCTTAAGACTCAACCCTGAGACTTAGTCGTGAAATTTATCCATAAGACTTATCCCTAAAACTGAAAACTGAGACCTAAACCTAAGATTTAACCTGAAGACTTAACCCTAAAACGTAGCCCTGAGACTTATCCTTGAGCTTTAACCTTGATACTTAATCCTGAGACTTAGCCCTAAGACTTATCCCCAAGACATAACTCTAAGGCTTAACCCTAAGACTTAACCTTAAGGCTCAACCTTAAGACTTAACATTAAGACTTAACCCTGAGACTTAACCATAAGACTTATCCTCAAGATTGTACTCTAAGACTTAACCCTAAGACTTAAGATGAAGACTTAACCCTAAGACTCAATCTATGAGATGTAAACTTAAGACTTAATTAACCCTAAGACTCAATCTATGAGATGTAAACTTAAGACTTAACCTTTAGGAATTAACCCTGACACTTAACCTTAAGGCTTAACCCTAAGACTTAAGCTTAAGGTTTAAACTTAAGACTTATCCCTAAGACATAATCCTGAGACTTAACCCTAAGACTTAACCTCAAGTTTAACTTCAAAACTTAACCCTAAGACTGAATCCTAAGACACAACTTGACCACGTAACCCTGAGACTTAACCTTGAGACTTTACCTTGAAATTTAACCCTGGGATTTAACCCTAAGTCTTAATGCTAAGACTTCACTTGAAGATGTACCATTAAGACTTAACCTTAAAGCGTAACCTTAAGATTTACACTCAATACTTAACCCTAAGACTTAACCCTATGATTTAAACTTAAGGTTAAACCTTAAGACAAAACTTGAAGACTTAATTCAAAGACTTATCCCTAAGACTCAACACTGAGACTTAAGCCTAAGATTTAAGACTTAACCCTAAGACTTAGCCCCAAGACTTAAGTCTAAGACTTCAAGTTATGAATTAAACTTTAGACTTAACCCTAAGACTCAAGCCATAAGACTTCACCTTAAGACTTAACCTGAAGACTTAACCTTAAAATTTAACCCTAAGACTGAACCCTAAAATATAACTTTTAAGACTTAACAATAAGACTGAACATTAAGACACAACCTTACGACTTCTACCCTGAGACCTAACCTTGAGACTTAACACTGAGATTTAACCCTAAGACTTAACTTTAAGATGTAACATTCGGACTTAACCTTCAAACTTAACCCTAAGCCTCAACCTTAAGAAGTAACTTGAAGACTTAACCCTGAGAATGAACTCTAAGACTTCAACTTAATAATTAACGCTCAGATATAACCCTCAGACTTAAACTTAAGAAATAGCCCTAAGACTTAACCTTAATATTTAACTTGAAGATGTAACCTTAAGGCTTAACCCTAAACTTAACCCTAAGAGTTAACCTTAAGTGTTGACCTTACAGATTTAACCCTAAGAGTTAACCTTAGGACTGAAACGTTAAGACTTAACCCTAAGACTTATCCCCAAGACTTAACTCTAAAGAGTTAACCCTAAGACTTCAACTTGTGATTTAAACTTTAGACTGAACGCTAAGACTTAAAATTACGATTTAACATTAAGATTTAACCATAAGGCTTAACCCTAAGACTTCAGGTTAAGTTTTAACCTTAAGACTCAACCCTGAGACTTAGTCGTGAAATTTATCCATAAGACTTATCCCTAAAACTGAAAACTGAGACCTAAACCTAAGATTTAACCTGAAGACTTAACCCTAAAACGTAGCCCTGAGACTTATCCTTGAGCTTTAACCTTGATACTTAATCCTGAGACTTAGCCCTAAGACTTATCCCCAAGACATAACTCTAAGGCTTAACCCTAAGACTTAACCTTAAGGCTCAACCTTAAGACTTAACATTAAGACTTAACCCTGAGACTTAACCATAAGACTTATCCTCAAGATTGTACTCTAAGACTTAACCCTAAGACTTAAGATGAAGACTTAACCCTAAGACTCAATCTATGAGATGTAAACTTAAGACTTAATGAACCCTAAGACTCAATCTATGAGATGTAAACTTAAGACTTAACCTTTAGGAATTAACCCTGACACTTAACCTTAAGGCTTAACCCTAAGACTTAAGCTTAAGGTTTAAACTTAAGACTTATCCCTAAGACATAATCCTGAGACTTAACCCTAAGACTTAACCTCAAGTTTAACTTCAAAACTTAACCCTAAGACTGAATCCTAAGACACAACTTGACCACGTAACCCTGAGACTTAACCTTGAGACTTTACCTTGAAATTTAACCCTGGGATTTAACCCTAAGTCTTAATGCTAAGACTTCACTTGAAGATGTACCATTAAGACTTAACCTTAAAGCGTAACCTTAAGATTTACACTCAATACTTAACCCTAAGACTTAACCCTATGATTTAAACTTAAGGTTAAACCTTAAGACAAAACTTGAAGACTTAATTCAAAGACTTATCCCTAAGACTCAACACTGAGACTTAAGCCTAAGATTTAAGACTTAACCCTAAGACTTAGCCCCAAGACTTAAGTCTAAGACTTAAACTTATGAATTAAACTTTAGACTTAACCCTAAGACTCAAGCCATAAGACTTCACCTTAAGACTTAACCTGAAGACTTAACCTTAAAATTTAACCCTAAGACTGAACCCTAAAATATAACTTTTAAGACTTAACAATAAGACTGAACATTAAGACACAACCTTACGACTTCTACCCTGAGACCTAACCTTGAGACTTAACACTGAGATTTAACCCTAAGACTTAACTTTAAGATGTAACATTCGGACTTAACCTTCAAACTTAACCCTAAGCCTCAACCTTAAGAAGTAACTTGAAGACTTAACCCTGAGAATGAACTCTAAGACTTCAACTTAATAATTAACGCTCAGATATAACCCTCAGGCTTAAACTTAAGAAATAGCCCTAAGACTTAACCTTAATATTTAACTTGAAGATGTAACCTTAAGGCTTAACCCTAGAGTTAACCTTAAGTGTTGACCTTACAGATTTAACCCTAAGAGTTAACCTTAGGACTGAAACGTTAAGACTTAACCCTAAGACTTATCCCCAAGACTTAACTCTAAAGAGTTAACCCTAAGACTTCAACTTGTGATTTAAACTTTAGACTCAACGCTAAGACTTAAAATTACGATTTAACATTAAGATTTAACCATAAGGCTTAACCCTAAGACTTCAGGTTAAGTTTTAACCTTAAGACTCAACCCTGAGACTTAGTCGTGAAATTTATCCATAAGACTTATCCCTAAAACTGAAAACTGAGACCTAAACCTAAGATTTAACCTGAAGACTTAACCCTAAAACGTAGCCCTGAGACTTATCCTTGAGCTTTAACCTTGATACTTAATCCTGAGACTTAGCCCTAAGACTTATCCCCAAGACATAACTCTAAGGCTTAACCCTAAGACTTAACCTTAAGGCTCAACCTTAAGACTTAACATTAAGACTTAACCCTGAGACTTAACCATAAGACTTATCCTCAAGATTGTACTCTAAGACTTAACCCTAAGACTTAAGATGAAGACTTAACCCTAAGACTCAATCTATGAGATGTAAACTTAAGACTTAATTAACCCTAAGACTCAATCTATGAGATGTAAACTTAAGACTTAACCTTTAGGAATTAACCCTGACACTTAACCTTAAGGCTTAACCCTAAGACTTAAGCTTAAGGTTTAAACTTAAGACTTATCCCTAAGACATAATCCTGAGACTTAACCCTAAGACTTAACCTCAAGTTTAACTTCAAAACTTAACCCTAAGACTGAATCCTAAGACACAACTTGACCACGTAACCCTGAGACTTAACCTTGAGACTTTACCTTGAAATTTAACCCTGGGATTTAACCCTAAGTCTTAATGCTAAGACTTCACTTGAAGATGTACCATTAAGACTTAACCTTAAAGCGTAACCTTAAGATTTACACTCAATACTTAACCCTAAGACTTAACCCTATGATTTAAACTTAAGGTTAAACCTTAAGACAAAACTTGAAGACTTAATTCAAAGACTTATCCCTAAGACTCAACACTGAGACTTAAACCTAAGATTTAAGACTTAACCCTAAGACTTAGCCCCAAGACTTAAGTCTAAGACTTCAAGTTATGAATTAAACTTTAGACTTAACCCTAAGACTCAAGCCATAAGACTTCACCTTAAGACTTAACCTGAAGACTTAACCTTAAAATTTAACCCTAAGACTGAACCCTAAAATATAACTTTTAAGACTTAACAATAAGACTGAACATTAAGACACAACCTTACGACTTCTACCCTGAGACCTAACCTTGAGACTTAACACTGAGATTTAACCCTAAGACTTAACTTTAAGATGTAACATTCGGACTTAACCTTCAAACTTAACCCTAAGCCTCAACCTTAAGAAGTAACTTGAAGACTTAACCCTGAGAATGAACTCTAAGACTTCAACTTAATAATTAACGCTCAGATATAACCCTCAGGCTTAAACTTAAGAAATAGCCCTAAGACTTAACCTTAATATTTAACTTGAAGATGTAACCTTAAGGCTTAACCCTAAACTTAACCCTAAGAGTTAACCTTAAGTGTTGACCTTACAGATTTAACCCTAAGAGTTAACCTTAGGACTGAAACGTTAAGACTTAACCCTAAGACTTATCCCCAAGACTTAACTCTAAAGAGTTAACCCTAAGACTTCAACTTGTGATTTAAACTTTAGACTGAACGCTAAGACTTAAAATTACGATTTAACATTAAGATTTAACCATAAGGCTTAACCCTAAGACTTCAGGTTAAGTTTTAACCTTAAGACTCAACCCTGAGACTTAGTCGTGAAATTTATCCATAAGACTTATCCCTAAAACTGAAAACTGAGACCTAAACCTAAGATTTAACCTGAAGACTTAACCCTAAAACGTAGCCCTGAGACTTATCCTTGAGCTTTAACCTTGATACTTAATCCTGAGACTTAGCCCTAAGACTTATCCCCAAGACATAACTCTAAGGCTTAACCCTAAGACTTAACCTTAAGGCTCAACCTTAAGACTTAACATTAAGACTTAACCCTGAGACTTAACCATAAGACTTATCCTCAAGATTGTACTCTAAGACTTAACCCTAAGACTTAAGATGAAGACTTAACCCTAAGACTCAATCTATGAGATGTAAACTTAAGACTTAATTAACCCTAAGACTCAATCTATGAGATGTAAACTTAAGACTTAACCTTTAGGAATTAACCCTGACACTTAACCTTAAGGCTTAACCCTAAGACTTAAGCTTAAGGTTTAAACTTAAGACTTATCCCTAAGACATAATCCTGAGACTTAACCCTAAGACTTAACCTCAAGTTTAACTTCAAAACTTAACCCTAAGACTGAATCCTAAGACACAACTTGACCACGTAACCCTGAGACTTAACCTTGAGACTTTACCTTGAAATTTAACCCTGGGATTTAACCCTAAGTCTTAATGCTAAGACTTCACTTGAAGATGTACCATTAAGACTTAACCTTAAAGCGTAACCTTAAGATTTACACTCAATACTTAACCCTAAGACTTAACCCTATGATTTAAACTTAAGGTTAAACCTTAAGACAAAACTTGAAGACTTAATTCAAAGACTTATCCCTAAGACTCAACACTGAGACTTAAACCTAAGATTTAAGACTTAACCCTAAGACTTAGCCCCAAGACTTAAGTCTAAGACTTCAAGTTATGAATTAAACTTTAGACTTAACCCTAAGACTCAAGCCATAAGACTTCACCTTAAGACTTAACCCGAAGACTTAACCTTAAAATTTAACCCTAAGACTGAACCCTAAAATATAACTTTTAAGACTTAACAATAAGACTGAACATTAAGACACAACCTTACGACTTCTACCCTGAGACCTAACCTTGAGACTTAACACTGAGATTTAACCCTAAGACTTAACTTTAAGATGTAACATTCGGACTTAACCTTCAAACTTAACCCTAAGCCTCAACCTTAAGAAGTAACTTGAAGACTTAACCCTGAGAATGAACTCTAAGACTTCAACTTAATAATTAACGCTCAGATATAACCCTCAGACTTAAACTTAAGAAATAGCCCTAAGACTTAACCTTAATATTTAACTTGAAGATGTAACCTTAAGGCTTAACCCTAAACTTAACCCTAAGAGTTAACCTTAAGTGTTGACCTTACAGATTTAACCCTAAGAGTTAACCTTAGGACTGAAACGTTAAGACTTAACCCTAAGACTTATCCCCAAGACTTAACTCTAAAGAGTTAACCCTAAGACTTCAACTTGTGATTTAAACTTTAGACTGAACGCTAAGACTTAAAATTACGATTTAACATTAAGATTTAACCATAAGGCTTAACCCTAAGACTTCAGGTTAAGTTTTAACCTTAAGACTCAACCCTGAGACTTAGTCGTGAAATTTATCCATAAGACTTATCCCTAAAACTGAAAACTGAGACCTAAACCTAAGATTTAACCTGAAGACTTAACCCTAAAACGTAGCCCTGAGACTTATCCTTGAGCTTTAACCTTGATACTTAATCCTGAGACTTAGCCCTAAGACTTATCCCCAAGACATAACTCTAAGGCTTAACCCTAAGACTTAACCTTAAGACTTAACATTAAGACTTAACCCTGAGACTTAACCATAAGACTTATCCTCAAGATTGTACTCTAAGACTTAACCCTAAGACTTAAGATGAAGACTTAACCCTAAGACTCAATCTATGAGATGTAAACTTAAGACTTAATTAACCCTAAGACTCAATCTATGAGATGTAAACTTAAGACTTAACCTTTAGGAATTAACCCTGACACTTAACCTTAAGGCTTAACCCTAAGACTTAAGCTTAAGGTTTAAACTTAAGACTTATCCCTAAGACATAATCCTGAGACTTAACCCTAAGACTTAACCTCAAGTTTAACTTCAAAACTTAACCCTAAGACTGAATCCTAAGACACAACTTGACCACGTAACCCTGAGACTTAACCTTGAGACTTTACCTTGAAATTTAACCCTGGGATTTAACCCTAAGTCTTAATGCTAAGACTTCACTTGAAGATGTACCATTAAGACTTAACCTTAAAGCGTAACCTTAAGATTTACACTCAATACTTAACCCTAAGACTTAACCCTATGATTTAAACTTAAGGTTAAACCTTAAGACAAAACTTGAAGACTTAATTCAAAGACTTATCCCTAAGACTCAACACTGAGACTTAAGCCTAAGATTTAAGACTTAACCCTAAGACTTAGCCCCAAGACTTAAGTCTAAGACTTAAACTTATGAATTAAACTTTAGACTTAACCCTAAGACTCAAGCCATAAGACTTCACCTTAAGACTTAACCTGAAGACTTAACCTTAAAATTTAACCCTAAGACTGAACCCTAAAATATAACTTTTAAGACTTAACAATAAGACTGAACATTAAGACACAACCTTACGACTTCTACCCTGAGACCTAACCTTGAGACTTAACACTGAGATTTAACCCTAAGACTTAACTTTAAGATGTAACATTCGGACTTAACCTTCAAACTTAACCCTAAGCCTCAACCTTAAGAAGTAACTTGAAGACTTAACCCTGAGAATGAACTCTAAGACTTCAACTTAATAATTAACGCTCAGATATAACCCTCAGACTTAAACTTAAGAAATAGCCCTAAGACTTAACCTTAATATTTAACTTGAAGATGTAACCTTAAGGCTTAACCCTAAACTTAACCCTAAGAGTTAACCTTAAGTGTTGACCTTACAGATTTAACCCTAAGAGTTAACCTTAGGACTGAAACGTTAAGACTTAACCCTAAGACTTATCCCCAAGACTTAACTCTAAAGAGTTAACCCTAAGACTTCAACTTGTGATTTAAACTTTAGACTGAACGCTAAGACTTAAAATTACGATTTAACATTAAGATTTAACCATAAGGCTTAACCCTAAGACTTCAGGTTAAGTTTTAACCTTAAGACTCAACCCTGAGACTTAGTCGTGAAATTTATCCATAAGACTTATCCCTAAAACTGAAAACTGAGACCTAAACCTAAGATTTAACCTGAAGACTTAACCCTAAAACGTAGCCCTGAGACTTATCCTTGAGCTTTAACCTTGATACTTAATCCTGAGACTTAGCCCTAAGACTTATCCCCAAGACATAACTCTAAGGCTTAACCCTAAGACTTAACCTTAAGGCTCAACCTTAAGACTTAACATTAAGACTTAACCCTGAGACTTAACCATAAGACTTATCCTCAAGATTGTACTCTAAGACTTAACCCTAAGACTTAAGATGAAGACTTAACCCTAAGACTCAATCTATGAGATGTAAACTTAAGACTTAATTAACCCTAAGACTCAATCTATGAGATGTAAACTTAAGACTTAACCTTTAGGAATTAACCCTGACACTTAACCTTAAGGCTTAACCCTAAGACTTAAGCTTAAGGTTTAAACTTAAGACTTATCCCTAAGACATAATCCTGAGACTTAACCCTAAGACTTAACCTCAAGTTTAACTTCAAAACTTAACCCTAAGACTGAATCCTAAGACACAACTTGACCACGTAACCCTGAGACTTAACCTTGAGACTTTACCTTGAAATTTAACCCTGGGATTTAACCCTAAGTCTTAATGCTAAGACTTCACTTGAAGATGTACCATTAAGACTTAACCTTAAAGCGTAACCTTAAGATTTACACTCAATACTTAACCCTAAGACTTAACCCTATGATTTAAACTTAAGGTTAAACCTTAAGACAAAACTTGAAGACTTAATTCAAAGACTTATCCCTAAGACTCAACACTGAGACTTAAACCTAAGATTTAAGACTTAACCCTAAGACTTAGCCCCAAGACTTAAGTCTAAGACTTCAAGTTATGAATTAAACTTTAGACTTAACCCTAAGACTCAAGCCATAAGACTTCACCTTAAGACTTAACCTGAAGACTTAACCTTAAAATTTAACCCTAAGACTGAACCCTAAAATATAACTTTTAAGACTTAACAATAAGACTGAACATTAAGACACAACCTTACGACTTCTACCCTGAGACCTAACCTTGAGACTTAACACTGAGATTTAACCCTAAGACTTAACTTTAAGATGTAACATTCGGACTTAACCTTCAAACTTAACCCTAAGCCTCAACCTTAAGAAGTAACTTGAAGACTTAACCCTGAGAATGAACTCTAAGACTTCAACTTAATAATTAACGCTCAGATATAACCCTCAGGCTTAAACTTAAGAAATAGCCCTAAGACTTAACCTTAATATTTAACTTGAAGATGTAACCTTAAGGCTTAACCCTAAACTTAACCCTAAGAGTTAACCTTAAGTGTTGACCTTACAGATTTAACCCTAAGAGTTAACCTTAGGACTGAAACGTTAAGACTTAACCCTAAGACTTATCCCCAAGACTTAACTCTAAAGAGTTAACCCTAAGACTTCAACTTGTGATTTAAACTTTAGACTGAACGCTAAGACTTAAAATTACGATTTAACATTAAGATTTAACCATAAGGCTTAACCCTAAGACTTCAGGTTAAGTTTTAACCTTAAGACTCAACCCTGAGACTTAGTCGTGAAATTTATCCATAAGACTTATCCCTAAAACTGAAAACTGAGACCTAAACCTAAGATTTAACCTGAAGACTTAACCCTAAAACGTAGCCCTGAGACTTATCCTTGAGCTTTAACCTTGATACTTAATCCTGAGACTTAGCCCTAAGACTTATCCCCAAGACATAACTCTAAGGCTTAACCCTAAGACTTAACCTTAAGGCTCAACCTTAAGACTTAACATTAAGACTTAACCCTGAGACTTAACCATAAGACTTATCCTCAAGATTGTACTCTAAGACTTAACCCTAAGACTTAAGATGAAGACTTAACCCTAAGACTCAATCTATGAGATGTAAACTTAAGACTTAATTAACCCTAAGACTCAATCTATGAGATGTAAACTTAAGACTTAACCTTTAGGAATTAACCCTGACACTTAACCTTAAGGCTTAACCCTAAGACTTAAGCTTAAGGTTTAAACTTAAGACTTATCCCTAAGACATAATCCTGAGACTTAACCCTAAGACTTAACCTCAAGTTTAACTTCAAAACTTAACCCTAAGACTGAATCCTAAGACACAACTTGACCACGTAACCCTGAGACTTAACCTTGAGACTTTACCTTGAAATTTAACCCTGGGATTTAACCCTAAGTCTTAATGCTAAGACTTCACTTGAAGATGTACCATTAAGACTTAACCTTAAAGCGTAACCTTAAGATTTACACTCAATACTTAACCCTAAGACTTAACCCTATGATTTAAACTTAAGGTTAAACCTTAAGACAAAACTTGAAGACTTAATTCAAAGACTTATCCCTAAGACTCAACACTGAGACTTAAACCTAAGATTTAAGACTTAACCCTAAGACTTAGCCCCAAGACTTAAGTCTAAGACTTCAAGTTATGAATTAAACTTTAGACTTAACCCTAAGACTCAAGCCATAAGACTTCACCTTAAGACTTAACCCGAAGACTTAACCTTAAAATTTAACCCTAAGACTGAACCCTAAAATATAACTTTTAAGACTTAACAATAAGACTGAACATTAAGACACAACCTTACGACTTCTACCCTGAGACCTAACCTTGAGACTTAACACTGAGATTTAACCCTAAGACTTAACTTTAAGATGTAACATTCGGACTTAACCTTCAAACTTAACCCTAAGCCTCAACCTTAAGAAGTAACTTGAAGACTTAACCCTGAGAATGAACTCTAAGACTTCAACTTAATAATTAACGCTCAGATATAACCCTCAGACTTAAACTTAAGAAATAGCCCTAAGACTTAACCTTAATATTTAACTTGAAGATGTAACCTTAAGGCTTAACCCTAAACTTAACCCTAAGAGTTAACCTTAAGTGTTGACCTTACAGATTTAACCCTAAGAGTTAACCTTAGGACTGAAACGTTAAGACTTAACCCTAAGACTTATCCCCAAGACTTAACTCTAAAGAGTTAACCCTAAGACTTCAACTTGTGATTTAAACTTTAGACTGAACGCTAAGACTTAAAATTACGATTTAACATTAAGATTTAACCATAAGGCTTAACCCTAAGACTTCAGGTTAAGTTTTAACCTTAAGACTCAACCCTGAGACTTAGTCGTGAAATTTATCCATAAGACTTATCCCTAAAACTGAAAACTGAGACCTAAACCTAAGATTTAACCTGAAGACTTAACCCTAAAACGTAGCCCTGAGACTTATCCTTGAGCTTTAACCTTGATACTTAATCCTGAGACTTAGCCCTAAGACTTATCCCCAAGACATAACTCTAAGGCTTAACCCTAAGACTTAACCTTAAGACTTAACATTAAGACTTAACCCTGAGACTTAACCATAAGACTTATCCTCAAGATTGTACTCTAAGACTTAACCCTAAGACTTAAGATGAAGACTTAACCCTAAGACTCAATCTATGAGATGTAAACTTAAGACTTAATTAACCCTAAGACTCAATCTATGAGATGTAAACTTAAGACTTAACCTTTAGGAATTAACCCTGACACTTAACCTTAAGGCTTAACCCTAAGACTTAAGCTTAAGGTTTAAACTTAAGACTTATCCCTAAGACATAATCCTGAGACTTAACCCTAAGACTTAACCTCAAGTTTAACTTCAAAACTTAACCCTAAGACTGAATCCTAAGACACAACTTGACCACGTAACCCTGAGACTTAACCTTGAGACTTTACCTTGAAATTTAACCCTGGGATTTAACCCTAAGTCTTAATGCTAAGACTTCACTTGAAGATGTACCATTAAGACTTAACCTTAAAGCGTAACCTTAAGATTTACACTCAATACTTAACCCTAAGACTTAACCCTATGATTTAAACTTAAGGTTAAACCTTAAGACAAAACTTGAAGACTTAATTCAAAGACTTATCCCTAAGACTCAACACTGAGACTTAAACCTAAGATTTAAGACTTAACCCTAAGACTTAGCCCCAAGACTTAAGTCTAAGACTTCAAGTTATGAATTAAACTTTAGACTTAACCCTAAGACTCAAGCCATAAGACTTCACCTTAAGACTTAACCTGAAGACTTAACCTTAAAATTTAACCCTAAGACTGAACCCTAAAATATAACTTTTAAGACTTAACAATAAGACTGAACATTAAGACACAACCTTACGACTTCTACCCTGAGACCTAACCTTGAGACTTAACACTGAGATTTAACCCTAAGACTTAACTTTAAGATGTAACATTCGGACTTAACCTTCAAACTTAACCCTAAGCCTCAACCTTAAGAAGTAACTTGAAGACTTAACCCTGAGAATGAACTCTAAGACTTCAACTTAATAATTAACGCTCAGATATAACCCTC